>NW_006711226.1:1120697-1314163 GCF_000271645.1 Tremella mesenterica DSM 1558
TAATTGGGCGTGCGATAGCAGCACCTCTAGTGAAGCAGAGCAAAAAAAGAAAAAATGGGTCTAACCGATCAGTCGTTGGTATGAAATGTGAGGAATTGGCTTCATAGGGACGAGGCCAGTTCGGGAGGAGGTATGGTTGGCAACGGGAGAGTCACTCCTGCGTTAGAGGGCCGCCCGGGGGGGGGGGGGGGGGACGCACCTGGGCATGGTGAAGGAGGGGGTTGGAGAGGTTACGATAGGTCGGATCTCTCAGACGCAGGTGGCGAGGTAGAATATTTACTCAGATGAGGGAGTGGAAGACCTATATAATCACTCTATGAGAGGTCGGAAGAGACAAAGGTTGGAAGGAGGAAGAGAGGAGGCGTCGAGGGAAGAGATGTGGCGACACCGGTTATTCAGTTTTGGCGGTCGTCCATGGGTCCAGAATATTCAGCATGTTCATAATACCATTCGACCACAGCATGCTATGGTCATAACCTGGTAATGTCGAACACTATGAACTAGCTCGCTAGCATCTCTTCAAACATCACAAAGAAAACCCTCGATCACGGCCCAGACGCAACGGATCAGCATAAGGCAATCGGGTGGACCACAGATAGAGCTGCTCTCAGAGATCCGGGAGCAAGTAACAAGCAACAGACAGAACGTCATATAGATACATCATGATCCTTCTTTCTGTAATAACAGAAACACTCCAACTCCACCTAGTAATGCGTATTTGAGTTGAGGGAAGTCATTCTATTCATCAGCTGCTTCCAACTAAAAGTTTAGATGCTGACTGACCAGAGCTATCGTCACATAACCCACATAAGGCAAGAACCTATATATATATCAGTTTACATACTGGCAGATGAAACAAAACTCGCCCTCTGACTCTACCAATGATATGTTTCGGTTCCAGCCATTGCATACCGCCATATAGGACAAGATCGTCGCCTGGGTTGTTATCTCCTTTTGTGAGAAGAAGTTGAGTCGTGTTCCTGCGTTGATCAGCTACACATAAATGAAGAGATGAGATGAGACTAACGTTATATGTGATTCTATCACTCTGTGTACTATGGGTACATCTCCACCGGGCCTGAAATGTGAGCTTTGCCTCTGTACTTTTGAACACGCCCCTCTAATATCGACCTGACGGACGAGGGACAAACGCATGTCAAGAGGCATGGCAAAGAGTCCATCATGGGTGAATTGATGAAGAGAAGAAGAGAAGAAGAGAGAAAAAGGTGAAGATCCGGATACTGACACTTTGTACACGGTAATGTCACCAACTTCATACGGGTCATGGTGAGGGTTCGTAAGGAAAAGTATGTCTCCGCGGTAGAATGCAGGTTCCATCGATCCTCTGTGACATGTCAGCTTGTAGTTCTTATGCGTACAATATCTTAGCTCGTCAATACAATGGTGAGAACCTGAGAGTGGGCATGAGGGGTAGAACGGAAAACCCACGAAAGGACCACGACGATGGGGGATTCAGAGTTGGTAATAAGACAAAGTGCTTTCCACATCATCAATCCAGATGTGACCACGCTGAGAAGGTTGAGTAGTTGGAAGAGTAGCTGATTGTCAGTCACACTCTATGCGATATGTAAATCTTTCGCCATCTTGAGTGAAAAGACAAGGAAGGAGAAGGAGAAGGAAGGGAAGGACTAACCCCCTGTACACCTAACTTCCGTAATCTGGCGATTTCTGAGGAAAACATGGTGTCTCCTGTTGATTCCTTCACTCGAGCCTATAGCAGAGACCACTGAGTGGTCGTTACAGGCGTTCAGTCGCCGGAGTATGGTCAGAAAAGTGCTCATGATGTCGAATTGGGTGAACGTGGAATGTGGGGGGTGTTGAATGCCACGTCATTCCGCCCTTGTCAGATCTCAGAAGCCATAAGATGAGTGGAATGCATCCCTCAAATCCCTAGACATCTTCTTCTCACACCACCAACATACAAAATGTCTCTCGATCCAAACAGTACCCCTCAGAAACTTCAGCGCCCTAGTGCTGGTCATAGGACCCCATCCACCATCGCTAATGAGCTTTCCAAGCTCGAACTCCCCCCTCCTTCCAACCTTCATCTCAACCCTGTCGACTTGGTCTCCCCCATGTCCGCAATATCAAACATGTCGGCAGTTTCTGAAGATACTGGTGATATTTCTGGTCCAGAACCAGAAGCTATCATCGCAGCTAGACACAAGGCCAGGTCAGAGAGTATGTCGGAGCAGCTTTCCGCCCAATTGAGTCAGATGAGATTGCCTCAACCAGAAAGGATCTTCGGCCCTGATGAAGGTGAGAGCGATGCGGCTCGAGAGGGAGAAGGAAGAGCTGTGAGACCTGAAGATTGGGAAAAGATTTATGGGGATGATGAGATTCCTGAAGCTGTCAAAGAGCCAGTTAGGATGTCTCACTCAAGACAGGCCAGCAGAGTGTGAGTTGAGATCTTCATCTTGTTACCTTGCACTAATACTCACATGAGTAAAGCGAATTTCAGAGAGCTGATAATCAGTAACCCAGAGGATCTACCAAAACAACAAACAATACCTGAGGATGTAGAAGAACCACCTGTCAAAAGCACAGGTGTGGCTAAGGAACAGAAAATCACCCCTTTTGACGTTGAGGGAGGAGTCGATGCTGAAGGGCGTTCATTAGGCATGTCAGTACACCATTTTCAAGTACAGTCGAGTGAGAGACTGATCACGAGTGATTATAACAAGACTGTACAGAAATTCGGAGCTTCTTTAATTTCTCAAGATCTCCTGGAGCGGTTCGAAAAGGTTACAGGTGTAAAGCCTCATCCTCTGCTTCGTCGTGGGACTTTCTTTTCTCACCGGTGGATTGATTAATTGCCTCGGATAAGTTTAGGGCTGACAGATAGGGATTTGAACATAATTCTCGATAGATACGAAAAAGGTCAACCTTTCTATCTTTACACTGGCCGAGGTCCATCAAGTGACTCGATGCATATGGGGCATCTCATCCCTTTCATGTTCACTGCGTACGTCTTCTATACACGTAAACTCCGCCGCTGACCCCTGCAGATATCTGCAACGTACTTTCAACGTCCCTCTTGTCATCGAGATCACAGGTGTGTAAAGTCATCACCGATGTCCGCTAGTGTTGACTCGGAGATGACGAGAAATACCTTCTCGAACGTGACTCGAAAAAACAGGCCGAGACAATGAAGAAGATCAAAGGCAAGAAACCTCTTGATCTTCTACGACACTACAAAAGCATGGGCCAAGACAATATCAAAGATATCATCGCCTGTGGATTCATACCCGAGAAGACATACATCATGTCCAATCTTCGTCGCATGGGGTGAGTTTTCTCATCGATTCCCTGCCTTCAGGGAACCGCCTTCTGGTCGGCGGTCTGTACCAACCTAATGTTCGACACTCTCGAGGGCATGGACGTATAGTCACTGATGTTGCAGCGGAGCATTCTACGATAATGTCGTCCTCATGGCCAAGACCATCACACTCAGCCAAAGTCGCAACGTCTTCGGATTTTCTGACGCCGATAATGTGGGGATGTATCACTTCGCCGCGATACAAGCAACACCAGCGTTTTCGAACTCTTTCCCTCAAATATTTGGAGAACGGGACGACATTCCATGTCTTATACCCTGTGCCATCGACCAGGACCCATATGTGAGTGTCTCGGTATAATCCCACCTCTTTCTGCTTTCCTTCACATCCTTGATCCCTGCAGATGCCTTATCAAATTGGAAGCTTTGTATCATGCAGGACTGGCAGGATAGCTTGAGGGCGCCACCAAGCTCGACTTTGTGTCGCTGACCTCCAGTTCCTCCTCACACGGGACGCCGCAGATCGGCTTGGTTACAAAAAGCCCGCTTTGCTGCATTCAAAATTCCTCCCTGCACTCCAAGGAGCAAACACCAAAATGTCGGCTTCTCAAGAAAACTCGGCGATTTTCATGACCGATGATGCCAAGAAGATTCAGAAAAAGATCCGGTCGCATGCCTTTTCGGGAGGTAGGGCGACACAAGAGGAGCACCGTCGGCTGGGGGGAGATCCCGATGTCGACGTGGCCTATCAATACATCAGCTTTTTCGAGGAAGACGACGAGCGGATGAATCAGCTGGCCAAAGTAGGTCATTTCTCCTCCCGAAACTTTCCAATTCAGATTCATCTTCTATCCTTCCGGAACCGACAGCTGGATGTGAGGGGTGATTGAATGACGTATTGTATGCGAGGGCTAACAACCTTCAGGACTATCGTGCCGGAACGCTCAGTAGCGGCGAGATGAAAGATCACTGTATAGCCACCATACAGAAAATCGTGGGCGACTTCCAAATGGTGAGCGTTGCCGTACTGCTCCTCTCGGCCATACTGACTTGCAGGCTCGGGCAGCAGTCACCGATGAGATTGTGGAATACTTCCAAGATCCCACGAGGAAGATAGATCCGCGTCCGGTGCCAAAGGCATGATGCTTGACGACTCATGACTTATACATTTCTCACCCACGTATCATCAAGGCAGAGGCAGGGAGATGGCTGCTTGTACATAGACGCACTATATGACACTCGTTCTGAAAGATAGATTGCGCTTCATCATCGTGGAACATGCATCTGAATTTGAGAGGAAGTGAAAAGCCACGTGGCAAGTAGCTTACGCGTTGGCAAATGACCTCGTGACCTCACCACTTACTTTTCGTCATTCCACCTCTTCTCAATTAGACATCCAAGAGGGCATCTCATACTTTGTAGAAACAATGTCCAATGAGCAAGATAGACCTACTTTTGAAATCCCCGTCTTATCAACAGATCCGCAGAAAGAAGATGAGAAACCAAAGACTAATGGGGATGTCAAGGGTAAAGGCAAGGATGAATCTGACGAACCTGAGATGGTAGGTTCATCCCTATCTCTTTCCACCCTCACATTTCTTGATGAGACCTTCTGGTACATTCCCTCTCACTAGTAACCTGTTACTGTATGCTGGGGAATGATGAGGTGTCCAAGTAAAAGACGAGCTGACACATCAGTCAGAAGAGGATCTTCAGTTAAAGGGCGAACTTGAAATGCTGGTCCAACGACTAAGAGTGAGATCTCATTGTACCTTTGTGAGATGAAGATTACTAATATTGTAGGAATCGGATACCAACCTTTATCTCCCGGCATTGGAGAGTCTGAGAACTTTGATAAAGACAAGTACTAGCTCAATGACGAGTGTACCTAAACCTTTGAAATTCTTGAGACCGCATTTTGAGGAGTTGCAGAAGATCCGGGAAGGTTGGGATGTTGGGTTGAAAGCTGAACGAGTGAGTGTTCTCTGAATGGTTCGGGCTGGTTTGCATCTGTTCAATATGCTTGTGTCAACACAGGGAGATTCCGTTCTTGACCGGTTGTTAACCTGTCATATTTCGTTAGCCTCTGAGTCTTATTCATGACAATGGTCTGGATCATGCTTCAATCGACATAGTCTCATCCTCTTGCCACTTTGTGCCATAAAGTCTATCTATCTGACTATGATATTGTCCACACACATGCTTCAGGCTTTGATTTTTGATACAATCCACGGCTGACATTCCTCTAGGCCTTACTCGCCTCTATTCTATCTGTTCTCGCCATGACCTACTCCGACACTGGCAAACGTGACACTCTTCACTACTCCCTCATATCCGAAGTAAACGAAGAAGATCCAGGTTCTTGGGGACACGAATATGTTCGACACTTAGCTGCTGAGCTCGGGGAAGAATACAACGCACGTTTCGTAGCCGAGGTAGAAACATCAGAGAGCAAGTTGAACGAAAAGTCTCAAGACCGAGAGTATCCTGTGGAGGATCTCAGAGCATTGGGTATGGAGCTAGTTGACTTTTTCTTGAAACACAACGCCGAGGCAGACGCCGTGGATCTGTTACTTGAACTCGAGGTCATCGAATGGTTGATACCTAAAGTGGACGAAAAGACGTGGCCTAGAGTGTGTCAGTATATGGTAGGGTGAGCGAGCTTCGAAAGATTGACTACAAGTAGGCTGACGGTATAGATGTGTGCCTTTACTCATGCCTCCCGATGATAGGGCGTTCTTACGGACTGCAGCTGAGATATATGCTGCTCATGGTCGATATCCGGAAGCCCTCGCATTGGCTATACGGATGAACGACCGTGAATTAGTTCGCATCTACTATGCTGCACCTAAAAATCTGTAAGACCTGTTTATCAGAATATGATCGGTTGCTGACGGATCAGGATCATGAAGAAGCAATTGTCCTATCTCCTCGCCCGTGCTCTTGTCCCCATTTCATGGGTTCACACCCCTGAGGATGCAGAGAAGGAAGGTGAAGGCCCTGCTCCTGAACAGTCTGAGGATTTACTTGCTTGCCTGGGCAACGTTCAGCTCTCCCAACACTTCAAGAATTTCGGGAAAGCCGTTGGCGTTCACGAACCTCGATCCGTTGATTCTGTTTACAAAACTCATCTCGAAACTGAAAAGACCAACTACAACGTGGATTCTGCTCGTAACAACCTTGCCGCCACATTCGTCAATGCCTTTGTCAACGCTGGTTTCTCGAATGACAAGCTTATGGTGGATGCGGATGAAGGTCAAAGTTGGATCTATAAGAACAAAGATCATGGTATGATGTCTGCCGCTGCTTCAGTCGGTATGAGCATGATATGGGATTCAGAAGCCGGACTCGATGCTATCGACAAATACTCGTACTCTTCTGAAGAACATATCAAAGCGGGGGCTTTACTCGCTATGGGTATTCTTCACGCCGGGGTGAGAACCGACCCTGATGTGGCCTTTGCCCTGCTGGAAGATCACGTCGACAGCAAAAGTTCCCCCCTGAAAATTGCTGCCATGAATGGGTTAGCCATTGCTTATGTCGGGTCATGTAGACAGGACGTGACGGAGAAATTGGTACCTCATGTGATGGAGGATAGCAACTCGATGGAAGTAGTTTGTATGGCGGCTCTGGGATTAGGATTCGTCCACGTCGGATCGGGAGATGGAGAAGTTGCAAGTAATATTTTGCAGGTGATGATGGAAAAGAGTCCTGAAGATCTCGAATCTCCTTGGGTCATCTTCATGTGTCTTGCTCTGGGGTTGGTTTTCTTGGGTGAGTCTAAATTCAGAGCATCACTTCAATCTGACAGAGCATTGCCATGATCGGCCGCGATGACGGATACGAAGCTGATAGGAACAGGTACGCAAGATGCTTCAGAGGCCACCGTGGAAACATTACGAACCATTGATCATCCTATCGCCAACGTGGCTCAGATCCTCGTAGACGTCTGTTCCTACGCCGGTACAGGCAACGTTCTCAAGATTCAAGATATGCTTTACATCTGTTCAGAACATGCTGCCCCTCCTAAAAAGTCCGATGCTTCAGAGACAGAAACCCCAGCTGGATCCCCTGAATCTTCTCCTATCGATGCAGAAGGAGATATTTCAATGTCTGCCAATGGTCCTACTCCTCTACTACCCCCTGCAGAACCTTCTGCACCCCGAGCTTTACCCGCCTCCGCCCCTACACTCGCCCCAGCTACCGAGGAGACTCCTGAAGAACAGGCTACTCCCATCCGACACCAAGCAGTAGCCGTCATGGGTATCGCTTTGGTCGCCATGGGTGAAGAAGTTGGCGCTGAAATGGCATTGAGACAATTCCAACATCTGATGACTTATGGTGACCCGATCATCCGTAAAACCGTCCCATTGGCACTCGGTCTGATATCGGCGTCTAATCCTCAGATGGGGATAATGGACACATTGTCGAAATACTCGCATGATTCGGATTTGGATGTGGCGTGTAATGCGGTATTGGCCATGGGATTAATTGGAGCGGGAACGAACAATGCGAGGTTGGCTCAGATGTTGAGAGGTTTAGCGGTTTATTATCATAAAGAGGCAAATGTTCACTTTATCGTACGTGTGGCGCAGGTGAGTAGTTTCTGTTCATCTCTCTCTTGTGGCCATAGTGGTCATGCGGGTTGTTCTCCTTGCTCTGGTGTGGTGTCGATGACTACATCTATCTAAATCTTTGCGTAGCGTTTGAGTGAACAGGGAGAGGCGGAAGATCAAGGACGAATCTGACATAGCAGGGATTAGTACACATGGGAAAAGGAACAATCGGATTGAACCCTTTCTTCAACGACGGACAGATCATGTCGCGTCCCGCCATGGCTGGACTTTTGGCCCTTTTGGTGTCGTTTACCGATGCGAAGAACTGTGAGTGGATGGGGTTTATTTCTTGGCTTTCGCATACCCAACCTCTGTTCTCTTTGTGTCCCCTTAGCGTTGTCATAGTCGACGCGAACTGTACAATCGACCACTGACCCCTAGTCGTCCTCTCCAAGCACCATTGGATGCTTTACTGGCTTTCCACCGCCATGTACCCTCAATTCTTCATAACCCTCGACGAAAATCTCGAAGAGAAAGCGGTCACCGTCCGTGTCGGTCAAGCTGTCAATACCGTCGGTCTCGCTGGTACTCGACATGGTATCTCTGGTTTCCAAACGCATCAAACGCCGGTACGTATAGGAACTGGTGAGAGAGCAGAGTTGGCGACGAACGAGTATTTCCCTTATCAAACCGTATTGGAAGGTCTGGTCATTTTGAAGAAGTGAGTTTTTGTTTTTTGACCGTTCCCATCCCTCCCCATGGTCACCCGTTCAGTCTGTTTCTTCATTGCAATAAGCAGCTAGCAACGGCATAGTATAGAATCGAGATCATGCTGATATGACAGAAACGAACAATACGACGCAGAAGATTAGACGGGTATTGTGAATGGTTTTGTACATATTTGAGGATGAAATACCAAGCATGCATGCATCTTCTAAGTCAACAAAAATCTCGAATTCCTCCCCGCCACACGTCTCCCTACTTACCCTCACTCGAACCACTTTGATCCTTTCTCCTTTCTGTCAAATTCACATTCCGACACTTCTTCCTCATTCACTCGATCGAGCAATCATGTTATCTCTTGAACATTGACTGCCAAGTCGCTTAAATCTCTAGAAATCTCTCAAGCTCGTTCTTGGCGATTGTATCAGTGTTGTAGGTCATTGAATTGGGGAAAGACGAGATGATGTGTCTCAAACATCTACTTCTTTTCTCTCTCTTATTACCTGTTCCCGTGAGTCGTCCGTATATAAATGAGACTGAGCTGATACTGAATCTTCAACTTCTCAACTGTCATCATTTTATAATTCTTTTTGTTCCTCGTATACTTCTATTCTGCCATGATGACCTTCTTTCACACTCTTCAATATCTACGCAATGACACTGGTATCGTTGGATATTGAACAGTCCGCATCTCCCGTCGTACTCGCTTTATTTGCAGCAGCTGTTTATTGGACAATCCGACCATGTGGATATTGTATAGTCCTTGTGAGTTCTCTATCTTGTTAATCATCCTTCTCCCCAACCTTTCCTCCATCATGTAGATTCTCCCTATACACTTACCTCAATTAAGTATATTTCTCCCTATACACTTCCTCAATTAAGTCGTTTCATCCCTCACACTTCTTCAAATATATACAGTAGATCCCTCCCTCACATCCCCTCATCCATTTATATCTCTCCATACCATTCCCAAACACATGAATTATCATCCCACGAAAACACCGTATCAAACTAATCAATTAAGTTCTCAATACTCTTTCTATCAACTTCCCCTTCTTCTCCACTTACCCCCTCTCCGACAAGCATAACACCCAAAGTAAATCTCTCACTCAGTGCTGCCGATCCTGATAGAAGATGGCTATCAACGAACGGAGGAAGAATATTCGATCCTTTTTTAATAGCTTATGTCGAATGGGATCGTCTCATCTCTTCTTCTTCTTCTTTTTCTCCCTCCTCTTCCTCTTCCTTTTCTTCTGAATCCACATCAACCCAATCATCTGACTCTTCTCCTGAATCAACATCAACCCGATCATCTGACTCTTCACCTGGATCAACATCAACCCAATCATCTGACTCTTCTCCAGAAACCAACTCTGATTTCACCACCATCCAACAAATCGATTTATCGGTTGATATCAACACAAAAATCACGTCTACTTCTCGAAAAGGACTGGTAGATTGGATTTTCTCCCGAAACCATCATCTCTCTCGGGGGAATGAGGAGGATGAGATGGTTAGAGATGGAACAAGATCAAAAAGGGAGGAAGGAGATTTAAATTTGCCAAAAGGTTATTATGACTTTTCATGGAGAGGTATTGGTTTCGTACTTGATCTCAACCCTCGTCGAACGGATCAAGGCTTAGCTTGGGAATTATCTCAAGCTAGAAGACGACCTTTCAACCCTGAAACTTCACAATCTTCCAAAGTGAATCAATCACGAATCGACGAGAACGAAAATGATCCATCTGAAGTGGATTCCAAACCTATTCATCAGGACTCAAGATGGAAGTCAATCCCTTTTGTAGGGTCATGGTAAAGGTTATTAATGTGCATAGGAGTATTATTCGCAAAGGTAGACATAGAAGACACAAGTTGTACACAAAATGCATGATAATATTTCTCTGCTATTCTAATCAAGAACAATAATCATCCTCATCCTATTCATGTATGTCTTTTTGAACAGGGAATGTCGTTTGATGATTGATTGAAAACCCCAAGCGACCTATATCTCCCCTCTCTCTGAATGATGTCATCCGACCAGAGGTAACTATGCAAAGATGATTAGAAGAAAGCAGAGAGTGAAAAAAAAGAGAAAATGACGATGAAATGATGATCCTACGGATACGAAACTGACGTATGCAATGCCAGGCGGGACCGAGAACCGAAAACCGAAAACCGGAGACGGTGAGATTTTGTTTTGACCGTAAACCGCAAAACACTGTTGTGAGAAAAAGAGAAGAAAAAAAAATGGTACAGATATTGACTTGTGGTGATATGCTGCCGACGTTTGTTAAGCATGCTTTAGCTAAATGTCAACTTGGTTTTCCAACAATACGAAACAAGAGATATACTCACATTCTTTGTGTCTTTCTCATTCCATTCTTTGACCAAAAAACACCTTCACATCCCCTTATGTTCTTCCTCATGCCGTTCACCTGACATACTAGTCGCAGGCGTATCATCCGCCTTATCAACACTTTCCTCATACAAAACACTAGCGGTCGAACTCGGAGGGATAGATCTCGTTCCCGCGCTCACTGTACTTTTCATCAACGCATGTTCCACATCCGAAGTTGCGATTCGAGGATGAGCTGTACTCCCGTTCCCAACTCCTACACTACCTTCAAGACCGAAAATACCATTGGGTATATGTGATTCACCAGTCTCTTCAAGGGGAGGCATCCTACTCGGCTCGGCACTAGGAAGAATCCACTGTCGTCGCATGTCTGGATCACGCAGACGTACTTTGCCCTCACGAACCTCCAGATTAGGTGAGGCTTGCATGGCCATTCGGACCATGTCGACATCGCTGGTAGCGGCTTTGATACGATTGAAAGAAGCGATAGTAGCGATGCTTATCCATCCTTCAGAGTCCATCTGCGATCTCAGCTCTGGAGACTGTTGTCTGGCTTCATAGGGACTTACTTGTCTGCGTAGATAATCATCCATTGCTAGGTTTTGCATACTGAAGTAATACTCCACCTGACCGTATAGCCATCCTTGCAAGCCGTCAAGAGGTGGAGCTCGTGGGTCATATAGTCCGCCCGGAGGAGTATTCCACATTGGCATGCCGTACATTTGAGCTTGAATGGGGTCGAAGTATGGACCGGGTCCAGGTGGAGAGTAACCCATAGGATAAAATGGCGGGTATCCCATGGCGTAACCTGGGTACATGCCTGCATTCATGTACTCTGGCGACATCCACTGACGTCCTCCCATTAGCGAGTGAGAGCGGAAGCCCCCACGACCTCGACCGCTGAAAGAGGCTCGTCCATCGCGACCGCGTGCACGAGGAAGATTGGGGTTGCTGGCTGGATTGAACGAGTGTTGGGGAAGAGGAGCCGTAGAGGTTCCAACGACGGGTCGGGTGGCAGGACCATTCGTTACCGGATTGAGGGGAAGAGCGTGGGTGACTGGGGAGGAACCTTGGGTTCGAGATTGTGTAGAACCTCGACGGGAATTTCTCGTATTTTGTCGTGATACAGGAGCACTGATGCTGCCAGAAGAAGCCTCTGCTTTACCCTCTTCCAAGTCGGGGCTGCTGCCATTTGAACTACCGGTGACAGTACCGAAGATGGGTTTGAAGCCGTTGGCACCTGTCTGTGATTTCGGTAATGGAGGTAAACGAATCTCGCTTTTCGGAACTTTCTTAACGTCTAATCCTCCTCTCGTCTTTCCTGGTTGTGACACACTTTCACCCTTGACTCTTCGTTTCGCCTCACGTTGCTGCTTCCTTCGGGCCTCCGCGGCGGCTTCGGCGGCAGCAGCAAGCTCGGACGGGGGTATGGGAACCCATTTTTGTTTTTCTGATAGTTAGTACATGAATACGGGAGAGTCAGTGGACTCACTACTGCCAGCGGGCTGTTCTTCCGTTTGTCCACTGCCCAGACTATTTCTTCTCGGCCTTTCCTTCTTCTCTTCCGCCGCTTTGATCACCTCCGCGGCTCGGGCAACATCAGGCCACACGTTATCATCCACCGCAGTTGGAACAGACCTTCTCTGCACCTTGGCGACTGTCACACCGATGTCGGGGTTGTTATTGGTGACGATGGGATTTTCATCGGTACTCAAGCTACCGAACTGTAACGTCGTCGCCGGCTTTGATGATATACTGCCATTGAGCGCGGGGAGGGTCACAGCGGGTTGTTGAGCGACCCAAGCATTTACAGCCGGGCGAACTGGGGTTTGGCGATCAGGATGAGGTTGGGCTATGGTGGTTGGAGTCATCTCACACTCGTCGGACTTTACCGACTCGTCATCGTCTTTCCCCTTGATGACGCTTGTCGCGGCGGTCGATGACGCGGCCGCTGATAATCGCGGTGAATGTGGTGAGCTCGGAGACACTGCAGTCACCGCCGTGCTCAGAAGAGAGGGTGAAGAGGGACTGGGAGAGCCTTGTAGCATATGTGGAGCCGAAGTCGGACTGACGGGTGGAACTCGGTCGGCCTTGAGTGGCGCTTGCGTATGCGTCGTGGTGGTGGAAGATGGAGGGAGAAGTCCCCAAGCTGGTTTAGTGGTGTGGGCTGGTATCGATGATGTTCGCGGCTTCTCGCCGGGTTTAGGATTGGCTTTATTCTGGGGAGGCTTGGCACTGATGGCTCTCCTCTCCTCTTCGAATCTCTCCTTCGAAGCCTTGTCCGTCCACGCCCCTTTCTCCTTTCCAGTGTTCTTCTTCCTCCCACTTGGCACCGTTTCCCACTCATCGCTGTCATCGAAGATCACTTCTGCTGCGCTTGTACTCGCTCGACCTGTCGGTCTTACCCCTGGTGAAGTCGAACCCGAAGCGGGAGCCGATTTTGACGCTGGGAGGGGAGCAGCGACAGCAGGGGTAGGATTTTTCAAAGTCGCTGCTGGCTTTTGCCAGGCCGTATTCTTGATCCGATCCGCATATGACCCAAGAGCATCAAATACCGAAGGTTGAGATGAGCTCGCTGCGGGTGACTTGGACATGCTGGGACTGCGTGTACGGAAGAGATTAGGAGGGGAGAGGTAGGATAAGGAGGACTGGGAGCGCTGCACGAGGAGCATTATGGCAAAACGAGAGACGTTGATGATGGAATGAAAGGCGAGGTGTTCGATGGGGACGAGATGTCCGTGAGAAGAGAGAAGAACGTATTAGCACTGGTTATATCAAGTAGAAAATGGTCAATCTGTCGGTGTGAGAGGACAAAGCGGAGTAGAGAAAAGGAGATGATGTGAAAGGAGTGGTGTCCGACTAAAAGTGTCAAGGTAGGGTCGCAGGCCGTACAGTGAGAATGTGCAGGGGCTAGACGTCTGCAGGCCGTGACGCTATGCAGAACGGTGGAGTATTGGGAAATGTGTCAAGGGATGTGACGGTAGAGTGATGGCGTGTGAGATGATGGAGGGGTTCAAGAAGAGATGTGCTCACCTCTCGGGATAACGGCCAATGACCAGTTGACGAAGGTCTGAGTCTGATGACGAGTCAGAGAAGGGAGAGAGATGCTGTGAAGACAGAACACGATTTCAAGGAAGAAAAAGGATCGAAGAGATGAGTAGTTAGAATAGGAAGGGGGGGTCGGATCAGTCAATGCTCCCTCGCCGCTGACCGGGTGCTCACTGTAAGCTGAGCTTCGCGCCCAAAGAGTCGGTAGATACGACCTCACTCCTCCCTCGTGTGCCTCGAAGCACTATCTGTTCCGACCGGACGACTTTTGAGTATTGCTTCTGGGGTGTCAAAGAAGAAGTCGCTTGAGTCACGGACCGAAGAACCGAGAGTGCGGGCGAGACCGGTCGTCAAAGAGAGTGGTCCAGACTGAAAAAGATGAGCTTCTGAAGGGCGGTGCGGTTTGATTTCTTATGAAAGGTGGTGGGAGGACCTGTACGAGCCAGAGGGGTAGGTAGAGACGATGGCAAGCTGGAAGGGGGTGGGGGTAGAGGGGAGGACAACCAAGTGTTTGGTGAGGAGAGAGATAAGTGTGTTGGCAGGGTAAGCTGGTGGAGGGGGAGAGGGTAGGGGGTGCTCGTCGGCGATAGCGGCAATTTATCTTTTTTTCAACCCCCAAAACTGGGACATGATACAATCTCCCCCCCAAACCACTCCAATCAGACACCTCTCTTACACACACCGAGGTGCCAGACAGTCATCATGAGAAAGCTCAAACATCACGAGCAGAAGCTTCTCAAAAAAGTAGACTTTTTGAACGTGAGTCATAGGCTGTCTTACGTTCTCACCATGACGCTGACGTGTATCAGTGGAAGCAAGATGCGTCGCAAAGAGAGGTAAAGGTCATGCGCAAATATCATATACAAGACAGAGACGACTATCACAAGTGCGTCTTCTATCTCTTCTTCTTCTTCTCTCTTCTGCTCCGACCAACTGACGCCTTAGGTACAACAAGATCTGTGGCTCCTTGCGTTCGCTCATCCATCGTCTCTCCCTCCTTCCCGCTCAAGATCCATTTCGACAACAAAAAGAAGCCGACATACTCAACAAGTTGTACGACATGGGGATCTTGGGTGGGTACAACGCCATACTATGCACCTCAGAAGTTGCTGATCCACCCAGACACTGGCTCAAAGCCTTCTGACGTGGAGAATAAAGTTACCGTATCTTCCATCGCTCGTCGTCGCTTAGCCGTCGTCGTCGCTCGTCTTCGTATGGCGGAGACTGTATCAGATGTGCGTGAGATCTGTCAATCTGTGGTGAGTCGAAGCTGATGAAAAGGCTGTACGTACCATCGAGCAAGGACACGTCCGCGTCGGCACATCGCCAGTCACTGACCCGGCCATGCTAATCACTCGACATATGGAGGACTTTGTGACTTGGGTGGACACCAGTGCCAGGAAGAGGACAATCATGAAGTATAATGACGAGGTGAGCTGTGCGGGAAAATCAATCCAACTTTCGCTCCAAGGATCATGTCTGATTTGCAGTTGGACGATTTCGACTTGTTATGACGAGAATGTCTGTACACAATTAACAACAACAACAACCTTTACATCGTCATCTATACCCCGCACGTCAATACCCGCTATGTCTGCATGCCTGTACTAGTATCAATGCGTATGCTTTGGGTTCACTTCATTCATCGGAAATACCACCTGTCTTTCAATTGACTGCTCACCCACGCCATAGGCGGCTCAAAGGACCCCTTTCTTCGAAATGCTCAGAGGTCCACCGCTACACTCATTCCTCCTGTCAGGCCCTATTCGGCCAAAAGTAGTCAAAAGATAGTGCCACTGTCAACCCGACTGTCATGGAGACCCAGACCCAAGTTCCTCACGCTTCCGGTATCCCCTCTCCTGCCATGCTCAAGGACCGTCCTTCCTAAACGTCCAGCTCAAGTCTCCCTTTCGCCTCTATCAAAGGCCCTCTCCACCACTTCGCTCCCCATGGCCGGGCATGGTGTAGCGTGTAATCTAAATACTTAAAGCTGACATCCCCTTTATCTCTTTCTCATCTCTACACTGACTTTTGACGAGTATTCGTGACAACTGGTTCAACCACCCTCGACGCTTCAGTGAAAATGGCTACGTCAAACGGCACTAACATCGTCATGGCTTCACTCCTCTCGGCCACGGTACGTTTCGTCCTCATGCCGCCGCACTAGAGACAAGGTGCTGATTGACCCAGGGTCTGGTCTTCATGGCCCACCACACCTACAAGTTCGACAAGTGGAGGTGTCTCGTACCGAGGAAGAGGGAGTGGTTTCGCGTCTTGCTGACGGTAAGTTGGATGCTTCCCATACATCCACACATCGTCTCACTTTTCTTCTGCTGCTCACAACCGGGCCAAGGAGGGTCTGTGCTTGATGTACCATGCAACCTCCTCACGTCGTACAGGACCTCCTTTCGCCGACGGTCGATATTTGAAAGAGTGACATATGCTGACCATCAAGTGGATGCTTGTATTCAGTAGTTTGGGAATGTTCATCTGGGGGGTGGGTTTTGCATGTGAGTTCGACTTCTCGTACCATAGAAGAATGTACAGGCTCACGATGGAATAGACATAAAGTATACCATAGGATGGGTGTATGTGGAACCGTATGGGGCCATACCGTATCCGAATCAAATGTACCCTCACAAATATGCCAAATACCAACCAATGTTGAATTCCTGGCAGCTTAGTGGGTTCTCAGGCTATGCCAATAGGCCTCCGCCCCTATCTCTCATCGCACAACTCTCACGTTAACACACGAGCCACTGGCATCACACCAAAGGCTCAGGCCACAGTAGTTCAAACTGACACATAGTCGCTTTCTGCTGTCAAATCTGCCTCACAGTCGAAGAGGGTTTGTACTGGTATCACCTCATGCGGGCTGTACGTCAGCCGAAGTCCGCAAAGGCATGGATCAACTCGAGCTTCTTCGTTTCTTGGGTCGCCAGTAGCATTGCCGTCTTCGTAACGATGTTCGGGGTGACTTTCATCCGCACTGGCGGTGACTTCATTCTTCAAACCTCGAGGACGTTCACCGCCGCCTCCATCATTCAGCTCTTGTATGACGTTTCTCCTTCACGATGAACCGTTTGACTCATTACGTAGGGCGGTGCTGGGTGCTACAATCGTCATTTGGCAGTTCCCGCCTTTCTTGAGGGATGTGGTGAGTCTTTCGAGCTCATCCACACAGCCCTCCATAGTCCACGATGCTGCCAGCTGTATCAAAGTTTAACGACAGAAAACCTCTGGTGCTGGTCCCGAAGTACGATCCAGGCTGCATTTCTACCATGGTAAGCCCCTTTCCCGCACGCTATGATCAGTCGGCCTAATCTCGTCAGAAGCGAACAAAGTCAGGACGTTCTTCCGATTGGCATTCGTCTTCTGCGCTTGCACCCTCGGGGTCGACGGTCTCACTCCGGAGAAAAGGATCAATCTGACTCCGTGGGTGTTGTCCTTTTCATGATAGAAATGGATACTGATGTCTGCAGAGTGGCTGCTGGTATGTCAGGCCTTTTTGCAGAAATAGTCGGACCAATGTGTTGATGTGTAGATCTCCTAACCCAAACGGCGTACGGATGTTATTTTTTCCAGACTATCATCAGTGTGGTGGTAAGTCTTCATCCCTATGCGCCTTTTCTTCATGTCTTCTCTTGCTTCCTCGTACAATATACAGTGATCGGAATGATTTTAAGGTCCAAAACGATGTGGTGCTGATTCCAGCTTTACCTTCCCCGGAACTGGTCTTCCGCTGCGCGTGACCCGCAAGTGATGGTCGGACGTCAAATGCATGCTGGACCCGATCATCAAGCTTCCAACGCTCTCATGTCTCTTCTCCGCGAGGGTGGGCAATGGGACGAATTGGACGATATGCGAGCTGGTTTGACGAACCCTGGAGGCCCGATGAGGTTGAGCAATCAAGCGGGGGAGAAATGGGGAGACGATGATGGGAAAGATACTTGGGATCTGGAACGCGCTGATAGGATTACGGCTGTGAGTAATCCACTTATTTCTCTTGTCACTCAGTCTCACCTGTCAATACCCACTTGAATCGAAGCAGCTACATACAATGCCCTCAAAAAAGGTGAAAAGTTGCTGACCAGTCTCAGCTTGAAAACTTCACTTCACCACTTAGTAAGTGTTTCTCCCAAACGATACGTCAAGAAAGGCTCACATATCAGATATCAGGCTCAACGAACCTCAACCTATGCCTTCGGAAATTCGTATTCACATCGAAAGGGAAGTGCATCAAGAACGAGATGAACCTGACGAAATCCCAAGGCGTAACCAAGGACAAACTCTGGCCGAGGCACTCAACGATCTAGGTCACACTTGAGATCCTCACAACCCTCCCGATCTTCATGTCAATGAAGTATGTACATAGTTGTGTTATCGTGTTAGCCTTTGTTTGCCTGTCGATCTATAGACTTGTGTACATTTGATGGACTGAATTGGGGGAAAGCTTAATCATCTGGGAATGCATACGAATTTGTGAACATGTTGTATGGGATGCGCCACGAATGAGATCAACTGCCACACGTGTGGCCATTGGGTGGCCCCACCGGTCAAAATGGCTATGACGTGGGCGCCAACCAGCGAATGAGGGCGGCTAATGGGGGCTCCTTCTTTAGCTTCTCCCCATCCAATCTTTTCCTCTCACCTTCGGACTACATTCACCCGGTCGCTTCTTTTATTTTTTTGCCTTTCAACATACGAACCGTCTCTGGAATCGTTTGAGCTCATTGCAGATATCGACATTCCAGACAAACGAGTGGAGAACATTTGGTCAGTGAGTTGCTCCTTCGATTTCGTCATAGATGGGTTGAACGATTTCTTTCCCTTCCTGAAAACATCTTTCTGCTGCTTAGTAGAGACCGGCCTGTGTCATCTGAAAAGTACATCCCGCTTGACCTACCTTCAATACCTTCACTTTGACTCCATACGTCTATCGCTTCCAGACCCCCGTTGGTCGCTTTCGGCTACGTGACCAAGGAATGATAAAAGACTCCTTTCTTCCTAAATCACTCACATTCCACCCAATCGAAAACCCTCTTAGCCTTTGACACATCCTTCCCTCATATACGTCTCGCAATACTGTTTGAAGCGCTGACTCACTCAGATCTTCAACATTCCCCGCTTTCCTTCTTATCTGTGCTTAGTAAAATAACTGCCGGTCACCCATCATGCCCCGCTCTGTCCATCAACCTCTCTTATTTGAATGTGCCTGGGAGGTAGCCAACAAAGTTGGTGGTATCTACACTGTTATCAAGACCAAAGTCCCCGTGACAGTCAAAGAATATGGAGACAGGTGTGTTTTCTCTGCGAGCGGACTGTGGATCAAATATTCTAACGTCAAGATACTGTCTTATCGGACCTTTGTCTTACAAGACTGCACCTATGGAGGTGGAATCTGAAGAGCCGTGAGATCCTCCTTTACTATAGAGAGGATAAGTGTTGAAGTTGTAGCGAACCAGGGACTATATTCGCAGATACCCTGGCTGCCATGCGTGAAAGAGGGGTCAACATGATCTACGGCAGATGGCTTATCGAAGGAGCACCCCGAGTTCTACTCTTTGACACTGGAAGTTGCTACAATAGGTCTGTCCTTTTGAGCTGACTTTTCTCTCAGGCTCAAGAGATGAGCTGACAGGGTAGGATGGACGAATGGAAGACCGATTTATGGAATCTCGCTGGAATTCCAAGTCCTCCCAATGATCACGAAACCAACGAATCGATCGTCTTCGGATATCTCGTGGCTTGGTTTCTTGGAGAGGTCAGCTTTGCTTTTATCGATTTTGGGATTTAGCTGAAAGACAAGTTTTCCTCTCGCGAAACCAATACAGCAATCATCGCTCATTTCCACGAGTGGCAAGCGGGTGTCGCTATCCCTCTTTGCAGAAAGAGACATATCGACGTCACTACCATTTTCACAACCCATGCGACGTTGTTGGGTCGATACTTGTGTGCTGGTAGTGTTGACTTCTACAATAATCTGCAATACTTTGATGTGGATCATGAAGCTGGTAAGAGAGGGATCTACCATAGGTCAGTTGTCCCGCTCTCATTTGCTGGACCAGCTGACTGATTAGGTACTGTATTGAGCGATCTGCGGCACATTGCTCAGATGTCTTCACCACGGTGTCCCACATCACAGCTTTTGAGAGCGAGCATCTGTTGAAGCGTAAACCTGGTCAGTCCCATACATCCAGTCACGCATGAGCTCTTGTTCACACACAGACGGTGTTCTGCCTAACGGACTTAACGTTGTCAAATTTGCAGCCATGCACGAATTCCAAAATCTCCACGTCCAATCCAAAGAGAAGATCAACGATTTCATCCGGGGCCATTTCTACGGATACTACGACTTCGACTTGGATAATACACTTTACTTGTTCACCGCTGGTCGTTACGAGTTCCGCAATAAGGGTGTCGACATGTTCATCGAAGCTCTTGCCCGTAAGTCTTTTGAGTATAATTCATGTGCATGATCTGACGTCATAGGTCTGAATCATCGTCTGCAAGCGATGAAATCAAACATGACTGTAGTGGCATTCATCATCATGCCTGCCGCTACCAACTCTTACACCATTGAAGCCCTAAAGGGTCAAGCGGTGACACAACAACTTCGAGAAACGGTTGCTCAGGTAACTGCAAAAGTCGGTAAACGGCTATTCGAGCATGCCGCCAGGTACACCGGGTGAGTCAATCTCCCTTATGAAGGAGACTCGGCTTATGTGGTCAGCGAGCATGGAACAGAGGTACTTCCCGCTGATCAACTACTATCTAGCGAAGACAAGATATTACTCAAACGTCGTGTCTTCGCTCTAAAACGCAACTCTCTTCCTCCTGTCGTAACACACAACATGGCAGATGACGCGGGTGATCCCATCCTCAGTCAAATCCGCCGAGTTCAGTTGTTCAACCGGCCCACCGATCGTGTCAAGATCATCTTCCATCCCGAGTTCTTAAACTCCAACAACCCTATTCTGGGTTTAGACTACGAAGAGTTCGTGCGGGGATGTCATCTGGGTGTCTTCCCGTCGTACTATGAACCTTTCGGCTATACCCCAGCGGAATGTACGGTCATGGGAATTCCTAATGTCACGACCAACTTGTCTGGGTTTGGTTGTTTCATGGAAGATTTACTGGAAACTCCTGAGGATTATGGGTGTTACATTGTTGATCGACGTGGTCAGGGTGTGGAGGAGTCGGTAGCTCAGTTGGTGAGTCAAGCCTTTGTCACCATCTGGCTTCTCTGTATTCAGGTCGAGACTACCCGTTGACTTCGCACTTGTTGAGACTCTGGGTGACACCCGCTCCGGCCTCTCATTTGGGTTCATGTCACCCCGAGTCCGCCAATGTCAAGTCTGATGCCCACGAGAACGAGCTGACAATTAGACTAACCAACTCGTCGCATTCGCCAACAAAACCCGTCGTCAACGTATCAATCAACGTAACCGTACCGAGCGTCTGTCAGAGTTGCTCGACTGGAAAGCTCTAGGCATGGAATACGTCAAAGCTCGTCAGTTGGCTATGCGCCGCGCTTACCCAGACTCGTTCGATGATGAGGAACCTGACTTTAGTGGGATCCAGAGGGTCGGGGCACCGTTGTCGGCACCTGGTAGTCCGAAGTTCAGAACGGGTATGATGACGCCTGGAGACTATGCGACGTTGACTGAGGAGATGGAACATTTGGGAACGCAGGATTATATGGGGGGTAAGGGTGAGTGGATGCTGTCTCCATGTAGCTTGTCCATCATGCTCGCATCTACTTCTGAGCATGCCCGAGCTGTCCTTTTTATTTCCACAACTTACCCCCGTTGCTCTTGGCACCTGTCACATCAATTTTGAGTCTGATGAGCAATGATCGCGAACACAACGGATAATGGCTGACGCGCAGAATGGCGAGGTGTAACCGACGACGACGACGAGAACCATTACCCGTTTCCACTGGTCATGAAACCTCGTCACCGATCCGACTCTCTGGGCTCTGCCATTTCAGGCACTCAGACACCTCATGGTGGACGCAAACTGAGCGAGAAGGACTTGGCCCAAGCCGATGCGGCGTTGAGCCATGTGAACGGAAATGGTAACGGTGTAAACGGTCACTAGGTATTTGACACTTGTGCGATGCTGTATGGCACTTGAGTCGATGTGACAATAACATGGACTGGAAAGATGAGATGAGTTGCATGCCAGAGAGACAATTGAATATTTATGCCATGATTTACTTTACTCGTAGTTTCTGTCGACGAATGAATGTGCTCGGTTATCAAGACCGAGATGGTTCCTGAGATCGGGCCAACGGGCTAAATTGACCGCGGTTTGATGGATCCGCTTATTCCGCAGATCTGACGCCTTTGCGACTAATCGCCGCATGCCGCATCCACCTCGGCTTTCGGTGTTCAGTGACTGACCTCGGCGGGTCGTCATACATGTATGGTTGGGACGGCCTTGGTCAGATGGTTTAAATACTTACTTTTGCTTCTACTTTCGTCATCTCGTCTTCATAACCATCTCTTGTGGAAACTTACCAAGTTGTTGTCATATCGTTTGATCTACTCATCATCTTGGAACCGAACCCTCTTACTCGTATACTCGCTTCAACCGAGTGTAACCACAAGTGATTTAACAAACTTCATACTCCCATAGACTTACAAAGCATCAATATAATGACATCAACCGAAAATGAACCAGGAAGAGAAGAGAGAGAAAATAGTACAGCAACAACTATGAACGATGGTGATGAGGATAGTAGCGGTAATGGATTGATAGTGAATGAAGGGAGAGAGATGGATAATGGACCAGGTATAATGCCTGAAGTTCAAAATGCTAATAGACTCGAACCTGCTAAACAGGTTGTTGGTGCTTCAGGACCAGGGGAAGGGGGACATAAATTGGATAAATATGCATATGGATGTGAGTTGTTCTAAGGCTGTTTTCCTATCTTTCTTCATCCCCTTTCTATTTTCATTCTCCATCTCCCTTCAATCTTCATGTACTTCTTATCCGGCCGTTTGTTGTTCCGTGTTCTTCTTCTCTCCAATTGAGAGTGATTTGGTGGTCCTTGTCATCGCGTTGTTTCTTCGAGAAGATCGCTAGTTTCAGCACGAGGATCAGGATTAGGAGTGGAAGTGACACCGAATGGTCAGACGGGCAGATGACAGTGTGAAATCTTGGTTTGTGGTTCACAGACAATATTCCGTTTTGTATTGCAACTTCGGCTTGGGGAGGGGGACACGCTTGGATTACAGAGATAAACATCTATCTCAGCAAGAAAATCGTGGATGGGAACCTCGAGGGAGGAGAAGAGAAAGTACTCTACTGATATCTAGTTTGGGACCCACAAATGAAGAAATTCAGAGGGATAGTTTTCAAGATTTTGGGAATGACAACTATCATAACTATTTTGGTCATGTGGGCTACATTACCTTTATATTGGGGATCTCGTGAGTTTTCTAGTCACACCCCTAACCCATTTTACTGGGAATAAGGTTTTATACGTCGAAAATGATAATTTTTTTCCCTCTTTCAACTGCTGTCCTCTGGACCCTATTCCGGGGATCCATTGATTTTCACCCAGTAGCGATCTTTCCTACTTGGAGCGATCTTCCAACTTCAGATAGTCGATCCATTTACACCCATTTGTTAATCTAGGGATTTTCATGTGTGATTTAGGGATGTTATACTGATAAGAAAGTTTGGAAAGCCAATAGATATACGAATCGCCTTACTGTCCGAGTTATCGATAGAGATGGGGGTATCATTGGTCAAAGTGTTTCACAAGGATTAGTGAGTTCTACTTCTCTCATTTCTCCTCCTTCTATATTCATCCTCACCCGTCGGTTTTCTTCAATCCATAGGGTCATCTCCGCATTTCTAGAACGCAATACATTAGAGGGATATGGGACTGATGATTAGCTACAACAAACAAACTTGAAATACTTCATCACCTCCCCATCCGAATTCCCCACAGATGATCTCCTCGCTCGGAATATAGTAGATGAAGGAGCGTGGGCAGCGGTAATTATCAATCCTGATGCTTCGACATCTTTGGTCAATGCTAGACAAAATGGGAATAACAGTTATAATGGGACTTCAGCAGTATCGATTTATTATTCTCAAGCGAGGAACGAAAATGCCGTTGGAAGTTATTTAGTACCGAATTTACAATTGGAAGTAGGAATGGTCGTTGGGAAATTCTCTTTTCAATCGGTCGGACAATAGTGAGTCTTGAATTATCCATCGTTTCATTCTCTATTCTCCTCCTCGTTATTCTCCACTGGGTGGAAATTGTCTCCGTGATCGACCGATTGCCAGTCGCAAGTACTTTCAGAACGAATTTTACAAGTGATGTGTGTATTGTATTGACGGAGAGTTTGGTCATACTGGGTCATATAGGGAAGATTACTGATATTCAGTATACAAGAAAATGCCAATAATGTCACTGCTATGAATCTTTTGGCACAAGCACCCAGTACTATAGCTCAGAGCGTTTCGTTCGAAATGATAAACCTTCGTCCTTATAACCAACCTGTCGCCACGGCTATCACATTAGTGGGTCTCATTTACATGTTGATCTTTGTAAGTCCGCTTTGTGATTATACCCTGGATTTGTTTAATGTGAATAGGCTTTCATCTTGACAATGACCAATAATGCCGTTCGGGAAATTATGTAAGTCTTGTCTTTCTTGTGTGATCCTCATTCGATTCGTCACATTCTCAACTCCGATGGACGTGGCTACCGGCTACCAGTACCGACATGTTCCCTCACATGTCCTTTATCGAACGGACCACATGATTTCTACTTTTGGGGTTGGTAACGTGAACCGGCAGGAGGAAGATGTGGTAGAAGATGAAGGAGAGTACAATCATGTGTGACTGACAATCAAGTGGACCATTCCTAACCACAAAATCATACCTCATGTACCGCATCTTCGCCCCTTTGACCCTCTATCTTCCTATCTCTTTCTTCTTCTCCATGATTTCCCTCCCATTCAAAGCTCATTTCGGTGCTCATTTCACTTATGCCGGAGGGTTCTTCCTCTGGGCGTGGACTTTGTTTTTGGGTATGGCAAGTGTCGGTCTCGCCACGGAGTTTGCTATAACTATCATGGGTCCACGATTTATAAGTTTCTTCCTTATTCCTTGGATTCTAGTCAATGTTTCGTGAGTATCTCCACGTCCTTAATCTCTCTGTCTCCCCCTTCCCCCCCCCCCCCCCCGCCTCTCATTCATGTTACATAATTTTGTGAGAAAGGGAGTTGGAGTGAAGATGAAAAGAAACATGATCAGAACTAAACAATCAGCGTCGCCACTCTCCCTCATGATCTTCAACCTTGGATATACCGTTATGGTGTAGCTATGCCTTTCTACAACGTAGGACGTATAATCAGAACTATCATATTCGATACTAAAAATGAGATAGGAAGAAATATGGGTGTTTTGTTAGGTTGGACAGGAATGAGTATTTTCACTATTTGTTTAGCTACTTGGTTGTTCAGAAGAGAAAGTGTCAACGCGCATAGGAAAGGTGTTGGGGAGAATGAATATGACGCTCCTGAACGGATGGCAAAAGAAGCTGAACAGGTTTGAGAGGTTGCGATGGTGTGGTGATGTGGTGGTGTGGGGGTCTATCGGAAATGGAGAGATCTTGTTTAATAATAGAGATTGTTCGTTGTTGTCGCCATCGAAATGCATACTCAAGTATAATACACGAAGCGTCGAGGTGAACCGGAATGATTCCAGACTTTTTCTCAAGCGAAATGTCTATTCCATCAGCGGCTACGCTAGGGATCGATGCAAGAATATGAAAAGAAGATAACTCACATGCCTTGGATATTGAATGCCGCTAATAACCTGATATTGAGCTAGGATACTGGTCAAAGACATAAAGAGGAAGGAAGAAGAGGAAGGGGAAGAAGAAGAAGAAAAGGACTCACTTTAACAAATCATCAACATCCATCTTTGCAGCTCTATTATCCGCAAAACCAGATCCTTGTAAAACTTTTTCAATCATCTCTTTCATGTCTAAATCCGATTCTACCTTCTTTTCATTCTCAGCACACCAAGTCCTATAATTTTTCTCCAACATTTCTTTCACACCCCTAGCACCAAAACATGCTCTAACATGTTTATTAGCACGACTAAAAACTATACGTGTCAATCCATCGAATTCTTCGAATCGAATAGGAGGAGGAGGATCTCTGGGACTTAGTCGGACGACTGAAGATTCTACTTGTGGTGGAGGACGGAAGTTTCCTTTTCCAACTTTTAAAAGATGTTCAACACGCGCGTATAGTTGGACATTGGCGGATAATCTACACCATAATTTGGAAGATGGGGTAGCTACTAGTCGAAGGGCGAATTCACGTTGAAACATTAGGACGGCAGTTCGGATCAAGGGACGATGAGAAAGGAGTCTGAAGACTAGGGGAGAGGATATCTGTGGATCAGCCTTGAGTCTGGAATCTTTCGTCAAACTTTCCACGAGGACTATTTCAGAAAGTAATTTTTGAAATTTTTCACCTATGATGAATTGTGTTAAAACGATGGTTTGGATTGATGTGAAAGATTCGGCGAGGAGGGGTTTTCAGAGAAGAATAGGGAGTTGGTTTGATGATGATCGTATTCACTCACTTGATAAGGAGTGTTGGAAATGCAAACGTCGAAATAAGGTAAATCAGCTTTGACGAAATCCCCTATGATCATCTCCAATTTCTTCTGCTCGGGTCTAAATATCAGTCATCATCCTTCAGCTTCTTCTCATAGAACACCAGGTTCGATGCCTAATGTCTTGTGGAAGAGGTATGAATGTAAAGACATTTCTAAGTGTGTTCAAAAGTTACTCACTTTCCCAATACTCGCTTTTGTACTTCTGCTGCCATCCTAGGATCCATCTCAACTGCCACTACTCGACGTACAGCGGGCAATATCCTCATGGTGAGATTACCAGTACCTGGACCTACTTCCAACACGACGTCAGTAGGTTTCAAATTTGCCTAGAGGTCAGACGTGCTTCATACGAATTCTTCACTACTGACCTTGTCTACGATGCTGCGTCATCAGCAAATCCCTTCATAGCTTTGACGTACGACATGAGAGATTAAATGACAATGATAGGATTGAGCCAGGTCACAGGTAAGGAATGGCATATATGAAGTACGAAGGACACACCTCTGAGCCACAAGCGGATTGGTTAATATGTGTTGTCCAAACCTCTCAGTGTTGAACAAATGATTTCTCCCTCCACCTCCACTTGAGCTTTCTCCATTTTTCGAACTCTTGGATGGTTTAACAGCGGCAGTATGCGGTCTAAAAACCTGTGACGTTGCTTTAGGCATCTCTTTGATCGTTTTCAGGCCGGTCGAGAAGAAACAATTCTGTGTTGAGGCAGACAAAATAAAATCTTGATGGTGGTATCGGTCGGCCACGTGGGAGTCACATGGTGCCTCCACTCTGGAATTCCTCCTTCGACCACCAGCAGTTTCTTACGATCGGGCAAACTCAACTGTGTGGTTCAACACACTATCACGGTCCATATGATCACTTCAGAAATCATAGCTTATGTTATCTTCGTATCATACTTCTTGCTCATCTTCCTAGCCTTCTTTTGTGTCTTTTGGTCCTTGTTGCGAGGCAGAAATCCTGGTCAACTTCTCTCCGGCAGATCCTTCTTCTTCCTCCGAATAGCTGCGGTGGCCCTGGTTGCAACATGGACCTGTCAGTCCTTTTATGATACTATGGTATGCCCGCTGATATACAGACATGATCAAATTTATGTTTGTGAGTGCTTCCTGAGATCTTATGACGCAGAGGTAACAACACAGTGGTCTTACGATTACTACGCAAAACGACATTACGCTCCAACCATAGGACAATGGCTTGCTAACACTGGTCTTTTCGAACAAGCTTGGGGCATAGTATGCACAGGACCTAGTTCTTGGTGGTGGAGTAGCTTTATATGTACTTGGACAGTGATCTTTACCGCTGTGGTATGGACGGAAAGTAAGCCCCACCGAACCCTCTTTTTTTATGTGTCTCTCTCGATGACGCTCCCTTTATCTTTACTCATCAGGTTGTTGATCAAAATTGCACTCATTGCTGATATCAGGTGGAAGAAGAGGTATCAAATGGCCCTGGGCATATATGCTGCTAGGACAATTAGTCGCCATGTCCGTCGCTACAGCTATGTTCATCTCGGCTCTTTATCTTCATCCTCGTAAACGACCTTCCCAAGGTGCTCCTCCAAGGTTATACTTTCCACTTTTACTGGCTTTGGGCACCATTCATCTCCTCCCTACATACACTGGAACAAGTCGATTCCTCACCAACCTTTTATGGATGCACGGTCTCTTACTGGTAGCATTACTCGCCCCACCATCAAAGGACAACGAGAGAGAGAAACTGGGCATCCCTTTCCCTACGCTCTATGCCTTGTTGGGGGTATTGGCAGCGGCCATTCATATTCCAAATACAAACCGATTATTGTCTGTAATTCCCAAGCACACTTCGGTTCCGGTCCATCTCCAACGACATATCTTCTTCCACCCAGCTCAATCTAGCATTTCCCTCGATGTTGTCTGCGTAGCTTCCACCCTCCTTCTTTGGTATGTGGCATCAGGATCGACCGCTGCCATAGCGACGAAGACAATTTTTCTAGGGACAGTCGGTGCGCTCTTGGGGGTGCGCTATGCAGGATTGACTTGGGGTCTCATAGCAAGTCTTTTACCCATTGTCATCCTTGCGATTGGAGCTTTGTTGGCCTTGTACGTCCAGCAGATGAGAGTGAGGAATGAGGGACGAAGAAAGAACTTATTGGAAAGTATGGGAGTATTGGAAAATACTGTCATACCAGGAACCAAGAACAAGCCCCCGAGAAAAGCGTCTCGAGCCACCGTGATTGGGTTCTGGCATCCGTACTGGTCAGTTGTCCGACGAGTTGGGTAGTCTCGCTGATAATTAGCAATGCTGGGGGAGGTGGAGAACGAGTGTTATGGTCAATCATTGCGTACTTACAAAGAGTCCAGCCAGATACCGTCATCCTAGTCTACTCAGGTGATTATCCCTCGACGAGCAAGGAAGAGATGCTTGACAAGGTTCAGGTACGTGAAATCGTCTGCGGAGAAATCTGCTGATGTCGTAGGAAAGAATGTCCATTCGTTTGTCAGGAGATAAACTAGCTTTCATCCCTCTACCTTCTCGACATTTGATATCGGATTCTTACTGGAAGCGATTCACTCTCCTGGGGCAATCAATCGGTTCTGTCATCCTGGCTTGGGAAGCCCTCTGTGGAGCTGAAGGAATGTGGGGAGATATTTTCTTTGGTGAGCTCTTTCTTATTTGTTGATCAGACAAGAGCTCACGACATAGATACTATGGGTTATGGGTTTACCTACCCATTTGTCAGACTTATCTGCGGGGGAGAGATCGCCATCGGAGCCTACACGCATTACCCGACCGTGAGCGTGGATATGGTGAAGCGGGTGCGGAAAGGAGAGTGGGGTGTGGAGAGTGGAAGCACTCAACGGGGATGGTGGGGGAAGCAAGTCAAGCTTGTGTATGTGTTCCTCCATCTCGGTTCCCTTCGTTCCGATCTCCCTATTTCTTGGTTGCCTTTCGTCTTGACTCCCATCTGCCGTCATTGTTCAACTCAGTCCGGTCAAGTCTGCAAATTAGAGTGTCGTTAACAAGTAGCTACTATGCCATCTTCACCGTGCTCTACTCCGTATCCCTCCTATACGCAGAAGTGATTATGACAAACTCGTCCTGGACACAAGCCCACATCACATCACTCCTCTTGTCCGCCAGGAAGACATGGCTAGCTGCTTTCCTTCTTAAAGATGAAAAGGCATTGCAAGCTCGAGAGAGACGTAAAGAACCGTCCAACCGAGGCAGATGTGAAGTGGTATTTCCTCCTTGTGATGTGACCGGTTTATTGAAGCTGGGCCATGTTGGCAGTCGGAAAAGAGAGATAGTCTCTTTGGCGCAATTCAGGTGAGTCATCGTGTGGGTCTCTTGGTAGCTGATCAATAGGCCCGAGAAAGACCATGCAAAGCAGTTGTATGCTCTTAACGTTTTGTTCGATCAATACCCAGAGTGCAGAGATGTGAGGTTGACACTTATGGGAGGTTGCAGGAATACGGAGGATGAGCAGCGGTTAGAAGGCCTGAAGGCTTTAGCTATGAAACTGGGTATAGAGGTCAGTCTTTACTGCTGCTCTGATACTTCTGTTCCATGTCAGATAGCTCCACCCTTCTCCACCTCGCTGACAGCATCAGGATCGGGTTGAATTCGTGGTGAACGCTCCCTATCCCGAAGTTGTGCGACGCCTGGGTCAAGCTTCCATAGGTCTCAACACGATGCAAGATGAACATTTCGGGATTAATGTGGTGGAGTTTATGGCGGCAGGTTTGATACCTGTCGTTCATGCGAGCGCTGGACCCATGATGGATATTGTGGTTTCACATAACGGGCGACAAACAGGTCAGTTTTGGGTATCCACCTCGTCTGTTCCTTACCTCTTCATAACACTTTACCTACCTTTCCAATTTCGTGTCGAACGTAATGTTACGATTATATTTGGAGTTGCCAAGCGAACCTGATTCCTGTGAACTGTCCATCGGTGGAGTGGTGGTAAGGTCACAAGAGGAATGAAAGAAGAGTACATAGAAGGATCGAAGAATCGTGCGGAGGATTGATCTCGGAAGTTGACATCCGCTCTTTTTCCTTCTTTATCAAAAACGCCACAGGTCTCACCATGACCGATAGCTCCACTTCTCCCTCTTCTCTGCTTTCGCTTCCCTGACATGAAGCTTTTGCCGATCACGCCACACCACAGCTGACATTCAGGCTTCCACGCCACTGACGCTGAATCATTCGCATCTTCCCTCCACACCGCTTTATCTCTTTCGGCGGATCGTCAATTGGATATGAGGAGAGTTGCCAGAGATCTAGCAAGGGACAAATTCAGTCAGGAGAAGTTTGAGAGTTCTTTTGAGCAAAGTTGGAGGTATTTAATTGGTTCTCATCTATCTGATCGACCTGGTATCTAGTCTTTTGAGGTGGGATGAGGGTTAAGGACATGCATCAACACTTACATTGTCATAGTGCGACTTTGATATCATACGAGGGTCTCGATGTAATCTTTAAAACGGGGTCGTTGACTGCGCTCTTTAGTCTGGTTTGAATGGGAGAGTTGCGGAGATAAGTATGCAAGTTTATCTCTTGTGAAAGAATGGCATTGATGATCCGATGATCCGAGTTGTCTCTTGACGTACAAGTCTCGGAAGAGGGAGTAAGTATAGGGGTTTACGTTTGTGGTCATCGTCAGTCTTTGGGGGAATGAAGAAGGGAAATTGTATTGAGACGAGTCAGGTCAAAGATTATGATAGAGTGAGCTCCAATTAGTACGTGGTCTACGGGCCGTAGTCTTTTCCCGATGTACTCCTACTGCTGTACCTCTTGTCTCTTTTCGCTGAAATTCCAAGCTGTAGATGTTGTATCTTGTCCTGGTCTAAGAAATGAGCTACCCAAAGCGTCTGGCCAAATTGATAAAGTTTGTTATGTCAGGAACGAGTTCATTTTTCCTTTGCTTCCCCCCCTGTCGGTGTAAGCGGAGGTATACTTCGGTGGGTTGGAGGGTGGCGTCCAAAGATACCAAGATAGAGTACACAACGTGGGGTCCATATGCGCCGAGACGGAGATCGGGTGGCTTGTACCTTCGGCCGTGAGTTTCTATTCTACTTTATAGATTGTTTAATGTAAGTAGTACGTAGAGTACGACGCGAGAGAGCGACTCGGAACTTGTTGACATTTTTCACCAAATAAAACCATCTTAATCTTCATCTTTACAATAAAACCTATCTCAATCTCATTCTCATCTTTGTACATAATCATCGGTCTTGTCATTATTATCACTTTGATTGTTATTCTCTCAAGTCAAACTTTTCCTAAAGTGTTCGTATAATAAACACCGGCTTCGTAAATAGTGAGATAGTGATACAGCGGAGCAACACGGACGAGCAGGACTCGTCAACACGTTTCTTCCATCTCTCACCTCTCACCCAGAATCCCACAGAAGACGAAACACGAGATCTGACATATTGTCTTACTTTCCTCCAATCATCATTGAGTCTACAAAAGATTTCAAAGAAGACGGATCAATCTTTCGTTAGGTTGTTGAACCTTTTTGTTCCGTGTGAGTACATCATGATTGGAAATGATGATATGATTAGAAGATGAAACTGATGAGAAAAAAGAAACACAGCCTTCGACATTTTCCCTTATCCCTTAGTCCTTACTCATACCACTTGTCACTTACAATTCACACACTTTCTATCTCTTTTTTTCCCTCACAGTCTAACTCTATCTTCCCGACTTATAATACGAACTACTTTGATCGTCTAATCTCATCTCAATTGGAGGATAATAGGGATACAAGTGTGGGAAAAATTCCATTCTTCACATCCCTTTGGAACTTGACCGGACGTCATACGGTTTGAGACAGACAAAGGCGACAAAGGAGTCCGTAAAGCCGTTGAGCCCTTGGACCGTTGTGCCCTTGAGGGACACCATCCACGCGTCACATTTCGAAACTTATAAGAAATACGTTCAGTGGTCATACTTTGACAAGTGGATAATCATCAGAGAACAGAATAGGATGGTCTCTATGTCAGAGTTGAAACCTGGATTGAGAGTGATGGCTCAGATGTCTGTACGAGCGCTGGATTCGGTGAGTCCTAAGTTTTGACCCCACATTTTGTTTCCATCTAGAAGAGAAAATCGGGATGAGATCCTTATGTGGGAATACTCGAATTTGCGAGCTGGATAAGGGCGTTTCAGTGATGTGGGTCACTTGAGGATTGTTGTGAGTAGGAGGAGGTGGTAAGAGCATGGAAGTCTTATCTGCTTGACGCGAGGGTGAAGTCGAAGTTCACAGGGGATACATAAGAAAATGGCTGACAAGATCAGCTACCTCTACCTATCCTCATCGTTCTTTTCTTCGCCTGTTTGGCGCTTTTCCAATGGCCGTGAGTCATCTCTATCAGCCTTTCACCCCTCTCTACCCTCAGTCACTCCTTTTCTCTTGCCAAGCGTTCCCAACGTTCTCCTTAAAATTTAATCCCATGTGTAGACAGATCTTGTTTTCTAGAATCCCCGGTCTCATGAAAACTCATCACTGCTTGGTCTAGGGCAAAGGTGGTTCTTTTTGAAAAGGAATCACGTCGCTACTATTCCATTCCAAGACGAGTCGCGTTCGTACACCAACTGACGATCAGATTCAACCCACCCCCTCCGGTCCTCCCCACCCACACACCTCCTTCTGGAGAAAAAGATCGTCTCTCACCACTCCCTTTCTCTCATTTACTCTCACCTAACACATCGCTCCCTCCTAACCCTTACCCTCAACCCCATCCATCGACCCATCCTTTAACGTATCACGCCAAATTGTACGTCCCATGCAACGCAGCATCTTCTGGAGGACGTACACCGGGGTGTAGATCAGGAGGACGTGCGCCGACTAGGACAAGGAGGTTAGTAGGGAGAATGGGTACGAGGTGGAGCATGCCTTTAGGACCTGTAGAGGAAGTAGAAGGGGAAAGTTCTGGGGAAGTTTGTTGATCTATCTTATCAAACTTTCTCCTTTCTCTGGTGTATTGTTCAACTCGGAGAAAGTATGACAAACGGGAGACGAAGAAGATAAGATGGAAGAAGGGGAGATGGAATAATCTTATAACATGGACAGTTTTTCAAATGGACACTTGCAGATGCAGATACAGTTGTAGCGAATTTCGAACATTGTTTTCAGTTTTCTTTGATAGACTGTTGAAAGTTGATTATGCATAGGGATTTTATTCATCCGGATCTTGATCCTCTTCTCAATTAACAATTCCAATGTAACCCTGCACGAAAGATCTTCAGTATGTTATCTTGTTCATACAGGCTAGACCATCCTCAGTGATTCTCGTATCTCCTTCAATCTTTTCTCCAATTCAATCAACAATTCTTCTTCTTTCTTCCCTCCCCTTTCTCCACCGAGATTCTGTAAAGTATCTTGTATATCTTCCATCCCCCTCTCATCCGTCGGTTTTAAAACCAAACCTAGCTCATCATGTTCTCTCTCATGTGCTTCCCTTTCAAGATCAGGAGGAAGTATATCAACCCTTTTGACTCTACCTAATTCTCTGATCAAATCACGTAAAATATCCAACATTTCTTCTTTACTCCTCACCAACTCATTTATCTTCAGTCCCTGTCTAACCTCTATTCTCCGTTTTTCATCCATATTGGAATCTCCTACTCGTTTCTCTGTAGATTCCACGTTTGACCGACTCGGAAAAACAGGATTGTTCTGTTCTGTATGACCGCCGACTTCGTTGTCTACCTCGATGATATTATTTTCATTCTTGATACGAGTGGAATTGAGTGGAGATGTCGTTACAGAGTCGAATGAAGTTACCGAGGGTTTTATTATCGTTGAAGAGTTCGATAGTCGGGTGGTTGAATTAGAAGTAAGAGATGAATTGATAGGTTTTCGAATATGATAAGATAACAAAGCTGCCGTTCGACCTCTTAGTAAACCTAAACGTCTGGAAGATTGGACGGAAAGTGCGAAAGATTCGTCAAAACCTTGTTGTAAGGTAGAAAGTTTACCATCTGTTATACCTTCTCTATAACCTGCCTAATAAGATCAGTTCCACAATTTCAAAACTCTATAATGTACTCATGGCGGGATCAGAGTGTCAAATAATATTCTCTCCGCATATGAATAGGTTGCTAGACTGATATGAAGACAGATGATGATGTGAGTTCACGAAGATGAATTTGTGTCAAAATACTGTACTTATTCATGATGAACGGCGATGAACTTGTCTTTGAGGATACACTCCTGATGTGAAGGGAGTGAGCGGAATGATGAATTGAATAAGATGGGTTGTTACATACGAAAGTAAGAGAAGAACGAGGGGATATGATAAGATACATAGATAGCTAGTTAGAGGGGAGTAAGTAGCAAATGAAGAAGAAACTCACATCTGTATACCTAGCGACCATTCGGTCATATTCCCTCTCTGTCAATGGATCGGCAGCTCCTCCTTGTTGATATGTTCTGGATGGTCCAGCTATTGGATAGGAATCTTCTAACCAATCATCCATGTCGTCCACACTGACTACCTATTTTATCTGGGATTACTTGGTAGAAAGTGGGAAGAGTATGTTGAGAAGTTTCAACAAAGAAAGTGTGATTAAATACTTTTGAAAAGAAAGAATCCGATGATCGGATAAAAAAATATGAGTAAAATGTGCATACCAACATGGCACCAATGCATTTTGCTCATATTTACTCATATTCCACTCGTACTCGTAAGATTCGTCAAGCGACCAGCACTATACACTATAAAGATCCCTTGAATTTACTGTTCCACATGCTCCGAGCCATTCTCTTCCACATCCTCCATCTCTTCCATCTCGTCCAATCCTTCCACATCTTCGACATCAGGAACAGCCGTCACTTCATGAGCCAACGGTGAACCTGCGATTGTTTTTCTCAGTGGACTGGAACCCATAGGAGTGCTACTTTTGTATCCTGAATGTGTGGTAGTAGGGATTGGTGAGACGGGTAGTGGGACACGTTGAGGACTGTTTGCCGTTGGTGGAGGTTTGGACGAAGGAGTTTGGGGTGTAGGGGTTGGTTTAGGTTGTAAAGTCTTTTGAGATTCCATCTCGGGAGCTATCAACCCTGTCGTTACGTTCAGATCCGCTCCTAGAAGTTGGGATGGAGATGTGTCAGATACAGGGCCGGGGGCTGGGGTAGAAGATGAAGGATCATCTTCCAACTTGACTTCGACCAAGTCCTCTTCGGGTCTCTGTCGAATGGGCAAGGGCGAAAATGTAGGTTCGGGTGATATCTTTCCTTCTTCCTCCAATAATTCAATTTCATCTTTGGGTACGGGAGGTGCCTCTCTAATCTCCGCTTCTTCTGGCTGTGAATTCGCTATCGGTTCCTCTTCCAATGTCGGAGGAAGGGATGACATGTGAATCGCAGTTTCCACACTTTCTGTCCGCGTGAGAGGCTTGTCGTCATTATTCTCGACAGGAGTTTCCTCTTTGATATCCAATTTAGGTTGAGGATCAGGTTCCGATGCCCACAATACAGATCCTCGTCCTTTCTTTCCCCTCCCTAAAGTCATTTTCCCCCTAGTAGAACCTTGTCCCCTCAAGCTTCCTCTTTCAGGAACTAAGAGTTGTTTAGGTGGACTGATGGTAGGAGGTTGTGATTGGTCAGATTGGCTTAATACACGAGATCTTTCCCCACGTGGAGATCGAGAATCGTCATCAGATTCTGAGTGTTTAGGTTGATCAGGAATGGGGAGTAATGATTTTTCCACCAGTTGGTGTTTTTCACATAAGAGCAAGAAACGAGCGTAGAGAGATGTCTCCCCTTCGGCAAGGGAGAAAGCTTCGCGATGATGAAAGTAGGCATGAGAGAAGATACGTGAAAGTCGTCGAAAGAGTGATGGAAAGTGGGATAAAGATGCGGGGGGTATGGACATTCTGCGCATCAGGAAATTTCCACCTCGTCGAAGAAACCTGGATTTCAGGTTGGAAAAGAGGTCTCACCTGGAAGGGAACTTTTCGGAAGAATTGAGGACAGCAGTGGTTGAATCAAGTCTGTGTCTCAGTATCATCCTCACTCATCTCAAAAGGTCGTTGTAATCTCGCCGAATGAAGATTACCAAGTCATCATATGTGGGGTAAGTGTCATAACCAGCATGGTGATAAGTGTACGTTAATGAATCTGATTCTGTACAAGCTTGATAAGGAGCGCCAACTCACGTATGAAGAATATAGTCAATGGCACAGCACTCTACGGCGGCTTGTCCATCACCATGAGCAGCACAAAGATAAAGCCATTCTTCCGCTTTCATCTCTGGACATGTTTCTTTGGTACAACCTCCAAGTAAATGATTGACCAGAGGTGCCGCATCAATGGGTATTCTTCTGAGATGTTCGTATATCCACTGAGAGTCAGTCTCATCATACTCTACCCACAGTCATCATTATCGAACATTCCTTCATCCATACTTTCAGGCTCGTCGACAGTCTACGCTCATCTCTCCCACACACATCTCAAGGAGAGTGTTGTCAGCGTTAGTAGGTTCTCAGTTGATGATACTCCGATACGACTGAATGCGATGAGAAACAACTCACCACATCTTTCTCAGGAGCCTTTCCACCGGACGTAGTATCCCCACTTGGAACCCTCACCAAACCCTCTACATCATGAGGATCCGCTTTCACCCTCAATGACAGATACTCTGCGAGCTGGAATGGTCCATTAAGCTTCGACAGTGAAGGTATGTCTTCACTTGACCGAGGGGGGAGATCCTATTCCTTCAGCTCTACTTAAGGGATCAAGGTGAAAGGAAGACTCACAGATAACTTTGAACCACGTTTGACACGATACGATGTGGAACCCGAATCCAAATCCGAGTCGGGTTTAGGAGGTAGGATTATCATTCTTGCCTCCTCCAAATCACTCACAGGAACAGTAGTAGTAGTAATTGTAGAAATAGTTTGACGTCCTTACACGTCCCATGCATGCATGGTTCATGCTTCAACTGGGAGAAAACTAAAAGAAAAGGGATAGATATATTCATTCCCAGTCCGCCACTGGTGAAAGAAATGGCACCTCTGCAGCTGACTACTTTGACAATCTCCTTTCATTCCTTCTCATCCGACCAACATAGGTATCCACTCGTTGGACGCAACACATGTCCCAATCGATAGAAGGGCGGATGCGATAGACTAGAGACTCGATCGAAAGTCAGGGAACCTATCACGACATTCGAATTTCCCTCTTGACTATCGTAACGACCCCGTTAAAATTATCTCTCCTGCTACACTTTACTCCGTTGTAGAGCACCATAACCATCATCATCGCCCCTATTTTCAGGTCAAAGAAAATCACATAAGGGTATCATGCCGGCCGAACAGAGTTATTACGAATTTTACCGCGGCTCATCGTTCGTCAAACACTTGTGGAGAGTTTGAAGGTTGCTGATATGAATAGTATAGGAACAGCACTCACGGATTCTTTAGACGAACTGATCACACAAGGTAGTATGCCTCCTCAATTAGCTATGAGAGTCTTGCAGCAGGTCAGTCGTACAACTATGATCACTCTCCCTCTTGCTTTTGAATACGACGTGGAATGAGTCCTTTACTTTCTTTCTTACTACAAACTGTCCTCAGCCTGCCAAGCAGCAAATCCCTTGTGATTGTGTGAAGCGTATGACATTATGCGAGGTGATCTAGGAGAGGCTGAAATTGAGGAAGAGTTTACTCAAGAAATAGGAAATGATATTGATGATTAGTTTGATAAATCTCTTACCGAATGTATACAAAAAGGGGTCAAAACTAAGACTTCAGTCAAGGTGAAGCCATCGCCTACCTCAGAATGCCAAACTGACGACCAGGGTCATTTATCAACATATCGATTATGTGATGACGTTTGGACGTTTGTGGTCAAACAACCTGTTTTTAAAATGGATGGACATCAAGGAGGAGGGTGAGTAGTTTTCTTATCTACTCTTTATCATTTCCATCGTCTTATCACGTCTTTCTTCAACTACTTTCCTTTTTTAATCGTATATGTAGTGTACTCTCTGCTCCTCTCTCCTTCTCCCGCCTTTCGTACCATTCTGTATGAGCCGTTTTCCATATACCTCCGCACTCTCCATTGAGAGGACTAGGTAGTAAGGAGCATCAACTGCGGAAAGATGCAAGTGTAGAGTATGGACAATTTCTTCTTCGACAGGAGATCGAAATTGTGGAGGCTGACCCATAGTGGAGGAGAATTCGTCACTGCTCCCAAAATCAAAATCGTAGCTTGTAAAGGTGGTGACGCTCAAGATGGGAGAACTAGACGTGGTGGACATGGCAATATCGCACCTTCCGCCTCTCAAGAGTGATCATCATCTCAATCCCATCTCTTCCTCGCTACTTTTTTCCCACCTTCCCGTCGACCTTTCAACAACACACGTTCGATTGAACGACAACTACTTCTTGCTGAGAACACCCACATTGATCAATGTCTATCAAGTCTCTACCTGCCAGATTTACCTCACGACGTCTTCGAGATCAGAAGATATGTACAAGTGTACAAGTTGTATTCACATCAAACAGACAATGAAAATGCATCATGACCTCTTCTCTCTTCAGTTCTTAGGAACAGCATAGCATAAGCTTCGTAGACGTATAACAGCTGGATATTTTGACTTTCCTGCTGTACTCGTACTTATACACGATGAGAAACACCACGTCCTCGTTCACCACCACCGAAATCATCATCATCAATCTCTCTTTGAGCCAAATCAGAGACCATATTGGATTGTTCCATTCTTTCCATTTCTTCCGCCATGAGTAACTTTGAATAAGGACTACGAGCTCTGATGATGGGACCGTAGAAAAATGCTACAAAAGGTACGATGGCGAGTACAGCGGCGATACTACCGAAGAGGAAGATGGCCCATTTAGGAGTGAGTTTTTCGTAGATCTTCACATTAGATTACTGCCAGCACACTTCACTTTGGGTGATTGTTTGATGTCCGCCGTCATACCAGATAAACATATGAAAGATAAACTGGAGAATTAAGGGTCATATGTCGTAGGCTAACTGAAATGTGGAGTGATGTATCTGAATGTTCGAGAAGGTCGGAATGATGGTGAGATGGAGAAAAACTCACTTGAGTGGTTCCGAAGGACAAACCCCCACCGACCATATTTCTCAAAAACGAATTACCTGCAATGGCCGATGAAGCGTAAGAACCATAACATTCCGCCACGCTGACTATCAATACTTGTACAACGCCGCTTTATGGGGTGGTACAGCTTTTCAAAGCTGGATCTACCTACATATATAGTCTGGGCCTGGTTTTCTCGAAGGAAGTTGGAATTGATGAAGTACGCGCTATTGGGAAATTTCAAAGAGGGAGAGTCACTTCCACCATAAGAGAGGTACTTAGGGATGCGGAGACAATCCGACAAATGGAGTTGTAAGGGGGATCAAGAGTAGTTTATAAGGTGATGAAGTGTGAGAGGAGACATGGACTTGAATGACTCACTAAACGAAAGAAACTATATAGATTGTAAAAATGCTTGCGAAAATGATGACTTGAGCGATACAAGGAACAATCCAATGAATATCTGATCGACTGGTGAAAGCGAACATGTAACATCCTCCTGCAAGAGTGATACCTCCTACCATTGGTGCATAAAGTCTTGCTTCCACACCGCGTTTTTCAAACTTTCGTCTGTAAATCAGCTTACAGATCCCAGATCAATCTTGGTCCACTCTAAAACGACTAGGTTACCCTATCACTATCTCGAACGGGATGACGACGCAGTACTCTTCGGCCGACCTCTCTCTCAGCCAAACATGATCATTGTTCTTTCAGCGCCATGTTGGAGACATTGTTATCAATCAAAAGACACATACCGATACACAGCATCTTGCCAGAAATTCAAAATAAATCCGAGAATCCCACCAATACTAATTGTCAGAGATGATTTGTAGAGATTGATCAACTCACCAGATGACAAGATACACCAGACCAACTTGCTTGATTGAGAAGTTGTACACTCTGCTGAAAATAAAGTCGAGACCATCTAACTCTACATATAAAACAGCCCACTGCGTCCATGAGCGGTGACCCGACTAACGTGCGCTATTCACTACGGACGGGAGGAAAGGGGAAGGCAGACACTTACACCGAGGGAAACCCAGCATGAAAAGAACAAGACCACAGGTTCCGTAAATAAAAAGACTGCGTTGTCAGAACATCTTCCCGCACAGGTGTCGTGGATTCGTGGAATATTCATTTTGGCCGAGTTTTCCGAATGAAAGACGGAGAGACTCACGTATTGGTCGATACAAAGAAGTACGGACTGCTTGACCAAAGCCAACTTTATCAATCTCTGATCTGGCCGTGTATCTACCACCATCTTGGAGTCCCCGTTGATCCCGGAGATGCTTCGCCCGCCGACGAAGAATGACAGGTGCACGGGTTTCACGTAGGACAAAGTAAACGAAAGGGATGTAAGCGGTCATGACGACTGAAAGAGTCAACATAGGCTCCCCGAAGATGTAGGGACGCATAGGGCACTGAGAGATGTAACGGGATCGCCGAGAGAGAGCGAGAGGCGGAAAAGGGGCGAACTCACTCATCTGGATCCACTGTATCCATCGCCATTCAAGATGGCGGGTAGCTTCCACACAGGCCATGAGAGGAGCTGCGATTCCACTTCCGCACAGTGCACACACTGAGAAGATGGACATTGGCCAACCACGACTGTCGCATGTCAGTCCCTCGTTTCCCCCGTGACAGGTGACATCAGATTTTCTCTGTCGAGTCTTTTACATCGGGTTCAAGTAAAGAAAGAGACCTGACCATGTGTGAAGGGATCAAGCACAGAAAATCACGACTCACTCTTGCGGCTCGTAGATATCACTGATGGTACCTCCAACCAAGGTTGCGCCTACTGATCCACTCACGCCCAGTAGAAAGCGTACGACGAGGATGGTCGCGGTATTTTGAGCCCCGTCAATCAGCACCTCTCCACCGATTCAAAATCTATGCAGGACATGAAATAAACTCACAGTCCCATCCCGAGGTGGAGCACCGTGTACATGACGATCGCCACGAGGTAAGCCCATCGTCTTCCAAACTCTTCCGATATGGGTGCTAAGACCAAAGGTGCGATCCCGAAACCCTACTTTTGTCAGTACCGATTTTTTCCCTCACGTACTGGATCGAAGTGGTATGGCAAGGATGAGTCGATCAAGTTCGTAATGAAGAGGTCTTCAAACTCACCCAAGCATACAGTCCCAGACCGACCTGAGCTTGAAGAGTGGTACACCCCAAATCTCGGCTCATACTTTCTATACCTATCGAATACCCAGACACGGAAAAAGCCGTGAACAACGTGAAGAATGAGGCCACGCATACGATGGCAGTCTTACGCCATACAGGGAAGTGAAAGGGGTCTTTGGTTGATTGAGGAGGAAAGTCGACCCAGATGATTCTGATCTCTGTCGGATTCGTCACGGTCTTTTCAGAAGAAGATCCTTGACTGATCGGACTGACCTGTTGAGACGAAGTAGCCGTCGTTACTGTGTCTGATATATGCTCCTTTGATTTCCTGGAATGGTGTGGTATGTCTGGAGGGTACGGGAGGAGCGAGGAAGGGAGAAGGTGATGAAGATGAGGGGGAAGTGGAGGCCCATAGCTACATCCATGAGGGAGTTGGTGAGGAGAAGGAACGATTGGGCTGGGTGGGGGGTCAGATGATCGTCGAAGCGGTGATGGTTTTGAGGGGGAAGGTCCGGAAGAGGGATCGAATTCAGCCATGGTGGTCGTTGTACTGGTAGATGATCCTCTGGATGGGGGCATGTTGTGTTGCACTGCTCGCTCTACCCTATTTCGTTATGTGAGAGCAGAAGCGGAGAGGGACATATATGAGAAAGGTCAGATGGACAAACGAGTCAGAAGAAAGATGAGTATTGAAGCTGTAAGACGAGGAATGACACCAGTTGCAACATTTCGCACAACTCCGTAAGAAACTTCCTCAAGTTCCGGGAAAAGAATATTATGCCGAGTCGGCATAGCATGAGTTCCCAACCACAAGCATGCTTCTCAGCGATCAATACGAGTGGTCGACACGTGCCAATAGAAGGGGTATGCTTACGGAGCAGAAGACCGTACGCCATATAAGAAACCTTTCAAGTTATCGTCACCAATGGCCTGGTGACCTTGTGACTACTGGCAAGCTTTGAGAGACCAAATTTCTGGCTGGTGGAGGAACGATTTGAGGGATCGGAGAAAGCTCCATGTTCAGGGAGAACAAATTGGTCCTTCACTCGGCCCGAAATCCCCGACGTGTGCCACACCAGCGGAGTTTCACGGATTTTGGACTCGTTACCACGTGTCATTTCGAAGGGTGCGCGATCATGGGGTGCTCCGCAAACTACACCGATGAAGGTATTGGCGGGGATTGAGAGCGATGCGTCGATCTCTGCAGATCTCTCAGAATAACCAGTGGATGTGAAAGAGAGTATTGATCTGAGCGTGTGATCACCTCACTTGCGATCACTTGCTCAGTTGTACAAGTGCGATGAAGAGTAAAAGTTGTGATCAATGCGAGTGCACGTCGGGGGTCGCATTCATCATGTCCAGTCCATCGGAAGGGCTCGGAAGTTGATTTCGGCCGGAGGTGGCCCATATCTGATAAGGGTGCCTAGACCCTCCTGCCCCTTTCGTAAAAAATCTTCGCTTGGCTTGTCAGGATCAGCGCAGAGGGGAACGGGGAGAGAATCAATCTTTTTGCACCAAGTGGCTAGCATTTGCACTGTAGCTATGGCGTCGTACCTGATTAGGCCGAACATGACCCGAAAAAGGCGAAGAGGGGAAAGAGGGCAGGGAGGAGTGTACGAGTGAGATGGAAAGAATACTTTACTTTCCTTAACGAGGCAAAATTCGTAATCAGATATGAGATTAAAACCCCTCATTTCCTTCTTTGCTCCATTTTCTTCTCATCATCGTCGATACTCCCCTTCACTACTAAACTCAACGTCAATCCCGTCGAGGGCAGTAGAATTGAAAGATACGTATAGCTACAGTACCTGTCCCCCATGAGATCCCTACTTGCGCCGGATTGTTGGCTGCCACTGTAGCCAAAGCAGCCACTTTGGAGCAATGGTGGAACATCACTTGGACCACCGCCAATCCTGATGGAGTGAGCAAATATCCCTCTTTCCCCCTGACTTTAGTCTCAATCATTGACTTCTTCTAGCTGCAAGAACGTCGAGTCATAGGTGTTAACGGAACATGGCCGTAAGCTTCTCACTCAAATGAACAAACGACAAGGGCGCTGAGAGACCAGCCCCCCTCCTCTCATCGGAACCCAGGGTGATGTCTTCCTTATTCACGCCACCAATGGTCTCGGTGATGGAAGTGGTACTTCCCTTCACTCCCATGGTATGTTCTTCAACGGTACAAATTATTACGATGGTGCCGTTGGAATCACTCAATGCTCGATTCCACCTGGAGAAACCCTCGACTACCATATTGACACCAAACTACAGGTGAGCCCTTTTTCCGAGATGAGAAGATCAGCGATTGATGGTGTGATCAGACCGGTACATATTGGATTCATGGACATTATCTAGGTCAATATGTCGACGGTTTGAGATCTCGTAAGTACTTCTACTCACAGATGAGGACAATGAACAGATCGTTGAGATAATCAGCGGTCATCATTCACCCTGTCAACAAGACAGGTCGAAGCGATGATGTATCTTGGGACGACGAATACACCATTGTTGTCTCTGATTGGTACCATGACGAACACGCTGTTCTCTTGAATCAATTCATGAATTGGAAGAACCCTACCGGTGCCGAACCAGTTCCCAGTAAGTCAACTCTTGTTCACACTATCCTCCTTGACGCCAACCCAGTTGAAGGACCAAGAACAATGCTTACTTCTTCACAGACTCTGCGGTCATTTATGTTTTACACAACAATACTTACTACCCTGACGCGGCGAGTATCAACAACGGTCAAGCGACATCTGACAATGCCTCTATCGAATTTGTACCTGGTCGAAAGTATAGAATTCGAGTGATTAACATGTCCGCTCTTGCCAGTAAGTCATAAGATGGTTCTTCCTCCTCTCCTTCTGTCTCCTCGGATGATCATCCCCCTTGCTTCGTCCCCTTCCCCCTTCTCTTACTTGTTTCACGCCTTTGTCATTCGTGTTGTTGGAACGCAATCGTGCGCTCCAGTCATATGTACCAAGAAAATCAAGACTCACACACCAGTGTTCTATCTCTCTATGAACGGTCACGAAATGAGCATCATCGAGATGGATGGTGTCGAGATGCAGCCTTATCCCATCGACATGCTCACCGCCGCTGTGGCCCAGCGTTACTCGGTCCTCGTGGAGGCTAAGAACGAAACCAGCGCCAATTATGCCATCGACGTGATGCAAGATCCAGCCATGTATGACACGGTACCCGACGATTTGGTACTGAACAACACCCTACAAATTATCTACGCTACCGCCAATCCCCCTGCAGAGGGTAGCATATATGAAGAATTCCCAATGTTTAATGACACGGAGCTCGCACCTGTTCTCGAGAAGGCTATGGCTCCTGCCGATATCGAATACGTGTTGAACGTTTTCTTCGATGTGAGTGCTCTTTAAATTCCACTTGTCGACTTTTTCACTTTCCCCCTTTCTCTCTCCTTCCGTTCCTCACAGACTTTCCCTCTCATTCAATCTCTTACTTCCCTTCTGGTCTTCAACCTTATGAATATATTCCTTACACCTCTCACACTTCCAAATCTACTGGTTTCAAGTTGATCGTGATCGTAAGACTTACCATACAGACATATGACGATGGTACCAACCGCGCGTCATTCAACAATGTCACTTTCCAAGAGCCGCCCACCGCTTCCATCTTCACAGCGTTGACAATGGGAAACGATTCCTTCTTATCTAGCGTATACGGCAAGCAAACAAACGCTTACGCTTATCCTCACATGGCCAACATCCAATTGACGGTGTACAACTGGGATGCTGGTTTCCACCCTTTCCACTTGCACGGGTATGTTTTTCTGTGCGCTATTAACCCCGTCCTATAATTCGCACTGCGGCATACATCCTTGTATTCATCTCGGATGTCTAGGCCGATAATGGTGAAGTCGGGAGTTGACTAACGTTGCAGTCACGAATTCCAAGTCGTCTCAAAGAGTTTCGACGTTACTTCAAACGACACCACAGTCAATCCTGAACTTGTGGAAGGTCAATCGAACCCTTCTAGAAGAGACACCATCACTATTCCACCTACCGGTAGAGTCGTCCTCCGATGGAGAGCTGATAACCCCGGCGCTTGGTTCTTCCACTGTCATGTGGGTCTTTCTCCATCAATCCCTCACTTCTCGTCGAATCCTTCAGAGATCCCCCACAATTTTCCCTCACATGCGCGACAATGGTTGAACTACTACACCCATCCTGGGTGCTCTCATACCCAGGTCCATATATGTTCTAAAGAAGCTGACATAATAGATCGATTGGCATTTGTCTTCCGGTCTCGCAGCAGTATTCATCGAAGCTCCCGAAGCGTTCCAGGGTAACGTACCCGGTGTAGCCAACACTACCATTCCTCAAGTCTTCTACGATCAATGTAAATACTTCGACTTACCTACTTCAGGCAATGTGGTCGGCAAATTCTCCACCAGTGATTTCAAGGGTGAACCTTCTGGACCATTCCCTCTTAAGATGGTGAGTACATCTTCCTCAATCTCTCTACTATGGCCCTTCCACCTTTCTCTTTGTCTTCATCGTCATCCTCCACTCATTTCTCCTTTCTACTACCTCATCCATCCAACAATCCTACTTATGATCCTTTCACAGCTTTCACCGCCTCTCTATGACCCCCCGGCGTCCTATCGTGTCGAGAAGAATCAGGAAGTGTCAACCAAAGAAGGGGGAACTAGGAGTAGTTACAAAACAACGCTGATGACCAGGGCTGGACGCCTAAAGCTATCGGTGCTCTCGCAGGTTGTATCATCACCTTCCTCATCGGTGTGGCCACCATCATCTGGTACGGCTGGGGAACTCTCGAAGAGGAGGACGTGGAAGAGGAGATCCGACGAAAGGTCGCTCTTAAACAAGCACAGGGAAGTAAAGGTTTCCTTTCCCGTTTCTCCCGTAAGTGAGGTATCAGAACGTAGGAGTATAATCATCTGGGTTTCGAGGAGATTTGTGTCATGGGAACGAACGTTGATGTGGTGTGTGTGAATCTAGCCAAGGGGCAGTGTTGGATCTTGGTAGATGAGGGAAATGCAAGTATGATTCAGGTTGGTTTTCTCATGAAAGCTTTTTCTTTTCGTTCTTCACGCGTCATGTGAATAAAGAATGGGTTTCGTGCTCTTAAAGCTCCACTTTCGGTACGAGATGACGATGAATGGGCTGGTCTTGACGTCATGAGATGGAGAAGTTGAAGGGATGAAAAAGGGCGTAATAGAAGGCGAGATTTCTCGTTTCGCCAACCAAAGGGGTATAACACTAGCCGGTGGTGGTTCCCGAACACTAACAATCGATCTAACTTCTCATTCAGGTAACAAGATGTCTACTTCGGTAGAAGGAAATCGTTACGATGGTAAACCCAGCTTGCAGGCTGGGTCCCCATCGTCTACACTCAATGATGCTCACAATGGTGAGCCTGGTGGTATCAAGACTCTCGAAGTTGTCAAAGCAAAGGGGAATTCTAATGCTGCTAAGTCAAGGAGTGAGAAGTCAGAGGTGGAAGAGCGTTGGACACTGACATGCACTTCTAAAATTGTAGACCCAAAAATGAAGGAAGACTGGTCTGCTAATCCGGGACGATGGACTTATGGCAATGAAACACAGCTTGCAATGCGGCCTCCCGGGAGCGGAGCGACGCATGAGGTCCGAAGAGTCACAGAGCCCAGCAATGGCGTTTAGAGATTCAAAGGAAGCGATATCCTACCCCACATGCGCATCGATGGAACAAGTTACATGGATAAGGACGTCACAATCACAGTGACAGGTATTATCCGCGATGAAAGCAGAGTGAAACGTCCCAGCATGATGAGATTTTCACGCACGTATGAACTTCCAGAAGACATTGAAGTTTCAGGTACAGGCAGAGTCGAAATGTCTTCATCCAGCGACTCGTTCTGGAGAAGCGCCCCTAATGCTTATTGATACCCTATGGATTAAACACAAGTCATCAGTCTGAATTCCGAATTTTCCCCTCTGCAGGTCATTCCCGCTGCCAAATCATTGGTAACTCTGGTCGCGTTCTTTCCAAGACGTGGTTGACGGTTCCAGCCAGAAGTTCAGGTTTGACTCAGGAGACGATTCGATCCCCAAGTAATGTGTAGTACCACAGACGGAAAGTTAGCTAGAAGTGAGTTGAATAGATGAGGAATGAAAGCGATAGGCAGATAGATTGATATCGAACAATCGGGTCATGTCTTGAGACGTGTCTGCCTCTTTTATGAGCTTTTGGGGTGGACCAGATCGAACGTGATTCATGATTCCTCTCCAGGGCCGAGCTTTATCTCTTCTTCTCGCATCCTACGCTATCGTACGTCTACATGAACTTGGAGGCCTGATCGTCAGTTAGCGTATAATTGGCGACTAACGAACGACTGACCATGCTCATCAGAGAGCCAAGTCCCCCCGAATTGCTACCTCCCATAAGCTGATTCATTAGCCCCAAGTCATAGGTATGAGAGATCACCAACCCCTCCACCACCACCTTGAGAGAGGAAGAGCTTCATGACTGTCGCAGCTGCTCCATTGACGGCTTCTTGTTTATCACCACCACCGCCACCACCCGTCTGGTCAAACATCTTCACATCAGCTCTTTCCCCATTTATCGAGAGATGCTACAGACGACTCACCTTGGCAGCTTCGGACATTGCCATTCCAATGAGCTACATATCAGTCTAAGCTGATCTCCCTTTCTGGTGAGAGTCCACATACCTTGGACTGCATGCCGCCACCGCCACTACCTCCAGATGATTGGCCAGAGGTGAACATTTTTAGCGCCTGCAACGCGGCAGCACTGTATGTCAGACTCAATCTTGTAGAACGATGTGAGATGTGGGACTATGTCACTCACCTTCCAAGGGCTCCAGCAGGCATGCTACCTGCATTACCTTGGTTGTACACTTGATCGTGGTTTCTCTGCACTTCATCCTCATCTACATTGGCATCCTGCTTTCCTATACCGCCCACCATGTTTAGCGCGCTAGAGAAGTAGGACGCATTCTCATTACCGTTAGAGGCGTGGTTGTTGGCAGCCTCCATCGCGGCCGATTGGTCGACTGGTCCTTTAGCTCATTAGACTTGTAGAAGGCATGGGACTCACATTCGGGTCGAGCAGCACCGCCACCACCTCCACCTCCATGAGGACGGTTATATTCCTCTCCACCTTGACCATATCCACCGCCCTGATTACCACCCTGTTGACCGTATTGACCCTGCTCATACCCCCCTTGCTGTCCTCCATATCCCCCTTGCTCACCTCCGTATCCGCCCTGTTGACCCCCGTAGCTACCTTGTTGACCTCCATATTGGTCCTGCTGCTCGCCATACCCTTGCTGAGCTCGTCCACCGTGAGATTCTTCCTGACCACCATAGTTAGCTTGATTGGGTGCCTGTTGATTGCCCGAACCAACTGCTTGATTAGTCTACAGGACATGGAACTACAGTTTCGGCAATACTCACACTGCTCGGCGAGCTTATTCTCGGCAAATTTTGTGATGAAATCCATCCTTGTTGATGTTCTATCGAGCTTCTATATAGGTGTGTGGTGAGATATGAAGAGATGGAATGGATATGATGGCTGTGAGAAGCGACCGACAAGGGAGGGCACGTTGCGAAGGTGGACCGAGCGTTCTCCCACGGTTGTCCTATGACGTCAGATGAAGAGTGCGTGTCACCGTTGGAAGATGAGCATGGCTGAGAGCCTTGAACGTGTCCAGTAAGAGTACTAGTAGCATGGCTCAGAGGTCAAAAGCCCTTGTAGCGAGGGACGTCCAAGCTAGAGCTCAGCATGATCAGCAAATGCGGTAAAGTAGAATACGCCTGGGCGCACCGGGACAGGTGGAGGACGAGTTGGTCAGAAAATACAATCGTGACTGAATGCAAAGGGGAGGGAGGCATCTCCACTACCATCATCACCAGGGGGAACACACTGATTACACATGATATCTGCATATCTGCATCTTCCCTGTGCCTCTCACATCTTCCCTCAGCATACCCAACAGATGGCGATAGCGCGACAAGATCAACGACATTTTGTCAGGGGACAGGGAAGTTGTGAGCCTCCAAGCGCACACAGACGCGACTGATTTCTTTCCGCCACATACCACAACGCCGATTTCCCGATCCCGTGACCTATTAATCTGATGTATGAGTGTACGACAAGGGGGGATATAGCGCTATGGACAGGTAGGGGTACAGTCCCGCAACCTCACACATTGACACCTTGATGAACAACGACAATAGATCTATCCAGCCTCTATCTCAAGTTTGACATTGAGAGAACGAGTAGATCTCGTTTGGATCAAGCTGTTGATTCAATCAGCGCACTGACGTTCGACAACTTCCGACTATTTTTGATACGACGACGTGAATTTCATTCAACTTGATATACCGGGTCTCGGTTTTTGACACGCTTTCTTTGTCTTCTTTTGATATCTCTTTCTTCGATACCAATTCAGTTGCAATCAAATAACAATAGGGGCTTAATACGATGGCGAGTGGTATACCTGTGAGTGACATAACAGTCCATCCAGTCAAATTGTCCATGAATTTTTATCCACGCGACCGCGATCGGATCTAGTCATACGCTTGATCTCTTCTTTCAGACGGTCCAGACCTACTATGCCGTATCCGTCCCTCCTCTCTTTCATATCCTACTGTCTCTCTCTCTCTCTCTTTCTCTCTACTGCCTACAGTCTAGAGTGCGCGGTGAGCTGACGCTTCTCCTTCCATCCTCACCTGTCGATCATCACCCCATTCTCCTCAACTCCTTCGCCCCTCCTTCATTCAACCCGTCCCATCTGATCTTCTCAATATGCCCGCGACCCGCCAACAGACACGACGATTGAACAAGCGCGCCGATGAAAATGCCCCTCTCCCTACGACCAACGCCGCCATATCCACTCGCTCTCGCGCCGCCAATGTCCCTCTCAGCAAACCCGTTCAGCCAGCCTCCTCACTTCCCGTCATGAGGCGACAGTACTCCTCTACGACCACCACCACCGTCGCCACTAACATCTTGGCCGATTCTAAGCCTCCACCAGCAGAGACAAAAAAGCGATCAGCATTGGGTGAAGTGCAAAATGTCATGAAAACCGATAAAGGCAAAAAAGGCCTGGGCGCAAAGGAGGAACGAAAACCTCTAGCCAACAGGGAAACGGCGCCTCAGGCTCAACGACGGACTCGTAGTGCTGCCGTGGTGGACAAAGAGGTAAAAAGAGATATCAAAGAGACCAAAAGGAAGGCGACAACATCGGTACCCATTTCCAAACTTCCCGCTCGATCCCGTTCCACCACCGCTTCGACATCCACCGTAGAAGTACGTTTGAAGGAGAAGAAACTCAATGTACAGGAGGAAGATGTGGTGCAACCTGCCAGGAAGAAACGCAAGACCTCTTCGCCTGCATTGATAGAGGCAGTTACACCAGACATTGACGAAGAAGCGTTGTACGATCATGAAGGGAGGGAATTGGTACTGTCCAGCGGCAGCAAGGGAACTAGCATGCGTAGCCCGAAACGCGTCGCTCGGTCCAAAGATGCAGGATGGACGGATCTCGACGCTGAAGACGAGGGTGACCCCACAATGGTCAGTGAATATGTCATTGATGCGTTCAAGTATATGATGTCTATAGAGGTGAGTATATCAATTTTGAACTCGATTTGCAGAAGCTGAGCCTTAGCGCGCTACCATGCCAAGTCCTGATTACATGGACAAGCAAAGCGAATTGCAATGGCCCATGCGTCGTGTACTCATGGACTGGATCATCGAAGTCCACACAAAATTTCGCCTATTACCCGAAACTCTATTTATCGCCGTGAATCTCGTAGATCGATTTCTCACTGAACGCGTGGTATCTTTGGTCAAATTCCAATTAGTCGGATTGACGGCACTCTTTGTTGCGGCCAAATATGAAGAAGTCATTTGTCCCTCGGTCAGCCACTTCTTACACATGACCGACGGAGGGTATACTGTCGATGAAATCCTCAAGGCCGAACGATACATGCTCTCCACCTTGAACTTTGATATGTCTTATCCTAACCCCCTTCACTTTCTCCGGCGAATATCCAAGGCGGACGGATACGACATTCAAACCAGGACCGTCTCGAAATACTTGATCGAAATCAGCTGTGTGGACAACCGGTTGATCAAATTTCCACCCAGCTTGCTGGCTGCCGCTGCCATGTTTTTGGCACGTATGTGTCTGGATCGAGGAGATTGGGTGAGTTTAGGCATTCCTTGCCCTTAGTAGATGTGCACAGCGCTGACGAGGCAGACACCAAACTTGGTTCACTATTCTACCTATTCTGTTGAAGAAATCCTTGAATGCTCACAGACCATGCTGGACCACCTACTAGACCCCGAATTCAACACTGACACCTCTTTCTACAAAAAGGTGTGTCCCAGAGCCTGACATCCCTTGCCTTGCTGTCCTGTAGCAAGGTCTCCTCCGCCCACCCAGCTTGTATAATCGAGAAGGACAGTGCTAACTTGACAGTACGCATCAAAGAAACACATGAAATCTTCATTCTTCGTACACCAATGGGCCATCTCCCGCTGGCCAGAATCAGTCGACGGTACCAACCCCTACCTCGGTCGAGAACTCGAATACGAACTTTCGGAAATTTGACGAGTTCCTTCATTCCCATAGCTACTTTCATTCACCGGCACTTATAAGCCTTCTTCACTCTCAAACCACGTTATCCGTCCCCTACCGGTCCAAAAATTAAATAGCAAGACAAAGCGAGCATCAAGTATCTTATCACATCCCTCCGTCATGTCGCATACCCCGTTTGTGAAGTATCGAACAAGAAATTCAATGTTGATACCCCCTTTTTTCATGTATAGTGTCTAGTGCACAGGTCGATGAATCATGCACATGTGCCATGTCACTTTGTGTCGTCGTCGAAGCCGTCATCGTCAGTCGAAAGACCTGCGTATTGAATCTCTTGTGTCTGAAAAGATAATTTAGCTTTTGAGGTGCACTGAGTACAGTACTCCGCCCGTGAGAGTCCACGACATGAATGCATCAAAGTTGGTTTGTATGACATAAAAAAGTTCACGCAGTCTTCCCAGCTCTCATACGCTTTTTACGAGCTTCACTCAGGGTGACACGAGCGAAGAAAAGTCCCACACCGCTCATTCCCGTCAAGAGGAGGAAAAGAGGTAATCTGACTGCCCATTCGCGAGAGGGGAATAGATCTTGGACGGGGGAAGAAGCAGGTATGAAGGGCTGTGATTCAGCTGGAGCCTTGCCTTGAGAGATGATAGCTGGTTTTGGATAACGAGATGTAGAATGAGGGAAATCTTAACTGGAATGTGGTGGAAGATGTGAAGGACACTCACGAGGAACAACGCCCAAACGGTGTAGTATACGAATACGAATCCGGCGACGAGTAACATTCCACCTCCTAAGACCTTATCTGACATTGCCTGTGATTCGTATGGTGGTATGAGGGAGTAGAGTAAGGCCGTTTGTTGGTGATGTAGCAGGGAGATTGTAGGGAGGACCAAAGGTAGGCAGTTATCAGCTGGGTTCATGCTCAGGTGTAAATAAGAGCGTGTTTTGAGACACTGGGTGTTGCTAAACGCCAGAGCACTGTAATTGAAGAGAGGATGGGACTTGAGTAGATCAAGGTGCTCAAGGTACTCACCATCTCGTACTCGTGTCTTCACTACTGAGATCCTACTTTGCTTGAAGACGACGATCGCGAGAAAGTGTTCGAGTGACTTTGCTTTCGAACTCCGTCGGAAACTGGGGTACAAAAGCCAAAAGCTTGAAGGATCCTCCCATTTTACACCGGTAACATTCGAGCCGGGTCGCCGATCTGTCTCACCAACTGGTGAACGCTGGTTGGACCAACTCATCTTCCCACTTTCTCTTAAACTCTTTCATTTCACTTTTTCTCCTTACGTATCTTCACATCCATCTCTCGATCTTCCCCAACTCCCCAGCCTCCTTCATTCTCTTCTCATCCTCGTTTACAAACTCCTCTCATCTCTCATACATCTCTTTATCCAGTTTCGTGAATAACCCTTTGTCTTCTCACGCCCGCAACCATGAGTAACGCAAAAGTCATCGTTGTAGGTGGCGGGCTATCAGGTCTGTCAGCTGCTCACACGGTTCTCGAAAGAGGTGGTAATGTCGTGAGTATCTTCTTCTCCCTTTCCACGTTTTAGATGGTTGGTTTTAATAGATATCGGAGCTGATGGTAGATCTTGATCGACAAGAACAGCTTCATGGGTGTGAGTCTTTCTTCGACTCACTGAGCCGATCGCTGATAGGTAGGGGAATTCGACCAAAGCTACATCGGGTATCAATGGTGCTGGTACTCAAGTAAGTCTTTCTTCCGCTGAATGGATTAAGGCTGATCATGTGTAGGCTCAAGCGGTATGCCTATCTAGATAAATGATCCGATGACAAGGGAAGCTAACGAAGTAGGACCTAGGAATCCCCGATACTGCTGCTAAATTGTATGTGAACTTCGATCTAAGTCGGATCGAGCTGATAAAGAGCTTTGCCGACACCAAGAAATCTGCCAGAGATTTGGCTAGAGACGATCTCATTCAGGTTTTGACCCATCGATCAGGTGATGCGGTCAATTGGCTCGTGGAGAAATTCAACCTTGACCTTTCCAAGGTCTCCAGACTTGGTGGTCATAGTGAAAAGAGAACTCATAGAGGCGGTGCGCAGTTCCCAGGGATGACGATTACCTATGCCCTGATGGAGAAAGTGAGTCATCTTTCATTTACTCCCTTTCAGTGAGACATTGCGGAAGATTGATGCCCGCGTCCTGCTCTTAGCTAATTTTTCAGCTTGAAGACCTCGCCGAGAGCTCTCCCGATAGGGTTAAGATCTTGAAGAAAGCAAAGGTCTCACAGTGTCTTAAGGAGAATGGCAAGACCATCGGCGTGGAGTATGAAAAGGACGGCAAGAAGGTTAGTCTACAGTGTCACAACGGAAGATAGCGAGTGATTGATGATTCAGTACACTGAGCATGGGACAGTTATCCTCGCAACTGGCGGCTATGCTGCCGATTTCACCGCAGACTCTTTACTCAAGAAACATCGTCCCGAGTACTACGACTTGGTGAGCCTGCATTACTGATTGCATGGCGCAAGCTAAGACAGCAGCCTACGACCAACGGCGACCACTGTACCGGTGACGGTCACAAGATGGCTATGCAGATTGGCGCCAAGGGTATCGACCTTGAAAAGGTCCAGGTCCATCCCACCGGTTTAGTCGACCCCAAAGATCCCAATGCCAAGGTCAAATTCCTTGCTGCTGAGGCATTACGTGGTGTAGGAGGTCTTCTGATCGATGCCACGGGCAATCGCTTTGTCGATGAGCTCCAACACCGGGACTATGTCACGAACAAGATGTGGGAAAACAACAAAGTCTGTATCCCGCTATGAAGCAACGTTGTTCGGTTATTGACATGTCAGTTCCCAGTCAGACTTGTGCTCAACAGTACCTCGAGCAAGGAAATCGAATGGCATTGCAAGCACTATGTCGGTCGTGGGTTGATGAAGCGTTTCAACTCTGGTGACGAGTTGGCCAAGGAGATCGGATGTAAACCAGAGGTGCTCAGAGCGACATTTGACAATCACAACCGTTACGCCAAGAACCCTGGGACGGATCCGTTCGGCAAGAAGGTCAGTCAGCTGTGTTCGTATATATGAAGTCATACTGACTCGCTGTAGTTCTTCCAAGGAGGCGACTTCAAGATGGATGACGTCTATCACGTGGCTTTGATGACACCCGTTCTGCATTACACCATGGGAGGGTTGGAGATCGGTACCGATGCTGCCGTGCATGATACCAATAGCAAGCCCATTCCTGGGCTGTTTGCATGCGGTGAACTCGCCGGTGGTGTTCACGGTGCCAATCGTCTTGGTGGTAGTTCTCTCTTGTAAGCTCCATGACTCCATTCGCTATGGTCTTCACTGATGAGCCAGAGGATGTGTTGTCTTCGGCCGTGTCGCCGGTGATTCCGCTTCGTCATACATGTTGTCCCAGTTGTCCAACGAGCGTGCCGCCAATCGACTCAATACCATTGCTTCTCATCTTCTCGAGACTCGTATCCGCGTCGACCCTTCGTCGCGCAATGTCAACCTTCAATTCTCATGGGCAGACGCTCAACCTGCCAACGGAGGGCAAGGTTCAGATTCGTACTCTGCCGATTCGTCGAGCCAATCTGGAAATGTACCTGCTGAGAGTGGACCCGCAAAGAAAGGGGACCGAACTTTGGCCCAGGTCGAACAGGAAAAGTTGCCAGAGCCCAAGGCGAAGAAAGAGGGAAAGACGAAAGGTGAATATACGATGGAAGAAGTGGGCAAACATAATAAGGATACCGATTGTTGGGTCGTGATTGGCGGTGAAGTTTTGGACGTGACCAAGTGAGTTGTTGAGGGCTCGACTCTTCTCTGCATCCTCCTTCAATGTATCTTTTCCAATTCTTATGATGTTCTGCTGTCACGTTATGCCGGCGACGTTGCTAATTGTTCAGCTTCCTCAACGATCATCGTCAGTACCCTGTTCACAGATCCAAAAAGGTGCACTGACATTGCAGCCGGAGGAGCCAAAGCTATCCTACTCTATGCAGGTAGGGATGCTACCGAAGAGTTCAACATGATTCACCCACCTAATGCCATTTCCAAGTACGCTCCTGACACTGGTACGCCCAATCCTCACTCACCTAGATGTATATGCACTAACCGTTAGTCATTGGCAAAGTCAAGGTTTGAAAGAATTTCCATCCGTTTGTACTCCTCTAGCATCGTATCATGTACCATGCCAACTTGACGTCCTTGTTCATCAGCCCATGTACTTTTACTACTTTTCTTCGATTCATGCATGTTGTGATTGTGTTTTTCCTTTGGTAATCTTGATGAACTTGGCAAGCCAAGGCGCATCGTCGAACTCTATCCGATTTTGCAGCGCCAGGATCTCGGTTATCCGTTGGTCCCGTTTCAGCTTGACACTAACCATCCAGCGTGTCATTGTGCTTGCAACGTCTGAGTTGTGCCACCAAGCAGGCCTACTCTACCGACATGTCGCCTGACAGCCAAGCTTGCTTGCTTGCTCGACTGCGATCGACTGGCCATTGGCGACTGGCAACGTCATGTCAAATGTCTACGTATCGTTACGCCTTCACCCTCCCTCCATCCTTCACACTGATGCCGTCATACCAATCCGACGCCGTGGACAGGTCCAAGCGCCCCCGCTAAAGCAAAGATAGACAAATTTGGGACGCCTTTGACTTTGTCGACATCATAGGCTCGTGCTCGGTGCCTTCCGTCCTGATCGTCTGGCGCCCGCTCTCCGTTCTCCGCCGAGCAGCTGATCTTTCCCGCCCAAAACGGACAAACATCCCTTACCTACCGCTTGGGTCCTTTCGAATAAGAATATCTCAGACTCACCTTTCTATTCGTCCGTGGCAGAAGGACTCATCTTTGTCCTTTCGTCCCGTCCATGGTACGAGTACTTGAGGACTGGGGATAGTCTCAGAGTAAGATATGAAGGAGTGTCCGTGACAAAAGTGAGTCTTCCTCATCTTGACTCTCACAGTCTCGTCGGTGGAATGGTGATGGTTGTTGATAGGTAGTCCAACTTATTCATTCTTTAAAACCTTACCGGATCCGTTCTTTTACGTTCAACATATCTAAACGAGCAAACGATTCACTTCGATCATCTTCTCAATCCTTTCCGGACGTTTCGGCTCGTATTCTCTTCTCTCTCACCTGATATTTCGTCACATCATCGAAAAAGGAAATCTCATCCTCATCGCTTTTCCACAATTGTACCCGAGTTATTATCCGGATCACCTTGATTGTCAGCTGTGTAAAAGTGTACTCGGATACTTAGGAGCGGTACGAATAATACTCAAAGACCTGTGTTATATACCCAACTCAGTATAATACAGTACGTCGAAAACCCCATTCAAACATCACGAAATCGTCATTTTTTTCCTTTCCCGGCATATAATCAAGACTTTCGGAAATCGAGAGGAGTCTCAAATGACAAGTATCATCTTGACTGATTTCTCTTATTCTTACTCTTCATTCTTTTGTTCTTCCATTCGGTCTTTCGTCTTTGAGGATAGAAAGATATTCAAGTAGGTGGTAAGACTACAAAGTCTTTGACATTCGTTCAACATACAAACATCCCTTGGATCTTTCTCTACTCCATATTGAATTCATCGAGGTTATTGTCCGTCTCGTATCGTACACTTGTATACAAAATTTGTCGACTTTCAAAACCTTATTTCACCTCTCGTCTTCTTTACACCCATCTACCTGCTAGATCTCTTCTTCAACACCTGAAGAGTCAACGTCAAACATCCAAAAGAACCAATTTCCCAAGAAGTTTTAATTACACCCGATCGACGCCTTAGGTCAGTACATGACTCCTCGGCAGTTTGGCAGAAAACCAAACGACATGCCTTCCATACTTTCCCGAACACCGAGCGAAACATCCTTACCCTCTTCAGCCCGTTCCAGAGGGTCGAGTGACTCCGATCATCCAGCTCTAGCAGGTACTCCTCCACTTAGAAGAATGACAAGATCGTCTTCCCCTCCACTCAAAGAAACTCGTAGGACAAGTATCTTTTCTCGTTTAAGACGTTCAATACCCTCTGCCCCGTCACAGGAAGACGATGATTGGCCACCCATGGAGAAGAAACAGGATCCATTACCATCCCCCTCTGAGGATTCTGAAGAGGAGTATGAAGAGGTCTTAAGAATGGGATGTGATTATGATTTCGATACTGAGGAATTTGATGATGAGATGGATTGGGAAAGAATAAAAACTTTGCCTAGAGTCAGGTTGATACCTCCCGCTGAAGGTGAGTGGTTTCTTTCGATTTCTGATTACGCGTACCCCACACAATTCAAGCCCTGACACCGTGGAAGGGTAACCTCATAGTGACATGTCTTGTTGAGAGAGAGATACACTTGTGCATGTAAGATTTACACAAGTGTCATGCTGATGATCAGATCAAGAAGAACCGATATTTCTTTATCCTAACTTTCCCAAAACAGTATTCACAGATACCGACACTGGCAGTCCTACGACCCCTCTCCCTATCAAATCCAACTCTGTTCCAACATTCATATCCCCCTTCTCTGATATCGGACCGCAACATCAACTTCCCTCCCCTCCTCGACCCTCTTCCATACGTAGAACATCCATCGCCTCGGGGAGTAAAAACATGTGGGGAGGTATGTCTGGCGGATTTACTCAACCCGCTCCTGTCTTTCGTCGTGCGACTCAGCGACCAGGTAGCGTCGTAATGCCTCGGAAGAAAGAAGCATCAGCGGGGGATCACCGAAATAAAGATTCAAGTCCTTTTTCTCCACCTCCTGCACCTGGGATGGAAAGAAGGGCCACTGAACCTCCTCTACAAGATACGAGTATCATGAGAGCTGTTTTGAGACATCGTTTCCCTAGCGATCCTGGTCCAATGGAACAATACGATCGAAATGATAATACAGTCGAAGCTGGACCTTCAAATATTCCTACTTCTCTCGAATTTGATCCCAGTACTTTGCCCCTCACACCTCCTCAACCCCCATTGAAGGACAAAGACCAGGAGCAGAGTATATCGACGCAAATCGGAGGAGATGAAACTCAACAGGTCTCAGGACCTTCAGTCATGTTCCGTTCTCCATCACCTCGTAATCTTCCTCCTTCACCTAAAGACACTAGACCAAGAAGAAATAAATCTGATAGACGTAAAAGTCGAGTATCACCGATGGATTGTCCTATTCCTACTAGACCTCCACCTACTCCTCCTCATTCGACACGATCTACGACATATCCTAAAACCCCAGCACCGCTACTTTTGGAGAAGGAGAAATCTCAATTGAAGAAACAAAAATCTTTCAAGAACTTCTTCTTTTCTGATTCAACTCTTAACGAGGATAAACGTCGAAAATCGACAGATTCAGAGAATGTCTCAACACCATTGAGCGGAAAGGATGACAAAGAGAAAGAGAAGAAGAACAAGGAAAAGGAAAAGGAGGCAGAGAAGGACAAGATAGAAGGGGGAACCACAACTGGAATGGGACTCAAGAAACGGTTTTCATTAAGTAACATGAGTCAAGCGTTCAAGAAGCGTTCTGTCCCTCCTCCAATTATTCCCAATGTTCCCGACCTACCTGAAATTTACAAATCAAAAACCAAGTCGGGGAAGCAGAAAATGTCCTCTGTACCTCTTCCCGACGTTTCTGCCCCCGTCCTTATCGATCGTTCTTTCTCAGCACCTATTTCCGTTGAAAAGTCCCAACAGAAACGACATATACTATCCTCAAACTTGATAGATACCAAACCTGTTCAAAGTCCATTCCAAACCCCAACTCAAGAAGACGATGACACATCGGATAATTCATCATTGTCATCAGTATCACTTGAAGATATTGATGATGATCCTTCATCTCAACAACCTCGACAGGCTCGCAGAGCGACAATGATTCGTGCTGTTTCTCGTAGCTCTACAATTGGATTTGATCTACAGGAAATGATGGGAGTTGGAAGTAGTAATTCAGAGGAAATCATACCCATTGGACCATTATTACAACAACCATTATTTTCCGATCCTGAATGTACCTTCGAAAATCAAGCCTTATCAGATGATCAATTAGAAATGATACTTTCTCAGGATATTCAAAGAAGATCACATCTTTCACATTTCTCACATATCCCAGATTTTGATACCTTACCAACTCTCCCGATCCATGTGACTCTTCCCGATATGATTTCAACTTTACCTTTTGGATCCTTGGAGGAGAAATCAGAACATCATTGTGTGATGACACATGAAGGAGAAGGAACAGATTCTGATCATTGGAATTCTTTGGATTCCGCTAGATCTTCTTCAGAAGGAGGTTCTTCCCTTCCACTCACTCCGATTGGGAATATGTCAGAAACTATACCTGTACCATCACCTTCATTGGATTTGACATTGTCAGTCCCTTCAAGTCCTTCTGAAGAACCTGTCATGGTGGAAATACCTCCTTCTCCTCCACAGACCACAATTTCGCCAAAGAGTAGGACTTCAACACCTTGTTCAGTGTTTTCTTCACCTGAAGCTTTGTTCAAACTCATCTCATCTCCTAGATCTACTCGCTCTTCCGGTTCAACGGCGACAATACAGCGTAGTTCACCTTTGAATAAAATGACAGATGAGGAGATAAATATACTTGATATTCCTAAAATATCGGCGATGGAAGAGGGGTCAAAACATGGTACACAGGAATACTCTAGTTTGGCAATGGGAGTCAAGCTGAGAAGTTTACATTTCGATTCATTAGGTTTAGATTTTGAGAATGATCAACCTCCCGTTCCGTGTTAATAATGTGAGTTTGTTCTTACCTCTCCACCTTTTCTGCCCCTCGATCCTGTCATCATCCCTCAATATGAAAGACAGCGCTGACTTTTTCTAGATGAATTGAGGCATGGATTAAAAGAAAAGAAGAAAATGACGAAGATGTACATTTAGATAATATATAATCTCCTACGATACGAAACAGGATAATCATCATGAGGAGAAAACTCCGATATGGACAATCTGGATGGATAATGAATCTGTGGCTTGTACTTATAGAGCGTTGAGGATATTGGATCGGAATGTATCCCGTACTTAGACTTTGCCACATGCCACTCTGAAGATTTGGGATAAATAACGAAAAGTTCATCGTGAATAATAATTTCCATTTGAGATTTCCGGAGACGCAAGTTTTGAACCACTATCACCTTTCCTTTTTAAGACTATTCAACTACTCATCATGTTACCCCGTTCAGCATTAGCGAAAGCTTCTGTCTTTAGTCGTGTAGTATCAAGACAACAAGTAATCCTCACTCGTAATCTCCTCCGATCTTCTCTTTCGACTTCCGTTCTTTTCTCACAACATCGTGAGTCTTCGTTTCCTTCTCCCGTCGATCTTGAGAACTGACATCGGTAGAGCAATCTCTTCGAACATTCGCAGCAGTAGCTCAAGCTCTTCCCACAGACACATCTAATCCTTTCCTTCCTCCACCTTCATCGATCTCACACACATCGGAACTCATACCTGGCGAACCACATCCGTCTCATACCACCACAGAAGATGTTCAAACAGAGTCCGATGATCCTGCTTCATTCCAATCTCTCAGGAATAAGGTGGATCATAGGGTTCTCCGTGCTCTTACCGTCGATCCGTGGGAGTTTAAACAAATGACAGAAGTACAACAAAGAGTTTTGAGTCTCATGCCTGAGTTAGCTGGGAGATCTTTAGGTACTAAAGAAGCAGGACCGGATATGGAGGGGTTACAGAGTGATTTACTGGTTAAGGCTCGTACGGGAACAGGAAAGACTGTTGTGAGTTTAAAATCTATCTTCGATCTGATCCACTGGGCTCGTTTCCATACCTCCTTGCCATCAAACGTACCCTACGGATGTCTTCCTTGTCATATCGTTAGCCACAAAAGGATCAATTGATATGAGTGACTTGGAGTGAGGTAGTCGTAATGGTGGTCATGAGGAGTGGAAGGAAGATAAAGAAGAAAAACAGAGAGGAACTAACGCTGATGATAGGCATTCCTCGTTCCTGCTCTTGAAGCTCGACTCAACAGTTTGAGAGGACGAGAAGGAAGTAAGATTTCGAAAGGTGTCGGAGTACTCATCATCTCTCCAACACGAGAGTTGGCTTCACAAATTGCCAAAGACGCTAAGAGAGTCTCCCACTGGCATCGTTCCATCGAAGTCGTTCTCTTGACCGGTGGCGAATCGAAACGGGACCAATTGAAAGCTTTCAGGAAAGGTCGCGATATCGTCGTTGCTACCCCAGGTCGACTCAACGACTTGATCGAAACAAATGCACAAGTCAGAGATTCCATCGAGAAGACTGCCACTCTCATTCTCGATGAAGCGGACACTCTTCTGGATATGGGTTTCGCTAGGGAATTGAAATCAATAGTCGAAAGCTTACCTCAAGATCGTCAAACTTTCCTTTTCAGCGCCACTGTCAGTAAAGAAATTCGAGGTATTGCCAAAGAGTTCCTCAAACCGAATCATCACTTTATCGATTGTGTCCCAGCAAACGAAAGCAACGTGCATCATCACATTCCCCAATATGCCAACGTTCTTCCCTCGGCCGCTGAGCAACTACCACAAGTTCTACGACTGATCGCACATGATCAACTGATCAACACCACCACTTCTTCCAAAATAATCGTCTTCCTCCCCACTACCAAAATGACCATGTTATTTAGCACTCTTTTGCGTGAATTAGCGAACAGTCTCCCAGTGCGACCTTTCGTCAGTGAAATTCATTCCGGTTTATCCCAAGATCGTCGATCTCGCACTTCAGAAAGGTTCCGTAACGACAAGGGTCCTTCGATTCTGGTCACTTCTGATGTCTCAGCCCGAGGTGTTGACTATCCCGGTGTAACGCGTGTCATTCAGGTCGGCGTTCCTTCATCGGGTGAACAGTACATTCACAGAGTTGGAAGAACAGGTCGAGCTCAGGCAGAGGGCGGTAGGGGAGATATCATCCTCATGCCATGGGAACAAGGTTTCCTTCGTGAACTTCATCAAGTGCCATTGAAGACGCAAACGGTCAAGGATCTCGAGGAGGAAAATCAACGATTGGCAAATTCGAGAAGTATGGCAGAAAAAGTCGCCGCTCTCCCCAATGCTGTTCAACAGCTTTTCCCATCTTTGGATCCTACTGCTTTGGAAGAAGTCTTCACCGCACAATTGGGTTTCTACGTTGGTCGAACTAGAGAGCTCGGTCTTTCTCCCGAAGACATACTGGAGGAGTTGAAAGAATGGTCAGTCGGGGCTATGGGTCTAGCCGAACCTCCTCACTTGTCAAGTGATTTCCTGAGTAAATTAGGTATTGGTAGGGGTGGCGGCCGCGGTGGTCGTGGTGGGAGATTCGGTGGTGGCGGTGGCGGTGGGGGTCGTGGTGGTGGCAGTAGCTTTGGTGTTCGCCGTGGTGGATATGGTGGTGAGGATCAGGGAGATATAGGTGGTCGGAGTGGTGGGTACGGAAGTCGAGGCGGAGGATACAACGCCGGTGGGGAAGGTGGGTATGGAAGTAGAAGAGGTTTTGGAGCTAGTGGTGGAAGCAGTGGAGGTGGATTTGGACGAGGAGATGCCGGTGGATTCGGACGAGGAGATGATGTCGGTGGGTACGGACGAGGAGGTGGTGCTGGTGGGTACAGAGGTGGAGGTGGTGAAGGGGATGCGGGCGGATTCAAACGAGGTGGTAGTCGAGGAGGGGATCGCTCTGGTGGCTCGGACAGTGATTGGGTATGAGTGAATATTAGATGATGTAGGTTTACTTTGGGTGTGTCCATGCATTACCCTTCACTCTTCACCGTGCAAAAGATCTTGACTCTGATCTTGACGAATACGCCCGAGCAATAAGATACTGCGCCCTAAAAATGATGCTTCTTAAACATCTGCATATCACTGACAACATGTATATTCACTTTAAATACCCTTGTGTGCATTGCTTAGATACTTTCAGAACCTTCGACTCCCACACTCCTCATAGATTTTCTTTCCAACTCCTTCCAATCATCCACCCAACTTTCATACACCTCCGCCCTCTCCGGATCAGGTCCAACAACCATTGTGATCCCCTCTTCCTCCCATCCCTCCCTACCTTCCGGACCTAACCTCGTCACCCTTCTCGCCATCCTAGCTTCCCGAACCACTTGGTCGAATCCTACATTTTGACGTTCACCCACACCTACATGACGTTCCCAACCCCATTTCGCCTTGTAAGCCGCACCCACACTACAGGCGTTCCAGTTACTGGACGTCCATCCGGAAGTAGGTGAAAACTCTACGTTTTTGCAGATAGGAGCGTGGAGTACGTCGGAGAGTACGGAGAGAAGTGTGGAATTGGCTGCTGCTCCTCCCGTTGCGTAAACTCTCGATAAATGCGGTATACCAACATTCGATTTCATCTTGTTATCCCCTTCCTCTAGGATATGTGTTGATGACTGAGTAGGTCTAGGAGTGGTTTGATTCTTGAATGAGGCGAAGATCCCTCGTCTGGGTGGGAACGGGGAAGATGGTGGGGATGTTGAAGGGGAAGGAGTAGGTGAAGATGAAGAAGTGAGAAAAGCGGAAGAACGAGAACGATAGTTCAAAAATTGAGAATGGAGGATAGTTATTGCGTTAACGGATGGATCGGAAAATTCTTCGACTAGTTGTAAATCACCAGATTGACCTTGATATTTGTACGTCCCATGGGCTCCAGAGGGCTGAGAGTGAGTGCTCACCCTTGACGTTGGGTTAATCTCATGGAGCTTCTCACATCTATTCACGGGCGGTGATGGACTCAACTCGACGATCAGGTCCCGGAAGGAGTAGGAGCGACGAACGGATGGAGAGGTACAGAGTTCGACGAGGAGCAGACAAGAGGGGGAAGACACCTACGATGATATCAGGTAACAACCACCAAAAACCCATTCGTTCCATTCCATCTCCCAACTTTAGACGGTGTTTCTCCACGGCGATATTGAACTTATCCCAAGATCCATCAAAGTAATCGTCTCGAATATGAGATCGAGGTAATGAACCATCTCATTGTCAGTATCATCTTGACTCCACTGTCATGGCTTCTCGTCCGCCCCCATAGGGTTCTGCATATATAGCATGCGAGAGCCGAAGAGAGACATACAAGAGGTTGGCAGTTGAGGAAAGATTGAGAAACATACTCTTATACACCAACATGTTGAAATATCGTAATCCTTCGTGAGTTCGCTCTTTGTCTTCATCCTGGCTTGAAGGAGGAGCGATCTGGGCTGGATGGAAGAAAGAATGGTATTCCAGATTTGGAAGATATTGCCCTACTGACACAAGCAAAACGTCTGATGTTCCGAGTGAAATCATTCCTTCTCTTTCCTTGACTACTCATCAGTGATCGGAACGTCTAATTTCTAAGCCAGCGGTACTCCACCCGATACGTCCGACTATGGCATAGAAGCACAGACACTCGGGGGTATTCCGTCGATGCTGAGTTGAGGGAAAATCAAGGTGCACAAGAGAAGAAAAACACTCACGGGTCAAACTTAAAAAAGTCGCTGGATTATCCCCCGTACCAGGAAAAACACAACAAACACCACTCATCGTATATCTCTCCTGAAACCATTTCCCGAGCTTCCCCACTACCTTTCCACCGTCCGTTTCCACCCTCCCAAGCTTCCTCTCAAGCTCTTTCACTTCTTCCTCATCCTCTGATCCTACGACAGCTTGAAGACATCGTTTGTCCCACCCTCGATCAGAACCATTCATCGCCCATAAATTCATTCCGCACGCGTCAGACTCGTCGATCCCCTTGATCTCTCCGTCCGCACACATGAGGGTGGTAATGAAAGACGATACGAGTGATACACGTGATGTGGCACCATATCCATTTGGATCCAAACGTTTGAATCGTCGTATTTGAGGACCTGTGAAACGTTCGTATGCCCTCGAACCCGTGATTTTGGCCACTACCTCCGGACCACCAAGAGAAGATTCGATAGCTTGACAGTCTTCAGAAGTGGAAGAATCTTGCCAGTTTGGTATCACAGAACGGGAGAAGGCACCGGACAATTGGGAATGTAAAGTCTTCTTGGGATCTAACGAAGAGAGTATTGTGGGAGCTTCATGACTCCAATACACTGATGCGTGTTGCTGAAAATCAGGAACGTTCAAGCTTTTCACAACAATTTAAACAAGGTAAAGATACGTCACATACCTGTCCAGCAGCAGATATACCCCTCACTCTGTCCAGCTCCCATCCAGCATCCTTCATTCGGTCGAAAAGCAAATCCAGAGCTTGCACAACCATCATGACAGGACTGTTCACCTCTCCACTTCCATCAGGACCATAACTGACCCCGTTGGAGGTTTGATACTCCGGAAGATCAGTATCGAAATGTACTGCATGCTCCGCTAGAACGTCGAGGTCGGTGCTCAACAGAGAAGCTTTGAGCGATTGTGTGGACGAGTCGAGTCCTAGAAAGAGGGGAGCGGACGACATAATAAGATGTCCAGGTCTTGAGGTTCGCTCCTTTGAGCAGTTATAGTGGTTGGGTGTTTTATATGAACATGAATATAGACAGAGCAACTGGAGATGTGCCTTGGCGTTTGGAATTCAGAAGTGAGCACGGATCGATCGGAAGTATCGGCCCGACTGACCGGAAGAATATCTATCCGGCTGAAGTCAGATTTCGAGTGTGTGAGCTCTTGGTCTCAGTGAGAGTACCACTAGAGTCGTGCAGCATTAGTAGTAGTAAGTACGTCGGAGAAGATTATTAACAGATCGGTGTCGAGATTCGACCTGCAATGATGTGCGGTGTGCAGCTAGGTGGAACGAGGGAAAGAGTCGGGAGGCGGCCAAGTAGAACGAAAGATGTTCAATCCACGTGGCTCGATACACACGTCATCTACACACCCAAATCGCTTTGCCGTCTCTGCCACCTCTGTTAGGTACTCCATCTGTCGCCACTGTATTCGTACACGTCTGACATGGCTTCCAAGCCTTCTTCAACTCCAGCCGCTCAGATGTCACGCCCAGCTGCACTTCTCGCCGCTGAAGCTCGGCTGAAAGGGCTACCGAACCCAGGTACGGAACCACCGCCTGTGGTCGAGGAGAAATGGGAGCCTCCTTCCGAGAAGGAGGACAGAGATACGAAGATCAAATTCGTTCGGTTACTGGATAGAGGTATCGTGAGGGATAACACTTATGAGCGGTGTGCTCAGTGCGTAGAGGTGAGCTTCGAGCTATTCACAACCCTTTTCAATGGCGTTTACGCCGGCGAAGGCCAAGAGGCTGACAGAGATGTGGTGTGGCAGGGATGAGCGGCTCTGACCTATAGACTCTTGTCAAGATCACTACCAATATTCTACAAAATGAAAACGAGCCAAAGTATCGAACTATTCGGGCTACCAATTCGATGCTCAAAAACTCGGTCTTGGCTTGTGCTGGGGGTCATGAATTTCTCATCGCTGTCAGTATCATTCCTTGTGTCTCTGAAGAACCGACTCTAACAAACAGCTTGGATTCAGAGTTCAGAAAGAAAATTTTGAGGCTCATTATGTCGTTCAGCCAACTCGAAGGAGAATGCATGAACTGAGGATTGGCACGGAAGCTCTGACTGAACATGTGAGCTATACTTTCTCTTCGTCCCTTCCCCCTCACTGAAGTTCCTACATCAGGAAGCTTGGAATAGTTTGTATAATGTACAAAAAAGAGATTGAATATCTGACATCAGCTCGCCGTGGTTCAAGATCGTCTCAATCAACAACTCGCCTCCAAGCAAGCTGCGAAGAATGAAGCTGAGATCCGTAAAGCCCGAGCGTTAGCTGAGATCGACAATGATCGTGAGGAAGCTCGCGCTCGTCAGGTCCGAGAGAGACAATTACGAGAGCTACGTACTGCTGCTCATGCCAAAGTGGAAGCGGATGAGGCCATGAGGGAGGAAGAGGCGAGGGCGGCGGAAGCACGTGAGGCCGTGAGACGAAAACGGGAGTTGGCGCAGAGTGTAAAGGACTCGGGTGAGGAGCTTGAAGAAGGCCATGCTGGCGTAGAAGGATATCGCTCTGCTGACGAAATTGAGAGATCGGGTTCCAATGCTGGGCAAGGTCAGGTGATCGGTCGGATATATGCGCATTGGGATGACGCTGACTACCAGTGATACCTACGACTACCTCTCGCGACACCATCACGTCCAATGCATCATCCAACACTAACACATCTCTCGACGATATACCTGGTCAATTCCCTGTGGACGAAGTTACCGGCGGGAACAACCGAGTGCGACCACGCGACGACAACCCCGAGTATGATACTCGCGAGCAACGCCCTAGGAATGATAACATGCGGCCGAAGCCTCCGCATTCCACCGTCATGGCAGTAGGTCCGGATATGATGGACAGACTCATTCAGTCTGGCGTGCAGAGTAGCGTCAGACCCCAGCGTAGACGGGAGTGGGAAGAGGAGGAGGAAGGGGATATTCACTATTGGCCCGGCGAGGGTCAGATGCTGGGAGATTAAGTTCGCCTCTAGGAAGAGAGCGTAGTAGAAACGAGTAAATATGATATTATTTGGGCGGTAGCCATATCCATGATGTATCGATATGACATGTATGACGGTTTAGTACATATTCTTCTCGCTGTGAAGAAACGTAACGTGGACCGTTGATCCTAAGACTGACCGACCCAACTCACGCATGACGCGGCGATAAGGTTAGTGCTTAACGCCGACGGAATGCCACATGTCGGGGGAACCGGCGATTCCTCTTTCCCCGCCTTCCCCTTCACGCCTCAGCGTCACTTTCAAGCTGCCAGTCACTCATCTCGACAGCATAGGTCAGTTCGAGCTCTTCCCTACCTTCCAGATCGTCCACTTAAGTCTCCATAACTGCCGCGGTACATTCTCAATCTCCTGTGAAGGCCCCGGAATCAGTAGAGGAACGTGACCATCGCTGATATCGTAGTTCAAGATGACGAAGAAACGTAGAAACAACGGGAGGAACAAGAAAGGTCGTGGACACGTAAACTTTGTACGATGCTCCAACTGTTCTCGTTGTGTGCCAAAGGTAGGTCGATGTTGTCTGTTCTCTGACCTCATCTCCCGCTTGTCGTCTACACACATAACCACCCATGACCATCCTCATCAAGAATTTGCACTTCCCGGCCCTTGTAGTGTGGTTCGACAATTGAGTCGCTATGGAAGAAGCGTCGACTCCTTTCTTAATCCTTCGTCGCCATACAGCTACTCTCAAGATTGATCCGGGCAGGTATACCAGCTTGATTGTCTGTGATAAGTATGTGTTAACTGTCCAGGACAAAGCTATCAAACGTAACTCAGTAAAGAACTTGGTTGAAGCCGCTGCTATCCGTGACATGTCCGAGGCATCCGTTTACCAAGAATACGCCTTGCCGAAGTTATACCTCCGACTTTGTTACTGCGTTTCGTGCGCTATCCACGCGAAGAGTAAGTGATTCGTGCTTTGATCTGGTCAGACGTGTTCAGTCTACCACAGGAAGATGGAGACGGTGGAGGATGATCTTGGACAAGGGCTCGAATGGCCTGATTGAGGGAAGGCAGGTTCAGTCACTGACCCACAGTCGTCCGAGTCCGTTCCGACAAACCAGGTGCCATCAACTCTCGCAAGAATCGTCTTCCCCCTCCTCGTCAAGTCTTTCGTGATGGAAAACGTATCAACCCCACCGTCGCTGCTGCCATGGCTACGAAGGCTGCTGCTGCGGAGAAGACTGCTTAGGAGGAAAGATAGCATTGTGTATGACATGCAGTGAATGATCGACAGGCTTTTTTGAGAATCGACTTCTAATTTGTGTTGCTTGAAACGGATCGTCCGTATCGTGGCGGCTACGGGAGTATCCTGCTTCTAAGCTGACCTTTTGTGAAGCACACTCATCCACTGATACGGATATGAATAGCACATGCATATGAGACTCGTTGACGATGCTATACAACTGAGAACTATGTAGCGTTCTCTAACCCGGCATTGACCATTTTCAGATGTTCCATACAACAAGCACCGACCTCGAAAGCTTTTACACTTCTGTACTTTCTTTTCGCCTTGCATCCTTTTACCCCACATTGAGCGTCAAGTATGTTCCTCTTCGGCGTAGCAGATACATCCTCGGCTCTGTCATGGTTGGTGAAGGAGGGAGGGAGAAGATCGATCCATGTTTCTTTTCCTTTTGGAGCACTGACCGTCTGAACCAATTTACCATCTATCAATTTGGACGTGAAGCGGATCATATCATTGGAGGCGGGCATTAGACGACGGGCGACAGAAGCGGAGTTTGTACCGGGAGCAGGGGAACCGTCGAGAGGATCTTCGAGTTTATTTCTCGATTTAGAGGTTTGGGCACGGAGTAGGCGATTAATCGTTTGGTCCTGATTGTCAGCAAGATCCCTCTCATCTTCTCATATCTTTTCACACCCTCCATATCCAGCTTTTGAAACATCACCATCATACTTGCTATCAACACCCAGAGAACGTAGACGTTTTCTGTTTTCTATTGACGGAGAAGACATGATGGGGGTATATAACAGAGCAAAGCTAGTCATATAGTTTTCGAAAGGAAGACATCCGAACTCACCTGTTCATCTTGTCTTTTTTGCTCACTTTGTCTCTTCCTCCTTCTGGCCGTTTCTTCTCTCCGAAGTTGTTTTTCAGCTTCAGTCAAAATTAATTTATTCTTCCCTGGATCTGAAGGTCAAACACTTTTCACATGATTGCGCATCACCATGGGTAGAAAAGAACTCACCATTTGGAAGTTCTAATAAAGTTTCTCGTAAACCTTTATCATGTTTCGCTCTTTGTCTCGCGGTGAGTTTTGAAGGAGAAACAGATTGAAAACTTTCGTTCTCATCTTCCATCGTATCGTCCATTTCGTCAACTTCTGGAGTTGCTATCATATCCACTTCATCTTCTAAACCATCGTCACTTGCTTTTAGTTAGCGAAAACATGATCGTCCTTTCATGTACCATCTCCTAGATGAACGAACTCTACACGGGATAGATAGTCCTTGGGAGAAGGTCCATTATCGATGTATCTCTCCGCATTCCAGGGAGAAGACAATAGGGATGATGGTGATGTAAGATAGGCATCTTTCTTGGGAATTGGCCGGATTACCCGTATGTGAGAAGTAAGGACATGTGATATGATAGGGAAGGGAGAGACAACAATGAAAGATCTCAACGTACCAGCTTCAATCTCCATAGTTGCTCTCTTAGTTCTTTTCGCCCCCTTTTTCGCTGCTGCCCTTGAGGGTCGTTTTCCTCCTGTATCAACTTCTTTACTTTGGCTTACACGTAAGGTGATCTTGATTGGACTTGGTTGTCTTTCACGAGATGTTGATGTACTCCCTTCTGCACTCCCACTCCCACTCCCGCTACCAACTCGACTGACATCGGCACTGTTAGGTTCTTCATCTTCACCTTCAGCGTCGATATCCATATCTTCACTAGCTATCACACTTGATACTGTTCATTAGATTCATCGTTATCATAATTTGATCCTCCATACACTTGACATCGAGCGTCATGCACATCAATTTGCACGGGTCCCAATTAGACATGACACGGAGAGACATGACATCATTTCGAGGAGGTGATTATAAGTGTTGATTTGGACCAGAAGAAGAATGGGGAGAGAGAGGCGCCGACTCACATCCTGATTGTCCCCTACCCACACCTTCTTCCTCGGATTCGTAAGATTCACCTTCGGCATCACTCCCAGCATCCTCTTCCACTTCATCATCATCCGGTATCGAAGGGGAAGGTGATTCGACGATTTTCTTTGAGCGTCTGGGCGGCATCACGAAACCACTACGTGTTGTATGTTCTTGTACCTTGATAGTTAAGGTTAGATCGGTAGTGAGAAATATCAGGGATATGAGAGGTGAGAAAGGGAGATGAATGACGTGGGAGTTGAAGTACTACTAGTATTCGTTGAAGTGTTGAATTTTGTGTGAATTTTCCTTCCTTGAAACCTAGAATTTCCTCTTTTCAACGAGGTTAATCTTACCTCACTTCATTCTCTACATCCACTTTTTCAACTCATCTCTTTCTTCCGTCCCCCCTAAATCCGTAAAACCTTCAGAATTTCATCTTGATCCTTAATTGACCAGGTCGGATACAGTAGTGCAAAAGGGTCATACGACAAAATGGACTTTTCAAACTTTAACGGTGCCGAGCAGGCTCATATGACAAAAGTTTTGGAGAAGAAACAGGTACGTCACTCTTCCGATAATTTTCCCTCCCTTTTATCTTTCTGCATACATCTACTAGACTAATTCTCCCATTCACTCTGTGATCATCGAGCCATATATGATACGTGCTTGAGTTGAAAATGACTCGAACTCAAACATGGTGATTGTTCTGGATCGACATGACTGGTTTTTCCACTTGGGGTGATATACCTGACGATGGAGAAATGCTAAGATTCAGATGCAAGATTTTATGAAATTATACTCTGGTTTAATGGAGAGATGTTTTATGACATGTGTGAATGATTTCACTTCAAAGTCATTAACGGGGAACGAAGTGAGTTTCGTCCTCCCTATCACTATACATATACTCTACTTCGGTCCTTCAAGTCTTCCAAGATATCCTTCTCATTTCTTCAAATTCGCTCACCCGGAGGATTTTAGACTCGTCGTAATATACTGAAAATGTGAGAAGTGGGGAGGTGATGTTGGTTTCGAAAGATATAACAGAACTGCTACTCATCACAGATAACTTGCGTTCAAAATTGTACGGATAAATTCCTCAAGCATTCCGAACGTGTCGGAGCCCGGTTTTCAGAGTACAACGCTGGTCAGTTTCTCGGTTTCTTTTTCATGGAAAAGTACTGATAGATAGAACAAATGCAACAAGCTGGTCCATAAATTTATATGTAGCATCTTTTCTTCGAGCTGCTACTTGCCCTCGTCATCGACTCCGTCTCAAAGACTTATCTCACTAAATCATCCTTACGACTGTAAATTTGATTGACCACACTTGCAGATGAAACGGACCAGGCATCAATGATACATACACCAAGCAGAATTGCACGGCGGAAAAAGACGATTGGCTAATTTACAAGCTAGAAGATATCAAGACATGACAAACCCTGGTCCACCTCTCAAGATCCTACTGACACTTTTCCAGAACAACAACTCCGCAGCGTCCAATTCACCTTCTAATCTAATCAACCAACTTTTAAACCTCACCACATCCCCATCTTTCACTCCCTCCCTTTCTTTCATCCTCTTGACCACTCTCTCCACTGCGTTCTTCGCCGCTCCTTTAGTCTCCACATCCATGCTTTCCGTCGTCACCGCCCTATGCCACCAAACCCTGACCAGCAACATGACCGCCCTTTTTCCCGCCTCATCCGCTCGCCAGGAATTTGTCCGTCTATCTGCCAAAGCCGCCTCTTGAGTGCCTTCAACGAGGAAAGACCAACCGACCTCTCTCGCTGCCCAAGTGGCGTACACTTCAGCGGTGACGAGCAAAGATGTATGTTTTTCCGCCGCGACGGCTAATCTTCCAGAGAGGGAAGCTTGAAACATTGAGCAATAGGCAATAGCGGTAAGTGTATCCGTTCGTGCTTTTGCTAAATGTGCCGAAGGGAGATCAGAAGTTCCCAGGAGAGTCAAACATATTTTGTATTGTTTCACCGCACCGTCCAATAGTTCCCAACAAGTCTGAGCGAGTTCCAAAGAAGAGACAAGTCCTTGTGCCTCATCATCACTGACGAGGGAAATGACCGAAGCTTTTCGTGACCATGCAGTGACGCCGTCAGGTCCTACAAGTGGACTGGACATCGATGATTGTCGTCTGAGTCTCCCGTTTTGTTCACTAGTTCCTGTGGGTAACCAAGATTCTCTACGTCCTGAAGGAGGAAGGGAGAAAGATCCACTAGCGAGTCGGGATGCTTTCGGAGAAAAACTTGTCAATGGTTCTCGTTGAGGGATGACATCAAGACCAGAGGTCTTTCTTGGTGTTCCGGTGGAAAGACGTGAACCATTGGACGAAATGGATTGTCGACGATTTTCAGATATACTGCCCAATTGTGGGGCTTTCGAACTTTTGCGAGATCCCTGCGAACTTACAGACCCCTGAGCTTCTCCCTCTTCATCTTCTTCATGTATCGTTTCGCTCCGTCCAGAATGTTTCCTTCCCGATGAGGTTCCCGCACTACTCAGACTCGTCCTTCCGGATCGATCTCCATTGATATTACGCCTGGGACGACGTTTACGCCAAACCATCCTCAACAAAGAGGCGTAGAGTACTTTGGCATCCGCATACTGTTGGACAGCCTCCCACGCCAGGGTGGCGGCAGCTGCAGCTTTATACCCTTTATGTTTCGCTGCCCTTTCTCGACATTCCGTCGCAAGCATCGACATGTCCGCCATGAGAGAACGGAAGTCGTCTTCGTCCAGATCGACCCCGAGCACGAAAGTGTGTCGTACCCGTTCCAAAGAAGATCGACCCGAGGCTAGTTGGACACGGGTGACGAGGGAAGTAGTAGCTGAGGAGCTTAAAACGCGAGAGGAAGAAGCGACAGTAGCCATGTTGCTCGCTTGATCCAAGGCTTTCTCGGATAGTTCGACATGTAGGTCCACATTACTGAGATCGGGGGAGAAAGAAGATACTCGAATAGCGGCGGTGGAGAGAGCGAGAAACATTTCCGCCATACAGGGAGAAGCCTCTGTGGCTTCTTTTTGACCCATATCACGTACACGGTCCATTCGATCCGCTGCGACGTCTTCCATGGCTTGTAAGGCCTCTCGCGCCAACTGACCCACATGTCCATCCCAGAGCTTCTGCTCATCGTCGGCTGCATCGTCGACCTCTTGCAAGGTGATACTGAGGAGAGCGCAACACTGAGCCAAGGATTCTCGAGCGACGATGGAGCGAGGAGCAAGACGATTGGTCAACTCGCGTAACAGAGCAACGGCTTCTTGAAATGAGACAATAGATAATCGTGGAGGTTGATAATCTTGCGCCAGCTTCATAAGAAGGTTTGCTCGCCCCAGCATTGCTCGAGGAGCCATCGGTTGTAAATGAAGACCACGGACGAATAGCTCGTCAGCTCGTGAGAGATGATGATGGGCCTTGTCGCTGCCGACGGAGTAAGTGGAGGCTTTGACTGCGTGACCGAAGGCACCTGAGCGTCAATGACATTCTTCGAGCCATTCTACGCTGCGTATCTTGGCACGGAAGGAATGCATGTACTCACCTTCCATGCACGAATCATAGTCCTTGTACTTATCCCCCGAGATCTTTGACCCCTTCGACGGGCCTGCCCACTCTACATCCAGAGGATCGACCTCTCCATCCCTTGAGTGGTCCGATTCTTCCTCCTCAAGATTCTCCTCCTCCCTCAAGTGACTCAGCTGGGATGGGAAGTAGTGTCGAGGGGAATGCCCAGAATAGATTGCTCCCGGTGAGAGAGGAGGCATCTCACTCATTGGGGAAATAGGAGGAGTGATGAGCCCCACATGACTAGAATGTCCTGAGTGACTTGAGTGTAACGACGCCGTCAGATGTTTCGTTCCCGGCGACAAAGCCAAACCATCGGCGTGAAAAACAACATCGAGTCCTTTTCGTTCTGGTGAAGGGGTAGGAAGACCGACTTTAGATGAAGAGCTCGGATGAAGCTGGGGACGACGTGCTGGAATTGGGGAGGATGGGACTGTGAGAGTGTAATCGGATGCGAAAAGTGAGCCAGTAGGTTGAGTCGTCATGTTTTCTTGATACTTTCACCTCCAATGGTAAGTTTCCAGGATAGTGGCGAGTGATGAGAATTGTTGGAGATAGATGTCAAAAGGTTATGTGGTACAGACCAATCTGTGAGAACCTTTCCAACCACTCCCACTAAACCTCGATGCAGGCCGACGAACTCGACGAGGAGAGCAACCTGCTTGCATGCTGCGTTGAAGTCTATCAGTTCCTAGTTGGCAAACAGGCACGACACCGGGCATTGTTCGATTCCCTGAGACGAGCTCGACTCCGCAAAGAGGCGTTTGACCAGTCGTTGGCTTGCAGAGGGGGAACGGGAGAGGGGAATAGGGAGATCGAAGCAGAGGGGTAAGGGGAGAGAGAGGAAGAGGAAAGAAGGATTATCTTTTTGCTGGAGAGGGAGACGAAATGGGAAAGACCTTGAACTTTGTTCTGCTTCAGGAACACTACCAGTAACCGAGTTCGGAACGGCGAGTGCCGCCTAAAGATATAGGCGCGCACGCTTCAATGACATTTTAGGCTTGGAGGAACCGCGTCACAGGATCACAGCTCGACCACATATCAGAATGCGCCTATTCCGTCCATTCTATGTACTGTACTTGACTTCGACTCAAGTCGTCAAGTATCAATCATCTCAGAACAGTGAACAAGCTCCATGCGACAGAGATCAAGAGGAATATGACATCGTCTAACCCCGCTCATTCGTCCACTTCCCTTTTTCGTCAACTCACTTGGAAATCTACCGTCCTTTTAGACATCCGACTGGCAGATGGCGAACCCGGCGCAGGCGGGCGTGTAGACAGATACTATGTCAGTTGTGGGAAAAGGCTCGAAATGTGACTGACTTTTAGATGCATGCACCTAGATATACATATCTCTCTTTGCTCATCCCTGAGATTCGAGAGAACCTCGTCGAGTTGGCATTGGACGATGAGCAGTTGGCGGCGACAGATGAGAAGGATTGGTGGTTCGAGGAAGAACCACAAGATGGTGGATTTGCGGGTCAAGGGGCTTGCAAGTGGTAGGTTTTTTCTACTTCCTATCTTAGACTGGGACTACTGTCTTCTGTCCCTCTCGCCTCCCTGAGTTGCTTCCAACCGTAATTGATGACTCCGTACCCGTCTCTCATGAACGGTCTTCTACAGTAGGGTTTCTCCTTGGATGTCGAGCTGACCCACAGGCACTGGCCAATAGACCTACACGACCTAGTCTCCACTATCTCTCGTCCTGTTGACCCTACACTACCTTCGACGTCCTCATCATCAAAATCCTCCCTTATTCACCCACGACCCCTACGACTTCTGCTACATCTCTCCGCACCACCAACAGATAAACTGATCATATCAAACGATGTCGAAGAATGCAAGTTACAATACATCAACCAGCTGAAAGAGGGAGACTTTGTTCGGTGGCGGAATACGAACAAGGTGACATCACTACGTCGAGCAGACCTTGAAGCGGGGTGGGATGGGCTTGTTCAGGGTTAGTTTGCCTCCTGCTTTCGTGTCCAACTCCTTCGTTTCGTTCTTCTATGCGTCGGCTCCTCTCCGCGATCATTAGATATAGCCTGCCAATTTTGTGACGGTTATGACAGACAACGTCCAGTTGGATTCGACTCACTGAGCTGACAAGACTAGACGATTTTGACTTGTATTTGAGAATATCAAGTCGTATCCTTCCCTTGCCCATTCCTCCCGCCACCACATCCCTTCCACCAGGCTCTCGACCTCCTTCCACAGACCCATCAGGTGCTCCAAAGGCAGAATCATCCTACTCCGCTCGGGCCTTACCTATCAAATTGTATCTGCCCGATAATGCTCCTGTCATACAAGAGGTGATACCCCCGTTGCTTTCAGATGGTGAGTCATCCGTTTGTTCCTTCACTGATCCTTTTGCCATGGGCATTCGCATTGTTGCTCGGTGTGAGCACAAAGCCGTGTGCACGAATGGACGAGTGAAGGGTCACAGGAGTCTTGAGAATGTGAAGAGAGTACGGGTACGACTGACATATAGGGAAACCTCAGACCGTCATTGGTATGCTGAGACAACATCTTTCTCTCCTCTTTCCTCCTGGCGCGAATCCTTATACCATGGCAGTCCCCATCTGCCAAGGCGTTCAATTACCTCCCGATGCTGAATTAGCATGGCTGGCAGCTTGTCTCTGTGGTGCGGACGGATGGCTTCGGATAGGGATACAGCTGCGATTGGACTGATGCGACGTTATCAGGAATATTTTGGTCGGTTGATTTCATAGCGGATGACATTGTTTTCTACACTCTATCTGATGCCAATGTCATGTGATCATTGTGTGAGAACCCTAAAAACTCTACAAAGTTTACAACCCTTCGATTTCTGACAAACTCGACCGTCTCACAAATGCAAGTTTACCAAGATCATTCGAGATACACCTCGTCAACCAACATATCTATTCTTTCTATTTCATTTCCGACATCAAGCCAAGGCGATAGGCGTTTCTTTGGGAAATCTTACAAACATCAGTAACAAAAAAGCGATCATCGCAACGGCCTATATCATCAGCTCCATTCTCTTCCCTCTCAGATGTCTGCATCTCCCTTTTCTGTGTACGCCACAATGTTGAATGATTGCGATTACTCACCGCATTGGCAGCAAATACCAAAGTAGGTCTTCCAACTTCACTAAGAGCACCGAAAACCGTTCCAAATACTCCGATAGTCGAGACCGTGGCTAACTTTTCGATCAAAGCAATAGCACCTAAAGCATCTGATCTTTCTTCCGGAGCAACGAAATCTAATGTAACACCTTTGATGGCTGAACCTGTCCCACTTGCAAAAGGTAAAACGGCAGCAGCGAGGAAAAGATGCCATCCTTGTGTACTGGCTGTAACACAAGCTGTGAGACAACCATCTGAAAAGATACTCCATCGAAGGAAATGAAGATCGAACTCTGCTCCGTGGGCTCTATCGGTGGGAGTTTTAGCGGTGTCTACTTGAGGAGCGAAGGTGACAGTTGGTTCTTCTGCTTCGAGAGGAGAATCAGGTCTGTCGTCTGATGATCTCTCTGGAGGAGGGAGAAGTTGATGAGATGGTGAGAAATAAGCTCGACCTAAGGCGATGATTCTGGGAAAACAAAGTGATAGGAAGAATGCTTTGACGAGAAGTGTGAGAGACTGAGATGAGTATTTCTCCACTCTGCCGTCTTGAGCCATTATTTTTACTTTACCATGTTTCTTGCACCCTTCTCAGAGAAGAGTGATCATTGTGTTTGACACTGTCACTCCATCAAATCATCGAATGTAAGGAAGGATGGACTAAAAGAAACGATTTGAGGGGAATAAAATGAGTAGGATTCAAATTTAAAGATGGTTGAAAATGAAGCCACTCACCAACATCACACCCGATTGATCGGGTAAAAAACCAAATGCGTTCGTTCCTACCAATTGAAGAGCCATAGGTACATAACCAGTTGCCAAGACTGAAAAGAATCCTCCTAATCCCAACAGGGTCAAGTTGATATCCCAGCGTTTCTTCCCATCGATCATCTTGCGTCGAGGAAGGAACAAGGCGAGAGGAGCGAGGAAAGATCTTTTCTTCTTTTCTAATGCCTGGACAGAGGAGGGATGATGATTACCATCAGGACTGACATAAGGGAGGAAGAAACGACCGAAGATGGTACAGAATACTAAAAGACAAAAAGTTACTTGAAATGGGGCTAATTGACCAAAATAACGGTAGACTGTTCCACCGACTGGTAGTCAGATTATGTTCTTTCTCTTGACTTGCGAACAAACGAGCGAAAGTATCCTCTCAATGAACAGGTAGAGGCGTATGGTGAAATTCATTATGAGCAGGTAGATTTCTGATGTCATATACTATACCGAGGTAAACAAGGAAGATATGGTAGGGGACGGTGAGCAAGATCGATCAGACCATGAGTAACTAGTGAGCTTTACCTCTCAGACGAGTAAAATGGACTTGAGACGAATCATGGGAAGAGATAATGATGAAATGTAAAGAGAAATAGTAAGGAAAGAGAAATGGTTATAACTCACTTATATACCCAACTGAACTTCCTAACAATATACAACCCTGAAGTACACCAAATAATTTAGTACGTTCTTCCGCCAAAGCTAAATGAGCTATGAAAGCATTACCAGCGAGTTGATAACCTCCTGAAGAACCTATCAAATTGAAGGTTTGTGATAATTGTATAAACATTACACCTGTGGATCCTCCTATTGATTGAGCGTATATTTGAGTTAAGTTCCTCAAAGCTGCCCAAGCTGTTTGTTGGAACATTGCTGCTTTTGGCCCGAATTTTTTGATCCAGAAACCGGTGAGAAATAGGTTTATGATTGCTATAATGTTTCAGCACCCTTTTTTCCCATCTACAATGTGATAGTAAACCCTGATGATTCGGCCTATCATTTCCCAGACATCACAATATCTTGGTAGGTATCACAGCTGGCGAATTACCCCAGAGTAACTCTGACAGATGGACGATATCGAAAGCCTTGGGGAAATCCGAAATTGAGTAGATCATCTGATGTGTTTGTGTATGACGAAGAATTAGGAATGAATTAAGAAAAGGTAGTAATGAGACTCACTACAAGTCGTGGTAGTAGTAGACATGATAGCTAAACTCCTAGCTGCTCTAGCTTCTATAATAGGTAAAGCACATCTATCCCCTGCACCGGTCCATGAATGGGTTTTGTAATACTCTTCACAGGTCATGACTCTGAATGCGTATACCAAAGAAGTTTGTGTGAAAGCGAAGGTTAAACCGAGTAACCAAGAGGTGAAAAGTACTCTTGATAGGGGAGGAATGAGAGGTTTATGAGGATCATGAGTGGTATTGGTATGTTGAGTAGGAATGAGAGGAGTGGATTCTGTTGGTTTTGGTGATGGTATTCTTGAGCTCATCTTGACTTGTTATACATACAAATAACCACCTGGTCGGTAGTCGTTATTCGTGACGAGTTGAAGAAATGGTGTTTTGTAAAGATGTCATTGATCAAGGAAAGATGAGGGATGCATGACGTTGTATGGTGTGTTATAGATACGAATCGTCGAAAGATTATGATACCCTGAGAGACTTTGTTATCGGATTTGACCGTTGGTCATGGTCTGAACATCATGACCATGCCTAAGGTACCAAGGACTACCAATCGACCACATTCATCTTCAAGTTACTCATAACTCTCATCGAATTCATATCTTTCTCGATAATCAACAATATCCAATACTATCTAAAGCATAAGAATAAGTATAATCATCCTGTCCACTCTTAACGACCTTACCATCAACTTGATCATACTCATCGTCAACATCATCAACTTCTTCTTCCGATAAAACTTCTTTCCAACCTTGTTTCTCTTTCCATTCATCCAAACTTCCAAACCTAACCATACCTCTCCCACCTAACAATTTCATCTCATCCCTGATCCTCTTTTCCACTTCTTCCTGTACTTTCTTTTCGTCCACTTTACCTTTCAATCCCACACAATTAGAATCTAAACAACCTAAATTCCAAAACCCAACTTGGGGTACATCTTTAACTGCTAATTTTGCTAAATTAGCACATAATCTATCGAAAAGATACCAATCTACATCCCCATAATATTGTCTTTGAGCTTTCCATTTACCCTTTGAACCTTTAGGTGGTAAAATCACGATATCGAATTTCTTCACACTCAATGGCATATCTTGAAAAGCTGGATTATCGATCAATTCAAATGTACTAAATGTTAAAGTTCTTATGAGTAAAGTAACTTTTTCAACTGTTATTGGTATAGGAGCAGGTCTTAACCAAATTGCGGAAGGTAATGATTCTCCTATTATTTTAATTATCAATTCTCTAGGTGTGAGATTGTTTAGAAGTGAACATGTTGGCCATCTTCTACAAAATAAATTTGAATATCCAGGACGAGAATCTACCAAGAGTGTTAAAATTTGAAGATAAGGTAAAGAAATTGAATTTTGTTCACATTGAGTTCCATGAGTATGAACGGTGAGTCGAGTTGTATGTTTTAAAAAATCTTGTTTCAATGTTGATATCTTTCCTCTTTCTTTTCGACCATCTTCTTTCTTCGAGCTCTTTGTTACTTCCATTCTGTTTGATAGATTTAGGTCCAACTTCCCACATCCCTCTGATCCTTCTATTCTGTCTGATGGGTACGACTTCACGCATCTTTCTACCTCACCTGATGGGTTCGTATGGTGGGATGTACAAGAATCTATATCGGTATCGTTCGTAGAATCAGAGGAAGAAGAAGGGATAAAAGGATTATGACTTAATAAATCAGCATGAATGTGGGAATATAATAACGGTATACAGAATGATGATAATGATTTGGAAGTTCGACAGAGTATGGCTAAAGTAGGTCGATCTACCAGGTTGAGAATACGATATAAGAGATCCGGATGAGTGAGAGGATGTGGGGTTGACTGAAACATCAGCTTAGAAACCTTCTCAATTACCTCTCCAGCTAATCCGAAAGAGGACTGACCATTCTGTTTGTATACTTGACTCTCAATATAGATAACAATGTAATTGTATCACAACAGGTAGTTAAGATTTCGACTTTGATTTACAATAATTGGTTGGACGAGGGAATATGGAAGATAACACAGAAAAAATAAGATCGTCGTACACGATGGAGAGAATATCCAAGGGGCAAACTTGTACTTATACATAAACTCTCCTCTTCGATATATGGTAGACCTAATTCCCACCGAGGGGAAATATTGCAAAGGAGTGTAGAAAGGAAAAAAGGAGTGCTTCCTTCCATCAATTCCCCCTCCAATTCAAACAAACTACGACCACCTCTTGTCCTCCTTCCGACCCGCGACCGAACAACGTGGGAGTGGGAACATATCGCGCCGTGTTGACTAACACTACTAAGTACAATTCGTTTATCGATATCCTACAGTATGTCGTTGGTACATGACATGCATCGTATCATATCATATCATATCCATGTTTTCACTTCCTTTTGACTCAACTTACCGCTGGAATGTCAATACTTGACTCACGAGGACTCTTTGGGAGAATTTCAAGTACGTCTCACTCGATAAAAAGATCACTCTACACATCCCTCCCAAACCTTTCTCTCATCATCATCAAAAACTCCTTCTCCTTCTTCCCTAACCCATTCACCCAATCGTTTAAATTTCGCATCTCCAACCCATCTTCCACCTTTCCTTCCAACCGTCCCCATCATCCCCTCCATCCTTTCCTTTACCATTTCCTGTTTTTCTTCTTCCCCTCCATCCATCCCAGTCCAACTATTATGTATCCTTCCCATTCCAACAAACGTCACTGTCCTCATTGGTACACTTACCAAACTTGCCAAATACCCTAAATACCTTCCGAAACTCAGACAAGGCAGGATACTCCTATCTACCCTCGCAGGTCTCCAAGGGTGACGAGGGGAAGAATGGAAAATAATGACGATTTCACGAATGGAAGGACGTAAATGTCTCATTGTCAATATCGGGTCTTTTGGGATATCCACCACACTTCCAGTTTCGAGAACTAGTATCAAACGACGGAGTGAAGGTGGAAGTCGGGAATAATCGATTCCTGTGGGAGGAACAGAGGGGTTTTCTAGACCTCTCAAAACGAGAGTATGTATGTTGAGAGAAGGTAGATTGGAGAGAAGATGACATTGTTGAGGAGTCGAGATATGGTCAGAAAGAGAGGAAAAACAGTGATGGAAGATCCGACCAGGTGCCCAGGAAGAATGTACTCGAAGGAGATGTAGAGGACGTTGAGGTGATAGAATAAGGTGGATAGGGATGTGAGAACAAAGAGAGGTGTGATAGCGAAGTATAACAGCTTGAGATTTTTCAACAAGTGTGAGTCGTTTGAATTTTAAGTTCTCAGCCTCGGAGATAGGTGGAGTTTCTTGAGCCGTCGACAACAGAGGGTTCAGCGGATCGTCAACTTGAGGCGATATCAGATCGGTCAGAGCGTGAGGGGGATAATCAATGTCCACGTCAATGGTGTGATACAAGACGTCAGACGCCACGGCGAAGAACCCTCGACTGACGAGAAGACATGTCGTCAGGCTGTGTCGAGGCAAGAATGATAGGATCCGGCGTAAAAGATCAGGCGCGAAAAGGCGAGATTGGAGACCAAGCGTTGAGCGAGATTCGCTCGAAGGAGTCGACATGATGATGTGAGCGTTTATGACGAGATGCTTTCGTAAAAAAAAAAGTAAGGACAGATACACACAAAGCGGTGAGGCATGTGATATATACCCCAAGATAGGGGTCAGTCGAAGGGAGCGGGGATGAAAGGAACGAACAACCATCGGGATAAAACGAGCAGATGACACGAGAAAGGAGGTAGTCAGCTAAAGGGTGAGATAGGACGAGGGGTGATCAGCTTTGCATCAATCACCATTGACCTCCTGACACTGCCTTACTAGGCTCCACAGACACACGTCAGTAGGTGGACACCCACATCGTATTCAAAGCAGACATCACATATGCCCAATTTACACCGCAACTTAGATCACATCCTACATCTGCCCAGTTTGCATCTTCTGTTTCTCCGCTTCGAGGCGCTGCGAGATCAGCATTACTCACAACTGCGCTCGGGAACGATGGGACGGCAGCATGGAGCACGCGGACATGAAATCACTCACGCCGTAGAGCAATTGAACGGCAATATTAATGTTCTGAGGCAATCCCTGAATAGTGACGAGACGCTCGTCTGGGTTGACTGGCTGTCCCGGGCCGGCAGGAGTACCAGGGTCCGTGACGCGGATCTGGCACTGAGATTGGGTACGGATTTCGTTGATCTTCGCGCCACCTTTGCCAATGACTGAAGCACGTCAGTGAACACATCTCGAGCAAAGCGTGGTGAACTCACTGGCACCAACGAGGGAATTGGGAATGAAGATTTGCTGCATCTGCATGCCAGGGGGTAGACCACCGCTGCCGCCACCGCCGCCACCGCCGCCACCGCCGCCGCCACCGCCGCCACCACCACCACCGCCGGAACCCCCACCACCGTACGACCCAGAAGGCCCACCCCGCGCTCCCGTCTGACGGTAGACGCCAGAGGTCGAGCCGGGATTCCGCTCCTGATACTCTAGAAGAATGGTACCGATGTAGTATACGGCGATGTGGATGGCATCGGCGACCCCAGAGCAGGACAGAACGCGCTGGACTGTCAGTGACGTCCTCCTGAGTAGTGGAATGCCTCACCTCCGTAGAACCAGGAAGCATGGACTCGCTAGCGTTGAGCCTGGCGCCGGACGCCTCTTGGATTTCCTTGATCTTGGCGCCTTGCTTGCCGATGCTAAGAAGTCAGATAAACGCAAACGTAATCACTTAAGCACATACACGCTACCCATGCGAGAGTTGGGAATGATAAATTTGATGGTGACAGCCCTCGAGCCGGGAACGGAAGCCACGTCGAAGGGTTCATCGTTGATTCGTCGGACGATCAAGCCAAAAGCCTACGGATGAGCGACGATCCGGCAAAGAAACCAAACTCACCTTTGCCACGGCATCGAGAGGTCCGGAAACATTAAGAATACGTTCGGGATTACCAGGGATAGATTCAGATACAGTGACGCGAGCATGCGATCTTTCCTGCAATGGTCAGCTGGGCCTCTTCCTTCATGTGATGCTAACGCACTCGGATATCGTTGACATGGGCTCCTCCTTTGCCGATGATGATACTGGCGTCTTGAGTGACGATCAGGCATCTCATTGCAATCTGCTGCGCAGGTGGCTCGGCCGCCTGGGCTGCCTGGACGGGTGGAGCGGGGAGGGAGGCGGATTCGGGGATGACGATGCGGGAGGACGTCTCTCCGCTAACATATCAGCGGATTTCCTCATTGACCAACCGAAACTTCTGAACTCACCCCTCCATGTTGACATCTTCCATCTTTTTCTTATTAGCAGTGACTCCGTTTTCCTTGCCGACTATCGGCTTTTCTTCTTTGATCTCCTCCTTGATCTCCGCCACGGTGCCGGCAGCCGCCTGGGAATCGGCGCCAGCGTCTGTCTTCTCAGCGGGGGGGACGTCGGTCAGTTCCTCGCTGGCGTCGACCGACTGTGCCGGCTGGATGTCGGTGGTCTCTCCGCGTGCGCGTTTGACGGCGCTGTCTCCTTCAGGCGAAGCAGGACGCTTGTTCGAGTTGGCTGTGGTGGGAACGTCGGACATTTGACAAGTGATTTATTGAAGAGGGAGAGGCTCAATCAGTCTGTATTCCCAAAAGGAATATTATTTTTCGACGGATTGGTTGACAAGATGTTTGATGAAGTGCGCCAGCGATAGAATCCAGAAGTAGGACGTGTAGACCGTGATCGACGAAGGGACGGATTCAAACGCGAGTCGGAAAGAGCGAGCAGTATGAAAAGTTTGTACGTGGCGAGAGTGTTGACAAGCGTGTTGGTCGAGGGTCGGAGCAATATGCAAAATGATAGGAATGGGGTCAGAGGAGAGGAAGGTTGTGACGACCAGAGAAAGACTCACCTGTGAGATTGATGAAATGAAAGCCTTACTTGACCTGGGATGGGGAGCGGATAGGTGGATGGAGGGGGAGAGAGTGGCTGCAGTGGGGGGAGAGGGAGTTTAAGAGATAGTACTATGTCTAACAAAGAAAGGGGGAAAGAGAGAGAGAGGCGAGGGGGGGGAAAAGGGGGGAAAGGGGGGAGAAACTCATTCAAGACTGTTCGGCGATTGTCGGCATTTATTCGAGTGGCGGACTCACATCGGAGCCTCGGTCGGTCGGACAACTTGGCTGTCCCTCAATCGCTCGTATTACACCCTCGTCACCCTTGCTATCCGTCATGCATGCAGGTGACAGATCGGACAGTATGAGAGCAGTGCATCTTGTGCAACACATCCGATCTTGATGTCCGACTCAGAGCTAGTGAGACCGCGATACGAGCTATCCTTCGCCGGTCATCCTCTGCGCCGCGGTCCGAAGTTGTGGTGTGTGCCATCTGGTTGGACGGGAAGGCTCGCTCTCTTTTTCTTGAGCCCTACCTGACCTCTCCCCTCAGCCCCACTCAACCCTCTCCCTCCCTCCAGTTTGTTTTCTTCCTTCCTCCCTTTCGTCTTTCACTATTCTCTTGAGGTGCATCCATCATCCTCCCTCGTCCTTCTGACCCCCTCTTCATTCCATCCATCTCCCCCAGCTGTTTGCGACATCTGTGACGCGTTTAGACAACTCGACTGTCTGCATATCGCGTTTACTTCAAGAGGGGTTCTCCCTGGCCCAGCGTTCTCTACTCTTTCCTTGGTGACCGCCAACTCAGTATCAAGTATCTCGTTGTACCTGTAGCCATACTTGGAGATCTATTTGCATTCGACGACGTCTGTGGGCCTTAATTCGTCCCTTGGAGCTTCCTGTCAACACCTCTGCTTCTCTCCAAAGATCAGCCCTTTCGGTCATTTGTTCTCGCCACTCGTACGCCCCTTTCTTGAGTGACATCGAGCTATGCCGCTCATCAAGCGCAAACCTGTCCTCCTCCACCCTCTCCCTTCTCTCTCCTCAGTATTGCAACCTCTACCCACGAATGGACATGTCGATCCCTCTGTCCCTCCAGGACCTTCTCCGGCCCCGTCATCTCCCCCCAAGGGAAAGGTCAAAAAAGAATCTACTCCCGCTGAAACCGACGAAGCCCCACCTGCCACTTCTGCCATGCCTCCAGATGGCAAAGATGACGATGAACAACTTTCCAAGCTCCTCAGTGTCTTCAGGGGAGAATTTGCCGATGGAGCGACCACCGCCAAGGGCAGAAGACCGGGTACGATGATCTTGACCGGTCAGGTGTTTGCGGATGACAAGACGAATGGAGTCAAGGAGGAGGATGCTGTCTCTGCCACACCCGCAGGTAGCTGGAAGATACATGATCGGGACTGCTGGTACATTGAAGAAACAGGGGAGATTTTTACTGATTATGAGTGAGACCTACCATCCTTGATTTGTACGGTGATGTTGACATGACCGCAGATCCTACTCCACACGGCGTGCTTTTTATGCTCAGCCTCTCTTTCAATGTGACGGTGAGTCATTTTCTCCTCTTTTCTCCGTAACCGGCGATAGCAGCTGAGCGAGCGCAGTCAGTGGCAAGTCATCTATGTCATACCTAGGCGCCCTGGCGAACGAGAGGAGAGAAGTGCGGCAGCTACACACTCGATTTCCTCGCCAGCTCAAGAAAGCAGTCCTTACCGCTGTGCAATTCCGTACGTTTAGTGAATCTTCTTCACAAGAGCGATGCCGTTGACCTAGCCCAGAAATCGAGGGCAAGCTCGAAAATCTTGCTGACAAAATCTTCGAGCGTTTCGTCAACCGGTTTTATGATGACGAGAGTGAGTTAACCCCCCGATTAGGGCAAAAAAGACAGTCTGCTGATTATGCAGAGGTCTTCGTCGATGTTGAGGGCGATAAATATCTAGCCCGGATCGTCAAGACCTTTCCCCCCAGATCGTTACCCTCTGCACCCCCTTCGCCCGTCAGAAACTTGGGGAGTTCTCCACTACCTTATCATCCGTTTGCGGCAGACTTGACTGTCTCACTGGAGGAAGTCAACCAGCAGGACGATCCGATGAAGTACTTTTATTCTGTGCGGCTGATACAAGAGGGTACATCCCAGGGAATATCAACGGCGCACAGCTCGAATGATGCGAACGGGCATTCCAACGGTGGTGAGGATGACGGAAGAGGGGAAAAGTGGGCCAGTAGCGTGATGGAGGTTCAAGCGGATAAGATCAGGTGCGACTGTTTTCTTGTTCACAGGCATGGTGAATTCTGACAAAAGTAGTCGTGATCGAATCAACTTTTCCCGCGCCATGCTCAAACGTTTCATCCGAGACTGTGTGGAACGTGATGCCGCGGTCTACTCACCGTGGATGATCAAACCTCCTATCGCCAGGCGGTATGGTTTGCCAGTGGAGATGCCGCCAGAAGTTCGAGAAAGAATTCAACGATACCGGGAGCAACAGATGGACAAACGGAAACGTGAGCGAGAGGAGAGACTTGGTATCACCCATCCGACAGTCAGCGAAGCGGAGGTGGAGGAAGAAAAGGAGAAGCCCAAGACCAAGAAACAAAGACTTGCGGAGGAGAAGAAATTAAAAGAGGAAGCTGCGGCCTTGGAAGAAGAGAACAAGCGGAAAAAACCCGTCAAATACCCTGCCGAGGATCTGTTGGTGGAGTATTCGGGTGATCGTGATGCGGCGGCGGGACGGATAGAGGCACGGCCAGCACCAGGAAGAACTTTACCTTTTGGTGATCAATTTGAAAGGTTCCTGATGACTTGGAGCTTCTTGAATGTTATGGGGTGAGTGATTGTTCCGGCTGATCTCACCTTCTTCCCACTTCTCAGGATATGGCAAGTGAAACCGTCGATAGCTGACGAACAGGAAACCTTTGGGGATCTCACCTTTTCCTCTGGATGATTTCGAACAGTCCTTATATCACAACGACCCATGGACCTCCCCTGCACCACTTATGACTGAGATACACGCTGTGCTCCTGAATTCTCTGATCCGAGACCTGGCAGCTGGTTCCCCGCCTGTCCGGCCTCTGGCTGCGTGTGGGATCACGAAAGAATCCAGCGATGAAGATTATTGGGAAGGAACTCGAGGAGCGACCACAGAAACCCTACGACCCATAGCAATACCTCTGTCACAAAGTTGGTCAACACGCGAGCTCTCAACGCGAGATGGGAGAAAGGGTTGGGAACTGACTCTGATCGGTTGTCTTTGGGAACGAGCCTCTTTAGACACTCTTCCAGATTATCTTGATAACATACTTCATCTCACATTTGAAGATAAACCCGCACCTACTCGACCTACATGGTCCACCGGCCCTCCCCAATCAACAGGTCACGGTTTGATTCCTGCGAAACCAGACAAAAGATATTCAACATTACATCATACTCATAAACTCAACATCATTGCTTTCCTCGCTGAACTCGCTGCGCAAACACAGGCCGTTCGAGAGTTCCTCGAAGAGAGTACCACAGCACTCACCGAAGTTCGAAAAGATCAAGTAGAAGTTCGACGAGAAATACGACGAATACATGCTGAATTGGAAGCTTTAGAGCCGAAAGAAAAACCAGAAGATGTTGAAGGTGAAACCAATGGGAATGACCACGGTGATGTGGAAGGTGACGATGTGAATATGGAAGTAAAACAAGAAAGAGGCGAATCTATCGATTTATCAATTAATGGTCATATCAATGGAACAGCTTCAAATACCGAACGTGACGAATTGGAAGATACTCCAATGTTAGAAGATGATATTTCCATGTCTTCTCAAGATCAATCACATTCACGTCATGGTTCAGAAGAACCAGGTCCTAAAATTCAATCCAGAGTAGCTAGAAGGAATGCTATGGCTGCTAAAGCCGCTTCGAGAGCAGAGGAAGAAGCCAATCGAACAGCCGTCGCCAACGCTCAAAGAGAAGAAGCAAAGATAAGAAGACTAGAAGGGACCGTGAAAAGTGCTGAAAAAAGACGATTGACAGAAGAAGAAGAAATGTATCTGGTTAAATTACATGGGTTGGAACATGATTTCAGATCTCATCTTTACACTTTAAGAGCAAGACCTATGGGAATGGATAGATTTGGGAATAAGCTCTGGTGGATGGACGGTTTAGGTAGTGCACCTTTGTTAAATGAAGTAGGAAAAGTAATGGTAGGTACTGGAAGAGTTTATTTGCAAGGTGCGGAAGATTTGGAAGTGGAGTATCATCGTGTGACTGCGGGTGAAGTGAGTGTCGAAGAAGTTGAAGAGAGAAGAAAAAAGGAAGAAGGTGAAGGAAGATTAGGACCTGGTGAATGGGGTGTTTATGATACTCCTGAACAGGTGAGTTTTTCCCCCGGTATTCCAATCATGTTCTTTTTCGTGTGACCTCCTTTCTTCAAGTCGACATTTTTACGTTCAAGTGCATGTCTCTCGTTGGATTTGTTTGGACAGGTGACACATAAAGGAGAACATGTGGTGGAAGAAGAAGAAGACTGATTTCAGCTTGCCGCTTTTACCTCGTGGCTTAATCCCAAAGGTATACGCGAATTACCGCTTTTGAAACAACTGCGACAATGGACGCCAGATATACAAGCCGCAATGCATCGACGTAGGATCTTGGCGGGTTTGGAGAATTCTACAGAGGATGAACCGATCAGACGAGTGAGATCTTCTAGACGTGGAGGGGATGAGGATAAAGATGGGTATCTAAATTGGAGAGTGAGTATTTTTCCTTTGATCCCTTTTTCTTTCTCACAATCACGACTCCGAAATGATTACCTCCAGCGTGCTTCGTCTCATATCCCAGGTACATCAATGTCCCCCTTTGGTTGGTATACAGTGTGTTCCCCTTCAGGCTATCCGATCTAGTAGTGTCGTGTTAAATAAGATGAGAGCTGACGGATAGAATCGCCGAGCATGATGTAAAACAAATCATTATCAAATCAGCAAAAGTATGTCATGCTATTTCATTTGCACACCATCGTCTCTTAGCATCTCTGACTCTGTGTGTGGAATTGTGTTCAAGGGAAGACATATCTCTTCATGCTTTCTACTGTCTCCTTCAAGCTTTATGTCGATCAGATGTGCAAAATCAGACGCAGAGCAATCACGATATTGAAGAGAACACTTCAAGATGGTGAGAAGGACTTCTAGTTATCTGCCATGACCCAATTCTATCTGGTCAGCAAGAGCATGTGAATGAACGAAGGAAGACATACCCAGGTAGTGGGCTCGTATTGACTCAATTCGGTTTCGGCGAACCAAAGACCGATCTCTTTGGTGGCGGCATCGAACGAGTCCTATCTGGTCAGCGATGTCACTACTTTTGAGGTGACAGGGAAGACATACGGAAGCGTGAATGAGGTTACGTCTGTCAAGTCAGCGACTACCTCTTCTTTCTGCCTGCATTCAGACAGGTGGTACTGTCATACTGATGGTAAAAGAGAACGAAGGAAAAGTGTGAACACTGAAACTCACCCGACTGAAACGGCATACTGGCCCCTGACGCTACCCGGATCACTTTCCAAGGGGTTGGTGGCACCTACGATCCTACGCTGAAGTATTAGCCCTTCGTCTCTTTGATCTCCACCTTCAACCTTAAGCCCGTTGGGCGTGATGTTGACTTCTTTTTGTCGAGCTTTGAACACGCTACACTCACCCCTTGACGAATGACATCTTTGCCTTCCCATACCCTGATCATGAGCTCTTACTATCATTCTATACACAACTCACATGGCAACCACAGGTGTCCCAGACGTGATGTACTTGACCAATCCCCCGAAGAAAGGACGGGAAGACAGATCGGAATAATGTTCTTGTGCCAATGCGGGAGATGGAGTTAGAGACTTGATTCTGTCGGTCAGCTCCAGTCCATCGTTTGGAAGTCTGCACTAACGCTACAAGCTTGTAGCCGCGTTCTGATAATTAGCTCGCTGCGGTTTTGGATTGCCTCGTGGAGCAGGACGAACCTTCGAAACGTGACACGATCTACACAATCAGCTTGGTTTCGAGGGTTCTAGCTGGGTGCTAGACTTACCTTTCCGACGAGTTGACGAGAGACACCGTCTGGTTTGATCTGACTGTCAGTCCCTCTTCTGACTTCACAGTCTATGAACCCCACGGTTCATGCCACATCTGGCCGGATGGCTCATTACTCAGTGTCTGATGATCGACGCAGATAGCTCAGAGGAACAGACCGGGAGCGTGCTGAATATATCTTCCAACGGTCATGAACAAGCTGAGAGGTAGGACTTACCATGATGAACGACCTCTCAGATACAGTACCCTTCTCCCCGGCAATAGTCTTGGCCCCTTCGAGTAACACGGGTTTGTTCATGCTCACTACAAACCGTCAGCCCAGGTGTGCATACCTCAAGCTCACCTTGGTATACAGCGTAAGAGCCTACTACGGCACCAGCCAAACCAAGGGTGAGTCCATTGGACACTGCCGCCTTAGCGGGCGCAGTGGAAAGGGCTCGTACTGTCTGTCAGACAGACTTGAGCAAAGGGTGACAGTACACACCGGAAGAGCGGGAGGCAGCTCGAAGTGCTGAACTGGTCAGCTGCTTTTCGTCACCAAATGAAATAGCTTACTGCTTCGGAGGGTGTTGGCGAACATTTTGACAAAGCTGAAAGGGTTGAAAAAAGAAAGAAGAAAGATGGAATGGGGAAGAATTTCGGTAACACTTGGATCTCGTTTTGTTCACGTCAAGCCAATGGTCCTGCAGGCCTATTTTTCCAACACGTTTGCGGAGCTCCGCAGTGCAGAGAATACAGTGTCGTTCACAACCTCACTCTTACTCTAGTAGTTTGACATTTCGAGTGAGCATACTAGCGAAATAGCTCTGGGAGGAGTATAGTATGACGAGAAATCCTCTCTAGAGTCTTGCGATCCACCCGAGGAGATATGATCAATGAGCCCTCCTCCGTCCTCTCCTTCCTCCCTCTTCTCTCTTCCGGAGATCATACCCGCCACGAGGACGACTCCACCCATCCCTGGATTATACATCTTTCCCTCTTTGCTCTCATCGGAAATAGCCCGTGAGTCTTCTCATCAGAAGGGCTGCAGCTGATGAACGTAGAGACCGCACTGGCTCAGATCGCCAACGATGATATTTTCATCGGCGGAACACGGAATCAAGTTATGATCTTTTCTCGTCCGGGCTGTATTGAATCCCTCCCTTCATATATCTTAGAGCTCCTCAACCACCTGGACAATCTGCTGCGACCTCTTCTACTTGTCGAAGCGACAGAGACCGTTCTTGACCAACCTCTAGGAAGACAAGCTATACTCAACCTCTACCTACCGGGTCAAGGTATCAGTCCACATATCGACCTTCCCTCTCGCTATGCTGACGGCATACTTGGCGTCTCCCTCACAGGAGGATCGGTTATGACTTTCACTCCCACAGAAGAGAGAATGAAAGACAAGACCGAGCATCATGTCTATCTTCCTCCCAGAAGCGTATACGTATTGACTGGCGAGGCCAGATGGGAATGGCTTCATGGGATCATAGGAAGGACAGAGGACCTGGTAGAAGGGGAAAACCAAAGAGATGAGACGATCTTGAGGGATGTGAGGGTTAGTGTAACGTTTCGGTGGATGAAAGAAGGCGGTGAGGTGTTGTCATGAGTCGTAATACAGTAGTATCGCGTTGAACCATCAAGGGCGCAGTTAGGGGTTGAAATTTGGTGAAGAACAATCTTTCCCTTTGACGTTCTCTCTTTACTACTTCTGCTTTTATCATGACTGTAAGTTGTCTCTCTTACTTCTCTCCATGGTGACTGACCGTAAGGAATCCAAACAGCTCACCACACGCATCACCTCGACTGACATCTTCCCACATATCCTGTCCTTCTGCGACCGCTCAACCCTAGCTACTTGCCTTCGTCTTTCTCGCGGTATCACTCATGACAATCTTCACTACATAGGTCAAATCTTGTACTCCATCGTCACTCTCAAAGTCGACACACACGATGGAAGTGTTTCACTTCGAGGCGTAGGAGAACCGGTGGACATGATTTATCCTCTCTGGCGTTCTCTCAATCTCAAACCTCTTCTCTTCTCCTCAGTCACACATCTTACCATCGACTTTCACAAGTTTCATTATCGAAACTGCCCATCTTCCCTTCCAGTTCTCCCAAATCTTCAAGAACTCGTCCTCAAACCTGCCTGCATGGGAGCTGGAGTCATCCTCTGCCACGCTGGAGCAAGCTGTCGTTTGATTCAACATCTTCAACCTCATCGATTGATAATCGATGGTCTCCGCAGTACTTTCGAACCGCTTCCTCATGGGTTACAATACCACGACAAACCTTGGGCAGAAGCTAGAGAAGTCGTACTTGTCCTTCGGGCCGGCAGTGGCGGACGTCCTGAATCACAATGGTCCCGTATTTGGTCGAAAAACCTCGAGAAGCTCGTCATCGTATACACGACCGAGTATTGGATGGCTCACTGGAAGATGGGACGTCGTCCCGAGCATGTGGAAAGGGCCAGGAGTTCATTGTGTTGGAAACTGGCACGTATCCGGCGGGAGATTCCCATGACTTGTCAGATGGTTGTGGTGGGTGCTGGACACGCAAGCGCAAGGGCGAAAGTTCTAGATCCCAGGGGAGAAGAAGAAGTTCAGGTTCAATTGAGCACGAATGTGCATGAAATGTTACGCAACTCTGCATCCAGTGTGGACGACTTAGAGGAATGGGGACAGGGTATGAAATTTCTGCTCGTGGCTGAAGCAGAGGCGGGATGGAGGATGCAGGCGTGACTCCAAAAACATACATTTGGGGTCGATCGGGGAGCAGGGAGGCTGAATGGGGAAGCGTGACAGATGATCAAGGTCACGGATCATGTAGTTGGCGTTACGTTGCCAACATTCAAATGAAATTTTCCAATTTGGTGAGTTACTGCAAGTGGAATGCGTGACAGGTCACACCTGTCACTCCTCAGTCTCACCTGTCACGGAGCTCGACGAATATACTTATATGCTGATCTTTCGATGCATCTCACTCACGACTTATTCCACCTAAATCTGCTTTGCTGACTAGCTCAATTTCTTGATCCAAATGTCATCGCCATTTCCCTCCCGTTCTCCACCTCTCTCAGACGCCGATATGATTTTTAATTTGTCCAGCGATGACTATCATGACACGAAGAGGAAGTCGTTCAGTTCAGCGGGTATCGACCACGAACCAGACGACTCGCTGATCCAAATCCCCGCTTTACGACCATTGCAACGACGCCGTCTCATGTCAGGACCAAGAGACGAGGTTGTATCGGACAATGAAGACAATGAGCGTGATGGAGAGAGTTCTACCGTGAGTGTCTTTTGAAATTATATTTGGTCTCTTCGGAAAGACTGACAATCAGTCTGAGTCCACTTCAGTTCCTAATCCTACTTCCACACGTATTCTGTCTCCTCAGAACATACCTGTTCGTATCAACACACCGGTTTCGCCAGCTCGAGGTTTCAATCGTCCTACCAATACAATTCCTCGGACCATCGGGTCACTTTTTTCACCTACTCGCTCCGAACGTGAATCATTCTACAGAATTGTGGATCCTGACGTCGCAAGCATCCGCTATAAAACCTTGATATTTTCTTGTTTCGATACTGTGATTGCCGGACCTTTGGCTGGTTTTTCACCAACGGCTTCCACTTCCTTTCTCAATTTCTCTCACTTTGTCATTCCATTCGTACGACATATCTTCATCACTTCCATGGATTGTGTTCATCCAGTTCGTTCATCCACTCTCAACAACCTTCCCGCCGGCTTCATTCGACCGCTACGTATACTCTTCGATTACGGTGAAATCCAACGGGATAGTGATTGGCTCAATGACAATATGAATTACTGGCTTAAATATTTTTGGCCAAAGAAAATCGTCTTGAAACGAGCAGCAAGTATATTGTATTGGATACCTAGGAAAGAATCAATGGCTTGGAATAGAGTTGAACAAGTTGAAATCCGAATCGACGGTGACTATTTGGAAGAACTTCATGAACGAGATAACTTTATACCACCTATAGGAAACGTATTACCCAACCTACGTAAAGTTATCATCAAGCTCGATATATATCATAATTTTTATGGTGATCGCGAAGGTGGTTGGTCTTTGTTCACAGCTTTATACCTTCTTTTAACAGTGGTGAACGATTTTACAATTGTCGAAGTCGAACTTGGAGGTTATTTATACGAACCGACTGAATTAGACGGTCACGAAGCGATGAATGCCTTCAGACGAATGGTTGGTTATGGAGGTTGTTATATCAAAAGACGACAAGTGATAGAGGAGATGATTGAGGCTTTCGTCCCGGATTTAGGGTATGCACGGGGAATGGCAATTGTGAACAGGTTGAAGTTGTTGTGAATTGGATTGTCGAATGAGGAAGGGACGGTAAGGTGGTTGGATGGATGGATGGATAAGGATCTTAGCTGGACTAAGAAGGGGTGATGTATTGGTGATGTGCAGGTCATACACCTGGACAGTTTTTCTCAAAGTTGATACCATGTTGTATTGTGCGAGTAGTTATGTATGAACGATTCATGTCTTTTTCTCGTACAGTCTTAGTGGGGCTCCCAGAATGGACGTACGGAGGACCATCGGGCCACCATAGGAGGTGCCGGGGTGCCACATGTACGGTGTCCGGGAAGTCCCAGGCTGAACTTTCCGGACAACCCCTTCCTTCTTCATCTGTGATATCCACTTTATCCATTCTTCTGTCCCACTATCTCAACTAGACCTGTTCTAACCTGCATAGAGGTGCTAGAGAGGCTACTGGCACTCATTTAAAAGCGTGCTGCATGCTGCTGATGAGGGGTGTACCTATGAGAGATTCACCTCCTAGACTTTGCTAAGTATTCGATTCATTTTTCCTATGGTACTACGTTCCCTAAGGTAAAGACTACAAAGAGTCAGTCCTCGTACCAGGTGGACATGCCATCACCAACTCCTCTATCCTTATCCATTGTCTCTCTTGCTCTTCCTCTTCGGTATCTTTGGCTTGAATCGTCTTCGGTTTATTGAGGACTTGGGTGGTTGGGGTCCAATGATTCAACTGGATATAGTTTGCGACACAGCCTATACAACCTCGTCTCAGATCTAGATCAACCGGAGAACTGAGAGAACATTCTAGTAAAAGGAAAGTACTAGAATATGATAGAAAGTTCCAGAGAAGGGTGGAAGGTACCACACGGAACTATGGTAGAAGCGACTAAGTACGGAAGGTAGGCTATGAGAAATTTCAATGTTGCCGCCGATCGCTGTCACGAACTATGTCGTAACATCCCTGACAACCACCATCACCGACCCTCCTTTCACCATCACCGTCCTTCCTTTCACCACCACCAACCTCCACTCGAACCACTGAGACCAACTACGGCGAAGTTACGAGAACCAAGAGGGTATTTGTCACGATAACCCCGCCTAGCGGAGAACTACGGCGAAGTTAGGGGAAGGGAACCGAGGGAGAGCAGAACAGGGGAAGTTAGGCGAAGTTAGTCGAAGTGAGCGGAGTAGGATATCGGGGATAGGGCGAGGTACGGCAAGGTTGAACGAAAAGGTTGAACGAAGAGGACTGAGCGTGAGGCAGTGCAGGAGTTGAGGGACGTTCTATGAGAAGAGAGGAGTAGTATAGATAGTTTAGAGATCGCTGAACTTCTTCAGCGATCCTTGATTGTTGTCAGTAGCGAGCGATATATTCAGTAGCTACAACCACCGAGTTAAGGAGAGCTACCACCGAGCAGTTCGACGTACTACGGCGAGGTTAGCCGCAGTTATTCGACGATCACCTTATCACTTACCGCTCGACCTATTACTACGGCATAGTTAGCCGTAGTTCCCCTACGAGTACCCTGTCCTAGTGAGACATCGACGCCCCACTACGACGTAGTTAGCCGAGGTTTGTCGACCGTCGGTCAGAAGAGGAGAAGAAACGACGATTGTGACAGTATCAAGGATCGCTCTTACCGACGACCCGTACAAACCTCGGAGCAGTTCAAGATTGTATGCAACCGGAAAGAAGAGTTACAAGAAGTATGAGTAGACCAGGAGAAACGGTAGAAGAGACGGAGAGGAGGATGTTGGAGGAATTAAGACAAAACTTGGGGCCATTGCCTGGTGCAATTGATACCCCCGAAGGATCAACCCAAGGAGATGATTTTTATCCACCCCTACCTCTTGAACCACCCCCCCTGCCAACCGGATTATCAGAACCACCGACTGTAGGGACAGGTTCAGAAGGGTCGGGACAAACACCGCGACCAAGGGAGAAGAACACGGAAGGTGGACTAAGTTCGGCGGGGAGCGAAGGAGTAGGGAGAGCGGAGGAAGAGGCCACCACTCAGAAAATGATGCTGGCGATGATGAACATGATGATGGAGATGAACAGGGACATGATAGCGGAGAGGAGACGTCGGGAGGGACAGGAGAAGAAGAAGGAACAGGAGACGGTTGGAGGAATAGTTGAAGGGATCTCTGAAGGGGTACGATTCGCCATGGGGAGACAAGCTTCGGCGACCCCAGGCGTGGCTGAGATAGGAGGAGGGATAAAACTTCCCCTCCCAGACCTTTGGAGAGGCGAGAGGTCAAAGCTCACCGCCTTCATCTCAGAATGTGAAGTTCACTTCGAAATCAACGCCCGCAAGTTCCCCACTGACCGAGTAAAAATCTTTTTCATGATCTCCCACCTACGCGATACCCCTCTTCTCGCCGTCCAACCGGATTTGCCTAAAGACGACCCCCCCGAACACCTTCTAGTCTATAAGAAGTTCATCCAATATCTCAAGACCAACTTCGGAGACCCTGATGAGGAGGGAACCGCCGCTAGGGGAATAAACGAGCTTCGACAGAATGGGTCGGCTTCGGCGTACTTCGCCGCCTTTCAGCGATATGTAGCGGTGTTAGGATGGGGCGATGATGGGAACCTTGTGGACCGGGCAAAGAATGGACTGAAAAGTCACTTGCTGGATGAGATCGCTCGGCACGGAAAGGTCTTCAAGACTGTCCGCGAGTTGATTGAGTTCGTGGTCCCCATGGACAATCGCTTGCATCAGCGAAGAGTGGAGAAGGAGAATGAGAAGAAGAGGAAGGAAACAAAGGAACAGGGGGAGAAGAAAGAGGAAGTAAATCGGGGAGGGGAACGGAGGAGCGAGGAGAAATGGCAATCTACGCCGAAGTTCGAGGGCACGCAATCGAAGGGCACGAACGGGGGAAGGGCAATACCAACGGATGTAGACGAACTAAATCGTCGTTGGCCGAGACCCAGTGCTGATGAGGTTTTAAAGCGTCGGGAGGAAGGGAAGTGTACTGGGTGTGGAGAGAGAGGGCATTACAACCGGGATTGTCCTGTAATAGCGGCGAAGGTAAAAGCCGGGATCATCCCCTTGAGATCTTTTGGACAAAATGCTGGAGGAGAAGGGAGATTTAGCACGGGGGGAAACGCCGTCCCTCTTGGGGACAGGAAGAAGATCAATGCAGTTGGAGGGGAAGAAGCATGTGTTGGAGAGCGGGGGATGGACGAGGAGGAAAAAGATGGGGACCCGTCGCGATAGGCGAGACTCGGCGGGTCCGCACTCATATTCTCTCGGCCACTGTCCCTACCCCCAGTAAAAGGAAAGAGCTGATGAGACCAGGTAAATGTGTATATAAATCCGTAAACACCACTCCGAAATGTATAAACGACTGTCATACCCTAATCCCTTCCACCTGTAACAACCAACCCAAATCTAACGTGTATGTCGAAGGAATCGAACTAACGGCCCTGTGGGACACTGGGGCAACCTGTTCATATATAAGTCCCAAGGCGGTCAGGAAGATTAGGAAGGAGAGGAGGAAATACCCCGTGAGTGTACCAGTTCATATGTTCGATGGCTCGGTTAGTGTGGCTGGTCCCATTACGGAGTTTGTCGAAGTGAGTCTGGGTGTCGAGAAGTTAGGCGAAGTTCGCCCAATTAAGCTGGATGTTACCGCCCTTTGTGACGCGGATGTTGTGATAGGGTGGGAATGGATGAGAAAAGAGAGAGTAATCCTGAATGGGGGAGCGAATATGATATCCTTCCCTGCCAATGAGGAAAGCACGGTATCCATTCCCCCACCCTTACCGAGTGAAAGAGAGGAGTTATCCTCTCCCCTTCCACAGACGAGAAATGTTGCGAGCCTGGCAGCCATAGGGCTCAGGACTCGAACCGACGAGACAGACCTCCGCGGCAAAGATGAGCTTGAAGAGCTGAGCCCGGAGGAACAAGACGAGTTGTTCCAGGTAGTTCCTGAACAATACCACCAGTACATTGACGTTTTTAATCCGAAGAAGAGAGGAGAGACCCTTCCCCCTTCAAGGTCCTACGATTTGAAGTTTGAGCTTAAGGAGGGGGCGAACCTTAAGGTCGCCTCCCTCTATGCTCAAGGAGAAGATCAGAGACGCGCGCTGAGAGACATACTAGATCGCGAAATCGCCGCTGGCCGAATTCGGGCAAGTAACTCGCCATACGGCTCACCAATGTTTATGATACCGAAGAAAGCCGAAGGACAATGGCGAATGGTCATCGACTATCGAAAACTGAACGAAGCGACCATACCAGATGCCTACCCTCTCCCTCTAATAGGTCAAATTACCGAAGAACTTGGAAAAGCAAGGTATTTCAGCAAACTAGATCTAATTGGAGCATACCAATTGTTGAGGGTGACAGAGGGACATGAACACCTGACGGCGTTCAGGACACAGTATGGTATGTTTGAATCTCTGGTTGTTCGTGATGGGCTGTGAAACGCCCCCGCGGTCTTCCAACACTTCCTAAATGAGGTGTTTAGAGAGCTACTAGGGAATGGAGTCGTGGTCTACATTGACGATATCCTCATTTATGGGAATACGTTGGAGGAATTACGAGGAACTACGGCGAAGGTCTTTGAGGTACTGCGGAAGGCGAGCCTGTACGTGAAAGCTAGTAAGTGCGAGTTCGAAAGAGATTCGGTGGTGTTTCTGGGTTTCGTGGTATCCTCTAAAGGTGTATCGGTGAACCCAGAATACATTGATGCCATCACTTCCTTCCCACGTCCTAAGAATCTACGAGAGTCAAGGGGATTCATTGGAGTTGTAAGCTATTACAGGCGCTTTGTCCCCAACTTCTCGAAGATTGCTAGACCTATCAATGACTTGACAAGGAAGGAGGTACCATTTGTATGGGGAGTCGAACAGGAGTCAGCCTTCAAAGAGTTGAAGGCTAGGATGTGTACTGCGCCGGTGTTAGCCCATTTTGACCCTACATTGAAGACGATATTACAGACAGATGCGTCGTTCTTCGGCTGGGGGTTCATAATTTCGCAGATCAACACGGCTGGTCAAGAACACCCGGTAGCTATTGAGTCTGGTGCTTTCAACACAGCTCAGCTGAATTATACGGTAGGAGAAAAGGAGTTCCTCGCTGTAGTGGAGGGTTTCAGAAGAAGGAGACACTTATTATTGCAGGTAGAAACCACAGTACTTACCGACCATCTAAACCTTACCTACTGGATGGAGCCGAAACAACTCAGTCCTCGGCAAGGTAGGTGGGTAGAGGAGCTAGCTAACTTCAGGTTTAAAATGGTTTATCGGCCAGGAACCCAGGCAAGTCTTCCAGATGGATTATCTAGACGGGCGGACTATCATTCCGGGAAAGGAAGTACCATGGTACAAGAGAGCAACCTTATCCAAGGTCTGCCGAAGTTCGACGAAGTTGACGCCACCACGTCGGAGTTGCGTCACCTCCTTCGAGCATTGCAAGGGACAAGGGAGGTAAAGGAAAATGATCTTGTGGACCCTATGGATCTAGTACTTGGAGTTCAGGAGGACGAAGACATAGAAGGGGTCAGAGAAGAATTATTAGGAGTCGTTTGCGCTGAGTGTTCTCATCCTACGTGTAACGATAACGTGCAGGAACCAGGATCAATCACCGAACTACGCCGTAGCTCGCGGTCTCCTCTAATCCTTCGTGGGGGGTGGAACTCAAGAGGTTTCCTCACATTCGACGATCACATTTATGTGCCGAATTACGCCGATGCTCGGCTGAAGATCATGAAAATGCGACATGACTCGGCCTTAGCTGGTCACCCAGGTTCAGCGAAGACCCTTGAGCTAGTTCTAAGGGACTATGTCTGGATTGGAGTAAGGAAGGATGTTGAGGACTACATCGCTGGATGCGCGGTATGTCAGAGGGCAAAGACCAACAGACAGAAACCCCATGGAGAGCTTAAACCACTGGAGGTAGCTACGAAACCTTGGTCTAGCATCTCGATGGATTTTATCGAGGAGCTGCCAAATTCCCATGGATATAATTCCATCCTGGTAGTGGTGGATCGGTTGACCAAATGGGCCATTTTTATCCCGACTACGACGAAGTTAACCGCAGCCGGCCTATCAGAGTTGATATTGGACTATGTGGTGGCCCAGCATGGGTTGCCAGAGAATATAGTATCGGACAGGGGATCGAAGTTTACCTCCAAGTTCTGGAAGAATTTGACCGATAGTCTCGGAATAAGACTACATCTCTCTACTGCATATCATCCACAGACTGACGGACAGACCGAACGAACCAACCAGTCTTTGGAACTGTATCTTCGAATCTTCACCTCCTATCAGCAGAACGACTGGTCAAAGCTACTCGCTCGAGCTAGCTTTGCTTACAACAACACCCAGCACTCTGCGATAAACAAAACCCCATTCTATGCGAACTATGGATATCACCCTCGTTGGGCTGAAGAGATAAAGGCTAGCGAGGTTGAGGTACCCGCTGCTACAGTGGTAGTGAAGGATCTGACCGAAATACATAAAGAGTGTATCGAAGGAATTGAGAAGGCTAATGAGAAGTACGCCGAAGGGTATAATAGGAAGCACCGGACTACGCCGAACTTCGTGGAAGGTGACCTAGTGATGCTGTCATTAGAGAACATTAAGACTAAAAGGCCTATGAAGAAGTTAGACGTTAAGCAAAGTGGACCGTACAAGGTAGTACGGCAGGTAGGTTCTCATGCTTGTAAATTAGAGTTACCAGGAACGATGGCAGGTATCCATGATGTATTCCATGTCTCCTTGCTTCGCCCCTATCACCCTCCAATATTTCCTGGTCAGCAAGCTGAACCACCTGGCCCAGTAGAGGTGGATAACATGGGAGAATCGTGGGAAGTAAAGGATATTGTGGACTCGAGAGTGAATAAGAGGTCAGGGAAGTTAGAGTATCTAGTGGAATGGTTAGGTTACGAAGGCTCAGATGACGCAGTATCATGGGAACCAGTAGAAAACGTGGACGGAGCTAATGACATATTGGCGAAGTTCCACGAACTTCACCCGGATAAGCCGATGAAAGGACGAGTGGTAAGATCACGAACGAGGAAGTAATTCATACAACTGGTACAACATTAGCTAAGTACAACTCACTGCTGCGAACTTCCTCCCTGTTCCTCGTTCCCCGGTGCAGGACCACCCCCAGAACTACTCTCAGTAACCTTCGGTGCCACCGTCCGTCGGAGGGCTCGAGTCTCCTTCCATGCTGTGTTAAAGGCGAGAATGTGAGCGGAGTGGAGAGCAGGATCACGAGCGAGACTCAGACTAGGTGATTTCCACAACTGACGAAGTGCTCTAAGACAGTCTGCGGGAAGAGTTAGGATATCGAGGAAAGCACCATCCTGAGAACTGAGTCGAGCTGGTTGAGATGGTTTTAACCAGTCCAGCGTAGGGGGGAGCATATACTCAGTGGGGTTCAGGAGGTAGGGAGAGTCAAAGAGATTGCGGTAGAAGTCGCTCATGTCCGTTGTGAGCTCTCGGGAGACTCTAGCTAACTCAGTTCGCCCTAATGGCCCTATGTCGGAGGAGTTCACAAGGGTTGCCAGTGTCCGAGAGAGAGTATTCATTGCGGAGACCAACTTCACGCAATATTCGACGAGCTTCGCCGTATCTCGTCTATTGGCTTGTAATTGAGTGGTTAAACCAATAATGACGGAGCGAAAGGTGGCTAGCTGTTTGTCTTCCTCTGGTATCCGAGGGTCGATAGCGATAGTGGGGTGGTCGAGGGAAGGAGGGATTTCCTCTGGTAGCTGAGTACTTTCGTTTTCCACCACAGCCGGTTCGAACTGGACAGCTTTCTTCTTCTTGCCTTTCTCTTTCGAAGATTTCGGAGGAGCTTTCACAGGAGGTGCAGGAGTTGAGAGCCCAGAAGCAGGAGGAGCAGATGGTTGACGGCTTCGGGTCCCAAGGGCAGGAGGGAGACTTAGGGGAGACTCCTCTTGGGTTGACACAGGAGTAGGACGGCTCCTGGTGGAACGAGACGGACCGGCAGAAGGAGTAGCCGGGAGACGAGATGGGCCAGCCACAGGTGTTGAGGGCTGGAGGGAGGCAGAGGGAGCACGGCGAGGCGCGCGACGAGACGAACCTGCAGAAGGAGTAGCAGGGAGACGAGACGGTCCGGCCACGGGAGAGTTAGGCGGGCGACGGACGGCGGGTGACGGCGAGATGGGGCCGGGAGAGGAGAAGTTCGCCGAAGGAGAGCGCGAAGGATAGTCCCCGTCTTGGGCTGTGGGGAGACGGCGGCGAACAGCGGCGGACGGAGTGTAGGGGGGACCGAGGGGAGCAGAAGGTCTAGGAGGAATATCCCGAGCGGTGTTGGGGGGACAGAACGAGCAGGGGCCAGAAGTGCAAGAAGCACAACGGGACCCGCGATTATGAGGTTTGACCGGTCGTAGACACGGCCATTTCGCTCTCCCATACGTGATAATTTCACGGCTACTGATCAGCAGATGTATAAACTTCTAGGGAAGGAACCTACCGACATCTATCACACGACTCATCGATACTGGCGACCTCCCATCGCTCCCTTTCATCGATAAACAACTTCCATAGCCTATTCTGCTCTCGCAACGATGCCTTGCGAGCACTCCCTGGCTCGTTGGAAGGGGAGGGAAACAATTCAGCCTGTCCTGTAGAGGATCGAGGGGTCTCTTTGACCCGTTTCGCCGAAGGAGGAGTTACTTCGTCGTGGGCGGAAGGGGAACGGCGACGTTTCTCGGCTTTAATCTTTCTCGGCTTTACTCTCAGCCAGAGTATCCATCTTCGCCTGATACGCAACCCGTTTCTTCCCGAAAGAAGTCTGGAGCTGTACGCGGAATTCGGGAGACCCCTCATTATCACGAACAGCTACATGTCAGCACTTACGAGCAGGGTATATGACAAGGGGACATACGGCTTAACTTTTCCAACTCTGACACCCAAGTTTCTCTATCCTCAAACAGCGCCGGATCACCGAGATCAACACTGAGGATTTCCTCATCTTCATCGACCTCACCCATCTCATCATCATCATCTGCACCACCCGTCTCACCATCATCAACCAACACACCCGTCTCTTTGCCACAACGAACACCAACCACCTCCTCATCACCATCCATCTCTTCATCATCATCGTCGATTTCCACCACAGTAGCGGACTGACCCGAAGCTTGCAAAGGGCCAACAGGAGCAGGTCTGACCTCCTGTTGGCCAGAGGAGAGAGGGGTCGTAACCGCAGCAGGGGACGCGGGGGCAGAAGGAACTGCAGCGGAAGCTGCAGCAGCAGAAGGCGAGCCATCGGTGATGGCTAAGGCTCCAAAGCCCATAGACGACACTTGGCGGGGAGAGTTCCCCTGCTGAGCGACTAGGACAATCAGCGACAGAGTAGCTTATAGAGAGTACAAGTAGACTTACGGACAGCGGCGAAGCGATCTGCAAAAAATTTATGGGCGTTGAGCTCCGGACGAGAAGACATTTTGTTGAAATATATCAAATTGATACGTTTGGTAAGGTAAAGACTGGAAATCGATAGACGATGATAGTACGATTTAGGATTAGTCCTGGGAAAGAAGAAGAAGTGGGCCGAAGTACTGAGTATTTAGTATAACTGACATGGCTACTCGTCGTCAGGGCGCTGGTAACTTCGCATAACAAGGTGTCTCAGCAACAACAAACACCATGACGACGATCAAAATTCCCACGCTACGTGTCTCACATTCATATAAGTTAGGGATACGCTGACGAACGTCGACGAGGTTTGTTGTACCCCAAATCCTCTGTCTCACCTATAAGGTAACTACCACAGGGTAACAACAAGCAACCACGATGAACTTCGACGAAGTTTACTGTCCGTTTAACAACGAACCATGGTATCATCTACCAACAACTGTTATATGACCAATTGTGTTTCCTGTAACCTGCTGAGTGTCTTTTTCTTCATTACATGCATACAAAGCTCACGAGGACGTTCGCGCCTAAGGAGGGGGCGACTGTCACGAACTATGTCGTAACATCCCTGACAACCACCATCACCGACCCTCCTTTCACCATCACCGTCCTTCCTTTCACCACCACCAACCTCCACTCGAACCACTGAGACCAACTACGGCGAAGTTACGAGAACCAAGAGGGTATTTGTCACGATAACCCCGCCTAGCGGAGAACTACGGCGAAGTTAGGGGAAGGGAACCGAGGGAGAGCAGAACAGGGGAAGTTAGGCGAAGTTAGTCGAAGTGAGCGGAGTAGGATATCGGGGATAGGGCGAGGTACGGCAAGGTTGAACGAAAAGGTTGAACGAAGAGGACTGAGCGTGAGGCAGTGCAGGAGTTGAGGGACGTTCTATGAGAAGAGAGGAGTAGTATAGATAGTTTAGAGATCGCTGAACTTCTTCAGCGATCCTTGATTGTTGTCAGTAGCGAGCGATATATTCAGTAGCTACAACCACCGAGTTAAGGAGAGCTACCACCGAGCAGTTCGACGTACTACGGCGAGGTTAGCCGCAGTTATTCGACGATCACCTTATCACTTACCGCTCGACCTATTACTACGGCATAGTTAGCCGTAGTTCCCCTACGAGTACCCTGTCCTAGTGAGACATCGACGCCCCACTACGACGTAGTTAGCCGAGGTTTGTCGACCGTCGGTCAGAAGAGGAGAAGAAACGACGATTGTGACAATCGCCAATGTGAGAGACGACTTGTAAGCTTCTTAGATAGATGACTCATCTGCTTATTCATTCATTGCTAAGCAGATATTTCAGCAGGATAGGTTATTAGATAGATAAAGAGGTAGATAGAATGATAGAATGCATACTCTTTCTCTTCAATTGACTCTCTACATTGCAGACGTTTTCGGTACTGATCGATCGCGTCTTACAGCCAACCCCCCATGGCATCACCCCTTTCTTTTCCCCTGTTATCTCCATCTTTTCTTCACCTATGCAGGAGATATCTTCTGCAGATAAGGCAGGAGATACCCCTCTACCTCATGCAAGTTTCCAATTCATAGATTGAAGTGGCCCTGAGCTGCAAGCTTTGAATTTATCTCTGATTCAAGTGAGAATGCCACTTGATGTCGGTTTTTGAACCAGCTATGATCGCTACATGCATAAAAATGGCCTAAATGGGTCCAAGGGACTTTCTCTACTGGATCCAGGTGTTTCCAGAGCTCTCAGTGACCTATGGGGTGCAAGATCAGTGACTTTTGAGAAATGGAGGTTGGGAAAGGGAGTTGCCGGAGGGGAAAATCCGACCTGGGACTTCCCGTACACTGTACACATGATTAGAGTAGCCACTTTTGGATGAGAAGAGTGTGGTAAAACCCTTCTGGTACTTATCTTCTGACTTTCATCGTTACCTCCCCATCCGTCCTGAATTCGAAGTCATATCAACATCCATCAAGCAAGATAGGATAAAACAAGCAAGTGCCGAGCTCCGAGATTTTTGTCATATACTCAAGTGAGAGCCACTTCGGGCACACCCCTTTTCTAATCGGGGCACACCCCGCCACATTGCGTGGCCAGGAACACATAGGCCTCGGGGTTTCAGAGACTCCGACCACGTGACGGACATGAACTCGACGTGTCTGCTCACTACCAACCAGCCTGTCCTCACCACCGCTAACCTTTTTATCATCGTTGTATTAGTAAACTCACGCTCTTTTTCACACGCACGGTCCCTACTTGCCTCAAGGATCATTTTGATACTAGTTCCACTCTTTTACGATCAAATTTCATTGACTTTTCATCCTTTGCCTTCTCAACCTGTGCCCTCCATCAACTCGCTATAACTTTCTTGATATTAATCGTGGTATCTTCTAAGTCTCTCGATGCTGTTCTACTGGCCTCTGCGAGTCTTTTAGTACTTGTTTTATCATCAGAAGTGGAATTCTGACTTCGATAGGTCCCTTGTCATCATCATCACATGGTATAGCTATGTAACACTGACATTGGTGATGAAAGAGAAGAGTGAACCACAGCTCGCGGGGTTTCCAAAACCCCGAGGCCTATGTGTTCCTGGCCACGTGATGTGGCGGGGTGTGCCCCGATTAGAAAAGGGGTGTGCCCGAAGTGGCTCTCTACTCAAGTACTTAGCGAGTGAGAGGCAACAAGTGGTCTGTGCGGGCGTTTCCAATCGCATCAAGATTTGAATCTTTCATCCCATCAAAATTTTCTTCGTCTTTTCTTCTTCATTCTTTCGCGTTAGATATCGACTTCTGGCAGATATGTGGAGGCCCAGTGACGCAGGGGTCAAGAAGACAGCTCCGAAGAGGAAGAAGAAGACTCCTGTAGCAACGAAAGTGAGTGCCGGGATTCCTATTGGTGATTTACTGGCCTGTTAGTTGACTGGACAGAAGGAAAGGAAAGCAGATGATAAGAAAGGTGGACGACAGTCAGTGAGTATCAAACTCTCTTGTTCCTTGTCCGACTCGACGACCATTGAGCAGTCCGTCATCGACAGTAATCCCTCCCGTCTATGTTGGACAAACTTGTCAGTATGCCAGCGTGTTAAATCCCGACGTGAGATAAATTGTCAACTGATGTCGACGTGTCAGCCTTCATATTACTGACTCTCAGTCCATCAAGTTCCCCTCACGCATTAACAAAGATCCTCTTCCGATCGAAATTATCTCTCGCATCCTCCTCTTCTGCGACGACCCTACAGTCGCTCGATGCATTCGACTATCACAATCCGTCTTCCTCCCCGCTGGGAGAATCCTTTATCATCATGTCCACACCACCTTCCACGAGAACGTCCTTTCTGGAGCTCTGGCTCGACTTTTGACACCCGCACCCACCAGATCCAACCGACTACGTCGTAAACACCTGTTCTCCCCATTTTTACGACACATCACTATAACCGGTGATATACCTAGGTTCGTCGACTGCTATATGCCCTCTGTCGGATACCTTCAACCGGAGACCTTGTCCCTGGACTTCGATTCCTTGGGTTTGCAAGACATGTACGGTATCGATCTCTGCTGGCTTGACGCTATCGCATGCAAGAAGCTGGTCATACACAGGCCTAGGCATTATATGTGTTGGTTACCACCGTGCGACCCAGAAGCTCAAGACAGGATCGAGGAGATCGAGCTTCGACTGGATGGGCATGAAGCCTACGATTATGATTTTTACGATGCAACGATGATGGAAGATTGGGGTTTTGATGAATTATCGAACTTGACAAAGATCACTGTCATCGCCAAGAAATCAATCTACACCCCCCCAAAAGACCAGTTGGAGGATGAAGCTCACTCACTGGCCTACCCCGGCTTAGGTTCATATAAGCTTAGGAGGATCTACGATAGTCTTGTTCAACTTCTCGTCACGCTGGATCCTAAAGTTCAGGTAACTGTCGACATGCCATCAGTGTTATACGATCCCTCAGATGACAACGAAGTAGAAGTCGAGATGGTCGACTGCCCAGTTGATCTTTCTGGACGGCTATGGACAAGAGCAGGGGCAGAGAGGTTTTTATTTGGACGTGTATCACTCGACATGTTAGGGGTGGGCGTGCCGGAGAGGATGGCAAGGCTCACTCTACTCTAACGGCACCGCGAAGCAAATGGTGAGGTCAGAGTGGTGTAAGGGTGGTTCATACGGAGTGGGCAGACGGAGTTGTGTAGAGTAAGCCATGAAAAGGAAAAACCCAACGATGGATGGACAGACAAGCAAGACGGCAGAAAAACGGCATCGCCCAGCATCATGCGTAAGTGTAGAGGTGTACTTCGCCCTGCATGTTCGAATCGACCTGAACTTGAACCTCAGATCTCTCTTACTTTTACAATCTCTCTCACCATTGTGATGAACATCCTCTTCTCGACCACTGGTCACGTATGACCGGTCACGTCAAGCGCTATCATCAAGTCATGCCGAACCCCCTCATCATGATCACTCATGTCGTCGATTCTAGCCGAGGTAACACTCGACTGTTGAAGACAGTGCAAAAGTGAACTGGAACGGGTGGAGCGGATGAGCGGACATGTGGCCCTTGCGTACCGACATGGCTGACGAGACTTTTCTCCAACACGTCACACATTGTCACTTGTCACTTCACTTGTCTTGTCTTGTCTTTCCTCATCCTACTTATCGTTCACTCCTCCCCTGTTCTCACCCATACAAATCACGACAGCCATCGTCCATCCTTACACACCTGTACTCCTCTCCCTGTGCAACAATACCGCTTCCAGTCTTCCTCTCACTCTCGCCACTATCATCCGACACCTTCTCACCATCGTTCTCAAGTCAGCCACTCTCTCTCTCATTCTCATCTTCCTCTCCCCGCCTTGTCATTCTGTCTTCACCCATCATAATACATAGCAGAGTCTCTCTGATTCAACTGCATTGACTCACCACCCCTCTTCGACTACAAAGTCAATCAAGATCCCACATTATGGCGAGAAAACGTCGAGCCGCCGTGCCAAAGAAGGGCAAAGCGAAAGTACCGGGAAATAAGGAGAATCATGAGAAGAAGCGAGGGTCGAGGAACATGAAGAAAGAGGCTGTGAGTTCTGTCGATATGAGCCTTGATATGTTTGCCGGAATGTGACTGACTCTCAGCCTAATCCTTTTCTCGCACCCATCTTCCATGAACATATCATCTCTCATATTCTTTCATACTGCGACGACTCCACTCTAGCCAGGTGCGCTCGACTATCAAAGCAGACATTCATTACCGCGACCCGACTTCTTTACCAGAAGCTAAACATCAGCTACGACACATGCAGGGGACAAGAATGTCATGGGGAGCTTGACTGTCTGACTAACCCGCATGGACCTCTGTGGTTCTTACAATTGGGTCGTATCGGTCTGAATAATCATCTCCTATCCAACGAGCTATTTCATCGTCACCACGTAACTTCTTCTGTCAAAGAACTGTCCATTCACTTACCTCGAGCCCGAAAAAATCATCCTAGTCACCCCGACAACAATCGCTCCAAGCGACTGGCCTGTTTTCCTCTCGACAATCTGTCCTTCCACTGCGACTCACCTATGATGTGTCTTTCTCTGCCCGGTGTAGTGGCGTCCCTCTTGGATTTTGTCAGAACAAAGCGCCTGGATTTCATTTTGTCACCCTGTCAATCTTCACCCAGTGAAAAGTATCCCTGGTTTCATGGTCATTCCTACATAATACCTCTCACAATGGCGGGACTGATCGAATACGACCACCCGAGGGTACAGATCGGCAAAGATATAGAGGAAATAGTCTGGATGATGACCATCAATGACGGGTCCAGCGCTGAACACGAAATCTCAAAGTTGTGCTGGTCATTCAAGTTTGATATGAGAAGGGTGAAAAACAAATCGAGGCTGGTGACCATGATTAGTGGCCCGGCTACGTTGTGGATCGGTAGTGAAGTGATACTCTGTCGCACCCTACAGGAGCTCAGAACGGCGTGGCCCCGGGATATCGAGATGATTGTGGATCTGGGAGCTTTATACGATGAGATAGCTCAAAACGAGGGCTGTTCAATGTGGAAGGGATCCTTGCGCTCCAGAGAAGGCCTCAAGCAAATGGTCGCAGAGGCATACCGGAACGCGAGGGGAGAAGCTCACGCGGCCGCGGCTATGAAAAAAATGACAATCATCTGATCAGTGTGAATAGTATCGAGGGAACGCAAGTGTATGAGGGGGAGTGATGTTGATGTTCAATGGACTTTGTCACATACTGTAGTATACATCATCATGATTCACAAACAATATCACCAAACCATGCACACTATGTCTCTGTGCTTTTACTTTGTCTTTGCAGTCTCCCCCGCCTGTCCCATCTTGCTCATCTCAGTCTTATACCATTCCGTCCATCTACGCATCCCTTCTTCCAACCCTATGACAGGTTCGTATCCCAGCAACCTCCTAGCACGCTCGATGTCGTAGTACCGATTCTGACTAGCGATAGCCACTCTGAACTTTGTAAACCCCGCTTCACGTTCCATGAGTTTACTGTATATCTCCGCCAAAGCAGCGATGAGCATTCCGATCATGGTAGGAATGACGAATGGTGGTTTTGATAAATCCGCACCTAATTCCCTCCAAACTGTTCTCGCGAAATCCCAAAAGTAAGTCGGTTCTCCATTCGTGACGAAGAAAGCTTGACCTGCGATAGGACAACCACCTTGATCCAATTCATTAGCTTCGGAAGCGAATTGATCCATCCTATTACGCAAAACTGGACGTAAATCACTTTCTTCATCTTGACCACTTTCAAATTTCCTTGCTGCCATTAAATCTCTTTCGGTAGGTTCTGTGTTTGGTCCTAATGGTCTAGCTTCCGAAGTGGGTATACGATAACCTCCTAAGGATAAATCGATAGAAGGGATAGGATCACGGAAAGAAGAATAAGGATATGTGGTATCGAGTTTATCGATAGCTAATAAATGTGCATGAGCAGCATTGGCGACATAAGTGAATTCGTTTAAATTATTATTATCACCAATTTGAAATCTCGTTTGACCGTTTTTTATCACGTTGTAAAAACCTTGAATGACTTGTCTATCACCAGGTCCGAATAAACCTGCGGGTCGAATAGCACATGTTTTGAATTCTTTAGAATTGGCTGAGAGTACCATTTTTTCAGCTTGAACTTTGGTATGATTATATGCGTCAAGAGGTTTGATAGGGAAATCTAAACGTTCATCTGCTGAAGTTATATCGTGAATACCGTTATAAATGACACCTGCTGAAGATGTGTAAACGAGTTTTTTAACACCATGTTCGATACTTGCGTCGATGACATTACGAGTACCGATAACGTTGACTAGTTCGTATACTTGAGCACCTAGTCCATGGGCCGGTGAAGCGGTATGAATGATTGCCGTTGCGTTGGACTTGGGTTAGTGATGAGCCAAATCGTGCACGACGGGATCTTCATCTGGTCTCAATCATCAAAGAAACACGGGGAGAAAATCGGTGCGAGGGACTTCTGGGTACGACCATTCGGTTTCATATTGATTGGAAAAAAGTACAGGCGAAGAGAATGGGAGAGAAAGGGGGGAGAGGAGGGGGGGGGGAGGAAGAGGAACACCCACTTTTGTAATGGCATTCACAACATCCTCTTCTTTGGAAATATCACCAATGTAAAATGTCACGTTCCTACCTATCAGCAAACCCACTCTTATGACCTAAAGATCACTCACGTATCAAAATGTCTTTGAACCAAATCAAACACAGCCACTTGAGTTTCCCCACGTTCCAATAATTGTTCCACAATGTATCTTCCCAAAAACCCACAACCACCAATAACTAAATAAGATTCTCCCTTCGCTTTTGTGTCTTCTGCCGCAGCGGAAGAACGAGTTACCACCATTATTCCTTGATCTCTGGAATTTCACTTGAAACGGAATTGACGAAGTGAGATAGTAGTATGATGGTAGAGTGAGTGAGTTAAAGTACATGGACCCATCTTAAACTAAGGGTTCAACTCTCGTCCCATGGGGATTGTCCAAGTTATATGACGTGGCCTTACTGTGAGAATCCGTTATCACCTGTACCTGCACTGGAGTGTATTCCCACTTTCGCAATAACAACAAAACCATCTTTCAAAAGGAATAACAAATACGATCTAGAATACACAGAATAATAGAATACAAGAAGAAAAGAAGAAAAGAAGAAACAATGTCTTCTTCAGATTGGTGGACACAATCTTCTTCTCACGCTTTTCATACACCTGCACGACATCATCTTCCCTCTTCAAACTCAAACACAAACTCGGCTTTTTCCCCACAGACGAGGGCGAGGTTCGCTGGTGATGATCTCGATCCGGACGATGCTAAAGCTGCCGATGGGATAAAGTTCTTACCTACTTTTGCTAGTTCTCCAGCTGGCAAGTTAGTGATGGGTCAAACACCTACAAGTCCACCTGGGATGGGAGGAGGTAGACCTAGTCCTACTGCTCGGTTTTCAGATAGGTGAGTTTTGTGTGCTTTTTCTCAGTGTACATCCTTCACACACCTTATCATTCACTTGAGACGTATGTTCTCATATCTCTGGCTTTATACCCATACTTAATGTATCCACACTCTCCTCAACGATATGGATGGATGTATCTTGCTGCCGTCATCTTTAGAGTTTCAGATGAGAAGCGGTCTTGCAAGTATTTTGAAAACGTGGGAAAATCTAACAAAACAGTTCACCTAGAAATGCACCTACACCAGGTGCTAGGAGGTCACTTCCAGCCCCGATGGACGAGGATCTTCCACCCACCACCAGCCTTCGAGACGTGGCAGAATCACCTACAAAAGCCGTGGTACCCATTACGCAAGTGTGAGTTTCTCAGTCTCTGTACTTTCGTTGTCATGCACCTGAAACCTGATGATATCCACTATGATTGCCGGCACTCGCAGATCTCAAACCTTTCCCTCATCTCGAACTGAGCATTGATACCTCCATGTAGATTGTTATAATTCTTCTTTCAGTCGTGTTCCTATTGCCTTCCCTGTATCAGCTGCCCTTTTTGGCAAATTTCACGCTCCAGGAGAATGGAAGGACGTCTCAGCCAAAGAAAGAGGAGTGATTATCATCCCATATCTCTACAAATGTCACGGGTTTGACAGCGGAACATGGCACGCCCTAACCTCCAGTCTTCCCCCACCCCCTTCCCTCACCGCCACGCCGACTACCACCTCTCTCCATATCTTCGGTCCCCCTCCTTCAGCTCTTCCAGAACTCCAACCGTACCTGTCAGCCATAGGCGAGATCATCTCCTACGTCCCCGGACCCCAGGGGAGCAATTGGTTCACAGTCACTTATGCCTCTCCAACTTCCGCTGCCTACTGTCTTCGACGACATGGCGAAATTATCGGTGGACGATGGATGCTAGGCGTCAAAGTCGTTTCGTCATCTTCATCCTCTGGCTTCACTTCAAGTGGTATGGTACCCTGGTCTGAAGGACACCCAGGAGAGATGCAGCGCGAGTTGAGCGGAGGAATAGGAACACCTCTGAGACCGAAAGAAGGGAACATCTTGAGGGCCAAAACACCCGTTCAAACGAAGAGAGAGGATTACGCTTGGGATGAAGTGGATCAAGGACAAGGGAGTGTCATGGGTAAAATGGCGGAATGGCTCGTGAGTTGGTGTCAGTTATGATAGGCGATGAATAGCTGACAATCAGTTTGGTCGATGAGATCAGTACATCGTACTTGATGTAGAATGTGTAGGGAAGATGAAGATGGCCATATTGTACCAAAATCAATCACCAAATATCCATGCATCGTGTCTCTAGTACGCATGCTATGTACGGGTACTGTACGTGCATGTACGGCGAAGCGGTTTTCATGCATGATCGACGGATAACTGTCGAAGTGAGTGAGAAGATGGACGCAGGGGTCGCCAAGATCAGTAGTGAGGTGATGAGAACGAAAGACATGATAAGAAAGAGTGAATGATGCCATGATTTGAGGCTTTTGTTTGATTGCGCATGTTGAAGACTTGGAAAACTTGGAAGACTTGAATGTATACGTAAATAGTTGATGGGTCAAAAGTTAGTGCATTCTAGCTTCAGTCAGCTCGCTCAGTTGAGCACACTCACACCATGGTGTAGACTTGTGCCAGAAGTCACGCCCCCTGCTGTTCTCTAGCCCAGTGGGTGCACTTCTCATCTCGTGTGATTTTTTGCTCTTTGAACTACTACTCGCCTGTCCACTTTGACTCGAACCTAAATCGTCCATGCTAGGACTATCACTCTCCTGCGTAGGTGCTCGAGTTCCCATCCTGGAAGGAGGTACAAAAGGTTCCGAGTTGGCGTTGAGCAAGCTGAGAATTCCACGCTCTCGCTGAAAAATGTTTGAATCACTTTCGTGTGCAAAGGGGTCGAAATGAGCTCGAGGGGCTGTCTGAGGGGGTGTTGGGATTTGAGGCTGGAGTTGACTCATGGAGTGAGGAGTTGGAATGAAGCGACGGGTCACGAGTGAGCGTCCACCGAGGGATAGACCATTGGCGTTGAGAAGAGCAGCGGCCGATACGGGATGTTCAAACTGGATGATGACTTCGAGATTGTCGGTGGGAAGGATAGTGACACGAGCTATGGGTCCGAAATTGGCGAAGATTTCACGGATGCAATTGGCGGAGGGGAAGTATGTGCGATCCTGAACGGTCAGTAAAGTGTTGAATTGTTTACAATACCTCACCAGATTTTCCACTACCACAGAGCAGTCTACGGCCGGTTCTCGGCGGATGGGCGTGCTTGGCGGATGCACAACGCGATTTGACATCGAACCGTACGGGCCTATTTGATGAGTGTGAGAGCTGTGTTCGAAAACAAGTATGACTTACTGGAAGTGAAATGCTTAGCTTCCCTCTGAACCAATGCCCACGAAACGTCAATCTTGAATCCACTGTTCTCAACATTGATTCTTCGGCTCCAACAACCACTCACTCTATCATTCTGCCATGCATCGCATTCATGGCTGCATTAGCCTCGGCGTGCGTGGACATGAGCACAAAGCCCCTGCCAGTCAGCTCGCGTGGTCGACTCGAGAAACTTACCTCCTACGTCCCAGACCATCGAGTTGAGAAAGGAGCGCCGAGTGCTCTACCATGCCATTGGAGCTGAAGAGGTTCCTGAACTGTAATCTGTCGTCAGGACCGTCACGAGGTGTTAGACTTACTGAGTGAGGTCGAGTGGAAGACCCATAACATATAGGTTACGAGGTAACGGGCCATGCTGCAGCATCTGGCGATCGAGAGCATCGGCGGAAGCGGAAGAAAAGTGAGATAAAGATGGAGGAGTCAAGGGGAATGCCGGGGGTAGAGAGCCAGATAGGACAGGATTGGGGGTGTTAAGCATTGGCTCTGCGGGAGCTTTCGTAAGGATGCTGCCAGTGAGACAATGTCAGTGTATGAAAGAAGAGCCTTACATTCCGCTGTCGGCCAAGGTGCTTTGGAGCCTGAGACAAAGCTCAAGGTCTTCTTCGGTCCCCACCCAGATTTGTGCCCACTGGAGTTCTTGAGGTGGAGGATTAGGATGGCATTTGACGCCAAGAACGCGGACTGGTGTAAGTGCGAGAAGAATTGAAAGGGAGGGGAGAAATTTACCTCCATTGGAGAAGAAAGTGCTCAAGCTATCAGGTGTGACTGCGTGTCAGCACTCATGGGGAGATCATGTGTGTGCGTTGAAAGTTGGCGAAGGAGGGGGACATTTTGGCACCGGACTTCCTGGGGGATGTCGTTCAGGCACCAGTGGATGGAAGTGGTGTGGGAGAGGATGAGATGCATGAGCGGACTTGTTCATTACGATGAGAAATATCATGATTGGGAAAAGAGGTGTGGTAAATTCGCCGGTCCACCTTGAATGTGATGTGGTGGAGAAGGACTTACTACTACTGTGCAAACCGTACAAGCGGATCTCATGTACACTTCTCCTCTGCTGAGGCTGCTCCATCTTGGAGAGGTTTTATACAACTGTACTTACAAGGAGGAGGATCTATGGAGAGTAAGGACAGATGAGGGGATGGAAGGGAGGATAGGAGATTTGAGAGAAAGAAGAAAGGTGGAAGAGAGAAGAAGGAATGTCGGCTGACACTAAAGTAGTAGTTTGTAAAATCAGTCGCCAAAGTGGAGGCCGTGTGATCGAAATCGTTCCCCAGCTGTCCAGAGGCCAGAGGATGACGAAACTCCTTTGTTGTCCCCATCAAAACCATGATCCATGACTCACTAGCCACGAGCTCACCATCAAGAGGTTGATCATTCTTCTCCCCAACAGGCATGCTGTAACGGTGACTCTTCTTCGTCTGACATTCCGTCATGTCAGAGCCAAAACCTATCCCTCCACCAAGATATCCGGGACTGATCTTGACTTCATGTCTGGAAGATAACCCTGCTCCGCATACCCTCAAACTCTTGGAGAAGTTATGTAAAAATTATATCGGCTCTGACGAAGTTTTCTCCGTCACCTACTCTCCCCTCCTCTGTCCAGAAGGGAAGAATTACCTTTATACGTTGAAGCCCTATTGGTGGGAAGTTGAACCAGGTCATTGGGGTGAGTGAGTCTGCAAGGCATGCACGGACTCCTATACTTCTCCCCTCAACTTCTTCCCACAATTCTCTCCTAAACATGTCTTACTACGATATGGGTCGTAGCTAGTAGCTATGTCGGATCAGGCTGACTTATAGAACATCGGGATGGAAGACGAAACCCATGTGAGCTTTCATCTCGAATAAGTAACAAATTAGGACATTGGTTGACATGGAAGATTGCGAGCTTCCTCAGGGTCAGAATCAACTACAAAAAGCCAGTATGGCCATTCACACTCTTGCTCTAGGTTCAAAGTATCTTCCTTATCTGGCGGATCAATGTTCAAAACAAGCTGAAAATCTACTCCGATACTTCTTCATCAATCACGATACTCGGTGAGTCAAAGTTTTTCATACTCCTTGCAATCGATCATTGATTAATAGTATGTTACCTGAGATTCTATATGCTCAATGTAATCCATCCTCTTCACCACTTAGAGGAGATCAAGCTTTCGTCATTGCCGTAAGTCCTCCTTGACAGATATCAATGTCGTTGATTGATAATTGATGATAGATTCGCTATCTCCTACTTGTTTCCTCCACCTTGACTTTCCTCACTATACCACAAGAATTATTGGACGACCTCAAAACCTGGTTTCGAAATCATCTAGACTGGATGGCCACGTCGGAACAAGGAGCTATGGCACGTGCTTATGGCAATAATATCACTATCTGGTATCACGCTTTAGTCGCTACACATTTATCATTGGTCAATCCCCCAGAAGCAGCGGTGTACTCTCTCACTGCTCTACAAGAGATACATGCTCGTCATACTACACCTGAAAGTTTCTTTTCTCGTGAAGTGAGTAGAACACGACCGAGGCATTACACTTTATTCACTTTAGAACCTGTATTTTTACTTTCGTCACAAACTGGTAAAATCCCTCCGGATAATGTATACGGATACTTGAGAGATCTGGTGGAGTATGCTAGACATGTCATGGGAAGTCCAATTGAGATAGAAGTCGATGACGATCCTCGTTATTTTGCCAAGCTCGAATGGTTCGAAACCATGTTGAAACGTTGGAGTGGTCAGTCGAAGAAAACAGAAGAGCCAGATGGGACACAATGGGATGGAGGATGGAACCAATTTGCTCGATTACTATGGGGATTCATCTGATCGGTATGTATAATGATACGATGCATTCCCAGATGTATCTCTACTCTACAATGAATATTGTTTGGAAAGCTCATTCTTCGTCATCTCCTATATAATCGGGCAAAGGACTCGGTTTGACCACGGGTCGTCGTGTTTTGGTAGGTCGAGATTTGATGTGAGATCGAGAATGACTCGGTATGAAATAGTATTCGGAATGGATGGTGTTCACGGGATAATCTGTTGAGTCGGATGGGACAACAGGGATCGCGTCGTGAGAGCGAGGTTTGTAGATGAGAACAATAATGACACCGACAATGCACAGGATGAGGAATAAGATGCATTTTCTTCGACCGGTGTTGGCTTGGTATCTGATCGTCAGTTACACACCTTGTATCACTTCACACACAAATTCTCATTTCAGAAGCGATATCAACACGAGATTTAGAAAATTGCTTGAGAGACGAGGCTGTGTATAGATCAGGGCAAAGGGGGCGACTCTGCACTCACCTTTGAGCAGTCTTCAGCTCCTCAACCGCGCCCGTCAGCTCTCGAGCTGTGGTCTGCACGTTGTATTCCACACTGTCTAACACAGTTCCTTGAGCCACAACGAGATTTCCGAGATCGCGGAATAAATCGGCCAGTTCAGAGATGCTCGATGCTATTTGGGTGATTTCTTTGGTACGTTTATCAATGTCGATATCGACTGCTACTTGGGATTGTGATTGCATTTGAGACTGATATTTAGCATGACTTCCACCCACCAAACTGTGGCGCAGGCATGGATGCCACAAGGTAAGGTGAATGTCGGGGTTCACGTAGACCACTTCACTCACGGCTTCTTCGTCTTCCTTTAACTCATCTATCCCTTCCGATCCATGTAGCTTTATCGCTCCGCTCGCAGCTAAGATATCCTTATTTTTGATAGCATGACCTTGTAGTTCTACCCATTAGCTCATCTTCCTGAAGCAAGTACGACAGCTTTAGGCTTACTCTGCATATACACCCTCTGTTTCTTCCTGAACTGTCCACTGGCATCCTGTACCTTTTGTGCTAATCCTCTTTGTACATTCTTAGCAGTGAGAGTTTCCACCCTACTTTTCTTCCTGGATGGTACAATCGTCCCTATCAGAGAAGAACACTTTCTAAAGTCCTTCTCATCAGCCTTCCTTACTGAAACGCACACAAGGACTCACTCTGGTGATTTCACTCGTTTGACGTTCGATTTCTCTTTCTTCCGCCGTCCGATCAGTGAAGCCAGGTAAAACGTGTTTTGCATGCAGCTTGTCCAACTGGGCGACTCAATCATCAGTCATCTTTCTCCTTGCTGGAGTATACACTAAATGAAAAACTACATACTCTTAGGTTTCAATCTTGACAAGATTTCCTCTACTTCTTCTGATATGTCAAACCCTGTCGAGTCAGTCAATGAGCATAGTAGAAGAAGATGTAAAGAATCACCATCTTGGAGGTAAACCCGAACGACCATCTTGTCCATCCATCAAACCCTGCTCTTCATCGGCAACATCCAGAGTCTCGCCATATTGCCGACCTTTGCCCTTACGTCGACTGGAATAAGGTATTGAACTATCTCTGATGGACAAGTAGAAAAGTGTCCGAGATCGTGTCACCGGCTGGACCACGGGAGTAGAGGAAGGAGAGTTGAAGGGGATGAATGCCGATGAAGAGGAACCTGGTGATGAAGGATATGGAAAGGACATTTCATCGTCGTTGCTGTTTATTCTTGAGTAGAAGAGGGGTTTTGTATGAGAGGGGGAGTGTGGTGAAGGAGCGGAACCAAACCCACGTGGCGAAGATGAGAGATGACGAAGTGATGCTTGCTACTTTGGTTGGACGCTTTCAAGCTGTCTAGTCCAACGTAATCTACTTTATATATCCCCCTCTGGGCTCTGTCTCATCGTGCAACAACACGTTGGCTCCTGTCACACTCTAAGATAATACTCTACATCCAAGTATAAGAACAGAAAAGCCCTGTGGGTCGGATCCAGTGGCAAATAATATAGCAACGCGCAACTGAGCTTTGATCGATTTCAATCGTCACCATGAACCACGGATACGATGATGATGAGGGTGAGTCAAACTTCTCTTCTATTCTGGTGGTCGAATCTCACACTGGCAGAAGATTATAACTTTCCCCCAATGCCGACTATGCGTGGGAGAGGTGCAGGGAGTATTTTCAATCAGTTGTTGGGGGGACAAGGTATGAATTGGGGTAGATATATGGCGCCTCCACCAGAGTGAGTTACAAATTTATTCAAAAGTAAACAGATCGTTCGTTGATACATAGTGCTTTCGACGAATATTATCGGGCGTACTCGGTAGCTGTCATGTCTCAAAGAGACAGAATAGAGCTGTTATACGGTGGCAAAAGTACGTATACAGTACTGATACTTCGTGTCTTGAGGCTGAGGCTGACGTGGAATAGTTATCATGCCAGCTTCTGCGCTTGCTAAGCTTTGTGAGATCCTCTTCTACGTTTGTTCAGAAGGATGACACTGATTTCGGAAGCTTCTTTGGATATACCAGGACCATGGACTTTTCAACTTCGTAATCCTCGTAATCCTAATGAATTGAGGACACATGCCCGGTGTACTCGAATTCATTGCCGACGAGGGGAATGTACATCTGCCAGCATGGGTAAGTTTCGAGTTGTGTCATATAAAGGTTTAATATTGATTTTCAGATGATGAAAACCCTTCAACTAGAAGAGGGCGATCCGATTCGTTTGACTGGGGCCTCACTACCAAAGGGAAAGCTCGTCAAACTTCAGGCTCAGTCTACGGATTTCCTTCAAGTATCAGATCCGCGAGCTGTGTATGTCGATCTTTCCTTCCACAAAAATGACCTTTCACATTCTCACAGATGCACACAGATTCTAGCGTCATTAAACACATTCCGAAATTTAGTAAATGAAGCAGCGTTAACTTCTCAGACTCGAATCTGCATTACGTTTTTATTCCACTCTTACCAAAGGCGACATCATCGAAATCACGTACAACTCTCTCATTTTCGAATTTGCAGTACTCGAAACTCAACCCGAAGGTTCGGGAATATCCGTCATCGATACCGATTTAGAAGTTGATTTCGCCACTCCCCTCGGATATGTCGAACCTCCACGTGCCGCCCCGGTGCCTATACCTACCATGGCTGAGAAGTTGAAGATAGACTTGAATCATACTACTTCAGCTAGTAGTAGTCGACCTGCGAGTTCTCTAGGGGGTACGGCCGGTAGTGGGGACTCTACACCAAGGGAAAGTTTCACCGGTGTGGGTCAAAGTTTGAGTGGGAAACGAATCAAGGGAAAAGGTTTAACGAAGAAAATTGAAGAAGCTGAATCAAGTTCGAAACTTAGTCGGAATGGGTTAGTCATTTTCTCTTAATTTCATCAAAGCTCGCCTGTTTTTTGGGATGGAGCTGATGTAACAGTGGTGCAAAAATTATAACCCCCGATTCATTGAACGATACCGATCGTAAAGTCCCCGCTGCATTGTTACTTCCCGCTGGCAAATTCTTTTTTGGTTACAAATACGTACCTTTCGATGCTTCCAAAGCACCCAAACCAAAGGTTCCCGAACCAGAACCCGCCCAAGCGTTCAGTGGTGCCGGTCAAAGTCTACGGAACAAAGGAAAACGTAAAGCCGAAGAAACAATATCAGACGGACCAAGCGTTGGGGAATCATCAAATTCTGCACCCAAAGATGAAAAACCTGATCCTTGGGCTAATCTAGGTTCGGGAAATCAACTTCGATCAGTAAAGACGACCAATCAAGTTCCATCTTCTGTCACTCCGAATAAAACACAGACTACACGATCTCAAGTCGATCCGATCGTTGTGGACGACGACGACGACTTTATGTATGATGGACAAGATTGGGACGAACATGAAGTGATCGATGTGGATTCTGACTGAGGCGTAAGTGGCGCGAGGAGGTTGTACTGTATGATCGTCAACTCGTCGTGGGGGTGATGTATTGTAAGAGTGTACGTCGTATCCACGACATCGACGAAGTCTGGATTCATATGCGTTAGACCATTGATGCATGAGATTAGACAAAAGTGGAAGATTGACATTGGATTGGCATGCACGACAGGACAGTGATAGAAACTATATTGAAGAGAGAGAGAGAGAATAAATGACACTAATAGAGATCGTCCTCCTTTTTTGACTAAATTTTCACATGTTACTTTCAACGGTTACGTCTTTCCAATCTTTTCTTCTTATCGTCATCGTACCATCGTACCATCGTGTCATCGTGTGAGAAGTCGAAGTTCGTCGTAACCCGGATCAAGAACAATGCTTGGATCTTCGATTGTCGGTCGGTTGAGAGATCGTAGCTGCCAGAAATAGAACACAATTTATATTCCACAAAGTGCACGGTAGGTAGTTTGAGTTTTTCGATACGAAATGACAAATATAGAGATATGGATTGGAAGAAGAAGAAAGTTTACGATAAGATGAAATTATTATTAACACCTCAAACGTCTTTCATATGCTTCCCAAGCGGCTTTTCTATATTCTTCCGCTACTTCAGCTTCTTTCCCTTTAACAGCGTAAATCCCTCTTCCGACAATGATGACATCGCAACCAGAATCAAAAATAACTTGATGTGGTGTTCTGTATTGTTGTCCCAAAGTATCACCACCTTTTGATAATTGTACACCTGGAGTTAAGATTAAATAATCTTCCATTTCTTTATCTCCTCCATATCCATTCCCATTTCCATTGACATTCACATTTCCATGTCCATGTCCGTTGACCATTCCATTGACTTTTTGTATTTTTGATACGGGAGAAGGAATATCTACCCTGTTCATAGCGATGAATCCAACTACGAAACCTCTGCCAGCTTGACGTGCCATTTGAACAGCTTCGGTTGTATATTGTCCAGTTGCTAGATTACCTTTACTACTCATTTCGGCTAACAAAAGAAGACCTCGACCTAGAGGTTGACCGACGGAAGAAAGACCGGAAATGATACCCGGTCCCGGTAGTGGATGAGCGTTTGTGAGATCTGCCCAGGAAGAAATACGATGTAATCCTGCGGAATATTGAAGTGTGACTGTGTTACCTATTGATCAGATCTGTAATTCTCTGCTTCATACTTTCTTTTCATATCCGTTTCTTCTTTCCACAAATTGTGTTCAAATACTTATTCATAAGAATAAGGTAAGCCTTATGGATGATTACGTAGGTAGACTAGAAAGGTGAAGCATGTTTTGTGACATGACGAAATGCGGTACATTTGTGACCCATGCGGATATCTAGACCAGGGGCGAGGGCGTGTCTCAGATGAACGCCCGAAGAGACGCCCTGGGCGATGACGGTGGACGTGCGGATTCTAAGGGAATATGTGAAACATTGAGCGGCAAAGAAAGTATGCGGGGAGATTCCCCATCAGTGAGTGAGAGATGTGAACCCAGCTTCGGGGTCATATCATCTGGGATGAGAAAGAAAGTGAAATGGAAGGATGCAAGGATGGATGATAGGATTGAAGGGAAAGATGAACTCACCTATATCGGCAAATTTACGATCTTCAAAGATTATAAAATCCATTTGTTGAGATAACCTGACTAATTCTTTGGCGAAATCCAATGTAAAATCTTGTATGATATCACAATGTGTCTTCATCTATCAGTTTTCTCTTCTCTTCTCTACACATAGATTGTATTCCGAGCTCACATGTTGATAAAGTTGACAACAAGAGAAGAATGAAGAATGTAGCATGATGAATGATGAGTAGAGTAGAAAGTGAAATGACTCACCTTGACACAACATACTTTTGTACCTACGGAACGTACGATATCCAATACTTCTTTCACCGTAGTAACATCCACACTAACAGCCAAATTACTTTTCTTCCTTTCCATAATCTCCAACAATCTCCTAGCTGTGGGATTAGGATGTAATTTGGCTCTTTCGGCGTATGTTTTGATTGTTGTCGGATGCATTTTTCCCGTCATGTCCAATAATATCGAATATCACTAATGGTATTCTTGAAGTAAAAGAAGTCGTTCAAATACTTTTCGACAATACTCGCGAAAGTCGTTAGAAAGATGTGGTATTTAGATTTACTGGGATTGATAAAGTGAACAACTACGTTTTGGTGGGAGAAAAAAGGTTGATATATCCAAATTCGGACCGAAGTGAGTCGAATAAGATTGATAAGGTTGACGTGGATCACACCTTTTGACACAGTGAGGCAAAGTAAAGCACAGCACCAGTACAGCGTACAGCGTACAGCGTACAGTGGCGACTGCAAGTATGACAGAGACAGAGACAGCAGGTCGGGAGTATGGGAAATTGGTGGAAGCGAAAAACGGGAAATGTTTTGATTTACGCCCTAGAGGTTGATCAGTTGATCGCCCCGAGATGGCAAGAAAAAGGCTTTGAAATGAATGTATTGGAAAACTCTGAGAAAAAATGCCCCTTTTTTTTCTACTTCCCCAAGACGCGTTTCGACCGCGGACCGACGACCGAGGGATGAATGATTACACGTGAATAGATTCCAATACCAAAGTACCTTTAGAGACTCACTCTTTATTCCGGTTCCACACTTGTAACACTTGACAAAATAATAACGATCAAGTGAGATTTGGTGAGGTTTTGAGGGAAATGTTCTTGATCGGAATGTTTGACAAAGGAAAGAAAAAAAAGGTCCAGACTCGGTGTAGAATGATAGGACTCTTTCGGACTTTTGAATGATATAATGGAAACTCCGAAGGTTCTTCAAGGAATCCCGAAGGTTGGATCAAGTTTTGACCTGTTACTGTAGGGAAAGAACCACGTTTTGAAAAGATCGTCGTTTTTTGTGTGTCAAAACGTCGTTCGGATCCTCAAAATCGTCAGGTCCTAAGCGTCAGGAACGAAGAAAGGGAGGATCGAATAAGGTCCCAGTTTTTGAAAGAAAATCATGCGATCGAGGGGATTTGTGGGGCCTGAAGATGAAATGATCTACGTACCTACACGATACAGTCACCAAAGAGAAGAGAAGAGTGACCTTTACTGCGTGTCTGCATATCTTGATGCTGCGTGCGTAGTTAGGTGGGGAGATTGACACGAGTACAAGTCTCATACAATACAATACAATGACTCCCAAGAATGTGGTTAGAGTGGGGGGGAGATGAGTAAGTGGGGGATTGGGGATAAGCAAAACACGTCATCTTTTCACCGTTCACCGAGAGCTAGACACCGATACACCGATACACCGAGTTGCGGATCGTGTATCGCGGACAGTTGATCTTCGGCATCTTGGATCTTCGACGTCCCTCTAGGTGACAGGTCATCGTCATATCATGACACTATATCATCCTTCTCGTTTCCGCGTTTAGGCGTCGTTGGCTTGTTTGTAAGTGGGACATGACGTTGGTGGGGGAAAGATTTCTCGATACAGGCAGCGGATCGGAGGTGGGGGGCTCGGCGAGGAGCATCTCTCATCGTACAAGTCGTATCACTTTCTGGTCACTGTCCAGTGAAGACAAGGGTTCAGCAGGAAGTTACATCAATTGTGACAGTTACTACAAACGATACAACAACAGAAATTACAACTTTGCCTCCAACCTCGGTCTACTCGTATCGGTCCAGATATCTTTCCCCCACACTTCCTCTAAAGCCTCTTCGATAGTCCCCACAAACACGAAGTCCATTTCATCCTTTACGCTCTCCGGTAAATCCGCCATCACCTCTCTCAGATTCTTTTTCGGGAGGATGATCCTTCTTATCAGCTCCACCATTGACACCAAGATTACGACTCACTTTCTGATGCCCGCTCGATGAGCACCGAGAACTTTCTCCTTGATTCCCCCGACCGGTGTCCTATCCATCAGCAACACATCGAGGCTAGCACGAGACACTTACACTGCACCACGAAGAGTAATCTCGCCAGTCACTGCGGTAGTGGAAGGGACAACACGTCCCGTGAGGAGACTAGCAATAGCCAGAACCATTCCAATACCCGCACTGGGTCCGTCTTTCTTCACTGAGCCGGCGGGAAGGTGAAGCTACTCCGTCAGCGAGAAATCGGTCATTTGCGGTATAAATGACTTACGTGGATATCGTGAGATTTGTATGGATCCGTATCCCCTAACAAAATACCAAGAGAGGCGGAATGACTTTTCACCCATGTCAAACCCAGTTGAGCGGATTCGGATATTACACCTCCCAAACTTCCAGTCAAGACGAGTTGTCCATTACCACCCGGGACCAAGGTAGTCTCTATCAACATGATACCGCCCGTACCGGAAGCTTGCCACGCTAAACCACTGACCGTCAGCTGTGCAGTTTGTGTGGGAGACGAAGTAATCACGTTACCACCCCTGGTCGATGCGTTTCTTCTCGGACGTCCGGGTCAAAGTGTGCAACGCCCAAAATCGTATCGACGTCATTCGAGGTTACTTCGGGATTGTAGGGACTATGGGTTGATTGTCGAGCTGTGGAGTATTCCACCGCTTTGGTCCGACAAATCCTACTGATCTCACGCTCCAATGACCTCACTCCTGCCTGGAGCGTCAGTCATTATCTCTGTACTGATACGACTCGCTGGTATGGAGCTGGAGGAGACGTCACTCACCTCGAAGGTAAACTCAGTGATGACTTTTTCAATGACTCCATCACCCATTTGTACACCTACTGCCAATAATCCGTTCTCTTTCACCTGCTTCGGAAGTAAGAATCTTTTGGCTATGGCGAGTTTCTCAGAAGTCACATAGCCAGAACATGTGATCGTCTCGCATCTGTCCAGAAGAGGCGGGGAGATGGTGTCCAGAGTATTGGCAGTGGCGATGAACATGCATTGACTTAGATCGATAGGGACATCGCCGAGGTAGCTAGACGCATCAATCAAGGTCGTACGGATTTTTGAGTGACTTACTGATCGTGGAACGACCAGTTTTGAGCAGGGTCAAGGGCTTCGAGTAGGGCGGCCGAAGGGTCACCATGGAAGTTGGATGTGCCAACTGCAGATTCAGCTGTGTCGACTGGGGTTTTGGTGACCGCACTTGCCTTTATCAAGTTCATCAACTATATGATGTCAGCACCCTTGCACAAACAGCATACTCGAGCTCACGCAAGATGACAGGGTTGGCCACGCCGACCTTGCGCAAGCCTTGTACGAGTAATCCGGGTAAAGCACCGATGTATCTACGATATGAGCCAGACATCCGAATAATTTGAGAACTGGGTCATAACTCACGTCCGTCTATGACCTCTGATTTCCGCTTCATCCCTTACTCCACCCAAGGAAATGCGGTGAAGTTTCCTACCCAGCGACGTTGCCAACGAGCGAGCGATGGAACTGTCAGGTTAGCTCGAGCAAAAACAAATGAAGATTTTGACTAACGTTTTCCCCACACCTGGCGGACCCACCAACAACAAAATCGGCCCCTTGTCTCTATACACGTCCTTGGTGAGGATATCATCCATGGGCGTCTGAGTCTCCTCCAGGGCCTTACGTTCGTCTTTCGGGATGAGCTCGAGTAGGTCTCCGGCTGTGGACGCGTCGAACGCAGCATTCTGTACAGCTTGATGAGTCGTTTTGGTAGTCTTCTTCTCTTGCAGCTTCGCAGCCGCCTCTTCCTCGAAGAGTTTGCGTTTCAGTTGATAGACAGCAAGATATTCGACAACCCGACGCTTGACCTTTTCTAATCCTTCATGCTCGTCGTCCAGTATACTCCTCGCCTTCGCTAGATCGAGATCGTGGGGGGTCTCTGTCACTTTCTTCCAAGGAAGGGAAAGCAGCCATTCGATATAAGTCTTTCCTACACCATATTCGGCGGATTGAGGGGGGATCTTCGACAGTCTCTTCAGTTCTCGGGTGATAGCTTGACCAGCCGAGGAAGAAATCTCACTTAATCGACGCTGGAAAAGAGAATCAAGAGGTTGTAAATCTTCTGGAAGGCCCATAGTTGAAGGCTCGAGTGGTCGGCGTATCAGAGCTCTAGAGCGGGATATAGTGGCGGGAGTCGATGTCAGAAGGGGTTTGGTAGTAGTCGGTGGTGTTGATCCACGATCGGATGCAAACTTCGATAGTATCGTATACACCTTTGCGCATCTTTCTTGGACATCTGGCACTCCCAGCAGTTCTGCACGGACATCCCAATCGATCTGTAGGACACTGACTAGAAGGTCGGCCAAAAGGGTCGGAGGGATGGGTTTGATCTTTTCGTGAAGTTGTGGCGGGAGAAGAGCAGTTGCAAGGGGGACGAGGTCAACATTCTCTGAGATGTGCAGATCGGAGACAGGCAGAGAGTATGTGGAGATGGGTAAAGGCAGAGGGGGAAGGATAGAGAGAACCGGGGGAAGAGATCGAGGAAGGCGTATCCGAGCCTTACGAGGTCAGCTTGGAAAAAAGTCTTGATATGCGGCAAAGATGTGACTGACGATACCCTCAAGGATTATATTGAATGTATCTGGTGGACTCGCAACTTTTGTTACGCTCTTGATTCTCGCCGCTAAAAATCAGCTCGTGACGAAGGGCATTATCAAGTCACGTACCGGTGGCCCATCGACCTACGCGTCGTTCAATCTCGACGACTGGGACAATAGCTATGATCCTACTGCTATCTAACTTGTGTCTCGTGGCATTCTCAGCAATTGCATTGAGGATGACAGCCAGATGAGAGGAAGGGATCTGGAGAGTGGCCTGTAGGTGAGGATAGAGAAGTTGAGGTGGGGGAAGAGGGACAAGTGGTAGAGTCGATGGGAGGAAGATGTCAGGCATGGTGATACAGAGTTAGGTGGAAGAAGATCAGTTGGATTATGACGATACTGTAGAGTGAATGGTGAAATACACAGAGGTGACAGTCAAAATGCAAAACCAAAGGGCAAGAGAGAACGTCAGTAGTAACTGACCGGGAATTGTCCTAACCGTGCTGATATGTCGCATACATATTGCATCGTTTCTCTCACGGATGTCTACATACGCTACCTGTCCTATAGATCTCACCTAGGAGAAGAATCTATACAGGATATATCCCGTCAGACCTGCACCAAGCATGAATCGACCGATCTTGACTGCCAATTTTGATCTCTGCGCGAATAACTGACCCTCGGTGCCAGCTTTGTCGATGGCAGCCACATCTTCGTCAGTGAGGTCGATGTCACCCACGTCCAAGTATCCTTCTAAACGCTGTTTCTTTGATGAGGTAGTGACGATGATAGCACTATATATCAGCGTTATTCCGCTTGAGCTTGATGAGACGCACCCTTTTGCTTTTGACCAAGCTAGAAGAATTTGTTCAGGCTTGGCACCGAGTCTTTTGGCGATTGCATTGACCGGTTCGTCCACTGGACCCCCAGGACGTGATGTGAGTGGAATGAGTGTGGAGTAGCCTTCAGGTACGATATTTTGCGTCTTCATGTATTCCAACAAAGGGGTGGTAGTAGCGATGACATACGGGTGAAGGAGGATTTGATTGACGACTGGCTTGATAGTGCAAGTAGCAAGTATTTCGCCTAATTGAACGATGTTGAAGCTGATGTGGTGAGCTCAGTCCACTCATCATCTATCATGGTATCGCAAAGAGTGATCCGGACGGTCGGATACTTGACAGAATAGCGATATAGCGAGACGGGTCAATCGGACTCACTTGGAAACACCGATCGATTTGACTTTACCTTCTTTCTGCAAAGCTTCCATCTCTTTCCAACTCCCTGGAATATCATTTCCACTGAGTCGTGGATGATGGATCAGATATAGGTCGATATAAGATATTCCCATCTTTTCCAGACTTTCCTCACAGGATTGTTTTGCTCCTTTCCCATCGACGCCGGACCATTTTGTGGTGATGTAAAGATCCTTTCGAGGTAAACCGAGTTGTTTTATGGCGTTTCCGACTTCTTCTTCGTTTCCATATACTAATCATCAGATCCGATTCTTTCTGGGTCCAGTGACCTACCTTGAGCCGTGTCGATACCATCGAAACCGATATCGACGGCTTGGTCGACTTCAGAAGTACAGACCTGGGGTGAGCCACTTCACGGACGGGGTATGATTGGGAAAGGTTACCTGTTTGGGTACTTTCCAAGTGCCGAAAAAGATCTCTGGGATCTCGGTACCATCGTTGAGTTTTATAGTGTGGAACGGCATCTTGCTGGGGGATTCTTACAACTAACTCGTGGAATCGTGGGTGAAGGTGGGGAAAGAAGTGTCTTGTATGGCTATGGTGGACTTGGAGGCTGACTGACGACGTGCCTGGCAAAAGGTGGAGGTTGTCAAAAACCGGAGCGTCGCTTCTGTCGGACTTGGCCGCTGACTGAATATCTTATCGAACCCGTCTCAAACGTGTACAAAGCTAAAGCCTTTTCCTTACGTCGCTGTGTATGCCTCTCTCCACACTTTGACCTCTCCGCCAAACATCTGTCATCATGGAATCCCTAGTGGATGTTATCACTACCTCCTTTCAGGCCGTGGTTGCCGTTTGTGTCGTTTTCACGGCCGGGTATTCTCATGCTGGATCAAAGGCTCCGGAGATCGGACAGGTGAGTGATTTCCTTCAAAAAATGAAGCTGAGCATCTTGCAGATATTACGGACCGTCACCGGAAGGGTACTCCTTCCATGTCAGATACTTGTCGTTCTGGCCTCATCACCCAGTTTGACATGGCGGTCTCTTTTGTTGGGTGAGCGGGATTCATACTTGACGGCGCTCATGACTGACGGAATGCCAGCTGCTTGGCCTATTCTCGTATTGTCTCTCACTGTTCATGCGGCCTCGGTAGTCTATGGTTTAGTATTGTGGAGGTATGCCGGTAGTCCTCATTGGATCATTGGGAGCTCGACCTATAGCAAGTAAGTCTTTCACCCGATGTTTGTTGAGCTTCCCTCATGGCCTAGCATATCGTCGTACCCCCTTCTGTTGGTCCAAATAATGTACATGATCTCTCGGGTTAGCTCCCTTCAGGGGCTGTGGCATCTTAAATGGAGAAGTATGGAAGATCTCGACCAAGTGTACGAGAGGGTAGTCCTCTACATCATTCTCAATCTTCTCTTCACCGCCGTGATTCGGTAGGTGATTCCCATCTTCTAGTAGAGCGAGTTGCTCATCTATCAGAGTCGGACTATTGCACGTGATACCAAAGAGGAAAGAGTCCATAAATGTAGAAGAGGAAACATCGAATGGTGCAGATGTCACTGCCGAGCCGGAGTCAATGGAAGATGTCACCGAAAACACTCCTCTCATTGCATCCTCCGATCCCAAACCTCGATCCGAGGTGAAGCTTTCTTCAAGATTAGGAAAGATTGTAACCCCTGCCTCCATCGCAGCTCTTTTGGGTTTACTTATTGGACTCATCAAACCTGTCCAACGGGCTTTAGTTGGAACCGTGGCTGGAGATAAACAACTGACAGGCGTTTGGGAAAGCGTAGGATTCGGTTTAGCCGGTCTTGGTGGGACGTATGCCGTTTTGGAAATGTTGGCTAGTGGATCTAGCATCAGGGCCGCTGAAGCCAAGCCGTATGTCATACTCCCTGTTCGATATCTGCAAGAGACTGAGAAACAGATCATCTGAGGAGAGAATTCCTCCCTCTTTGGGAACGGTTCTTCTTCTGACATTCTGGCGATATATCTTGGTGCCCATCATCAGCTTGTCAATCATCCACGGTTTCCGCAAGATTCCATCGACGCATGCTTTCCTCCAAGATCCAGCGTTTGTGAGTCCAACAGTTTTATTACATCACGAGGTCTGACCTTGACAGTCTTTTGTACTTGGCTTGTCCACCATTACTCCACCGAGTTTCGCCCTGCCCATGACACCTTTCCGTTCTGCGGTGCATTACAATCTCACTTATGTGGCACTCATCACTCCTGTACCTCTCGCCGTACTTTTCGCCATCTCCGGTCGAGGAGTCTCTTACGCTGTCGACTTTGACCTCCTTCGCGCTCTCAAGTCCGCCGCAGGGGGTGGTCTAGCCGGAGCGGCAGCAATGGTCTTGCAAGTTCTTTTGCTCATGCCTCTACGGACTCAGATGAACTATCAATATCGTCATGGAGGCAAGTTAAAGGATGTTATCAAAACTCTCTGGGCGGAAGGTGGTATAAGACGATTTTACGCTGGGATGGGTGCTGCTTTGTCAGTTATGTTTTCGATCGCAATACTCAGCTGATATGATCAGATTTCAAGCTCCTCTCTCCCGATTTGGTGATACAGCCGCCAATGCGGGTATTTTAGCGTTACTCAACTCTTTCCAATGGCCAGTATTGATTAAAACTGTCGCTGCTAGTCTTGCGTCCGCTTGTTTCCGAATGACATTAACCCCTATCGATACGCTCAAAACGACTCAGCAAACACAAGGTGGTAAGGAAGGTTTGAGATTGCTTAGACAGAGAATCAAGGAGAACGGGGTAGGGTGTTTGTGGTGGGGTGCTTTGGCCACTGCCGCAGCGACCTTTGTTGGACATTGTAAGTCGGTCAATGAATTCCGTAGTTGACATGCTGACATGATAGATCCGTGGTTTGGGGTGAGCTCCTTCTTCGGCGATAGGAACGAGCTGACAAAGAAGACGTACAATTACCTCTCTGATGTACTCCCACAACCTCATAATATCATGCAGAAACTGGCGGTGAGTCATTTGCATATTATTCGGCTGTCAATAGTAGGTTGACTTGTCTAGCGTCAAGCATTCATAGGTTTCTCCGCTTCGGTAGTGTCAGACACGGTTTCCAACTCTTTACGAGTGGTAAAGACCTATAGACAGGTGCATGAGGAGGATGTGGGGTATTGTGAGTTTTCTGCCTCTTCTATACCTCCTCAAATCATCATCGCTGCTCAGACGGTCTAGACTAAAGACTTCAATTCGAGTGCAACATGGGAAAACTGACAAAGTTAGGGACGGCAGCGAAAGATATCGTCGCTTCCGATGGCTTATTAGCCCTCTTCGGTCGAGGATTACCAGTACGTCTCGCGACCAATGGATTACAAGGCTTGATATTTTCCATCCTGTGGAAGCTGTTCACGGACATGTGGGTTTTACTTCCGTTGTTAACCTCTGAAGCTAATGACAGTATCCTGGGAGGTTCAAAGTGACCCCAAGCACCTTAAGCCCTACAGCCAGGTTGAGAGTGGGGGAAAAGAGAAGTGTTGGGATCTATCTTTTGGTAGTGGGTGTGAGAGAGTGTCACAGAGTAGATATGTGAAAAATATGGTTATTACTAGCCTTCAATATGTATCAAAACAATCCCATGGGGCCAGACTGTACAGTATATATAGCATGGCTGAATACCATACATGTCCAGACTAGGCAACCGTAGACCCGTGCTCGTCGATAATCGATGACCGCCACATGCCACACTCGCTCTCTCCCTTCACATGGTCCAAATCGTAACCTACTCGTAACTGCTTGTAACTCACTTTCCCCTATCCTTCTTCTTCTGCCCTCTGTAGCTCCTGAGCATCTGCTTGTATAAGATCTATCTGCTCAGCTGAGCACTCACTGTAAATCAAGTGAAGCAGATCGATTTTAGCGGCGGTGAAATTTGTAATTGTGATACGTGAGTGAATCTTCGACAACGTCTCCACCACTTTCTACGGACAACATCCCTTACCGTGTTCTTGTCAGCTCAAGTGTGATAGCGTTTTGAAGAAGCTATCTACCCATTTATGGAAGATGCTGATGCGGATTCTTACTCTCTCGATGCATTTTCCCTCACAAATCTCGCCTGTCAACTCGTACACCTGTCTATTCTCGCTTATCTTCAACTCGTTCTTCGCTAAACCATGTGGTGAAATCGAATCTCTGCTATAAATCTCTCATCCACCTTATTCATTCTCAATCGATACATGCCTGATCCATCAAATAGACTTTTCGAGTTGATAGAGGATTGAACAGACCATTGATGCACCGTCAAGAATCGTGGAGTGGCTTAACGCTCTCCATGTCATCCTCATCCAGTCACTCTGATACGCCCGGACAATCACCGGCCGACTCGCATCATTCTCCACACAGACAAAGAAGAGCTGAGAGAAGGAAAGATAAGAGTAGAGGGGAAGGATCAGGAAGAAAGAAAGTTGCGAAAGCTTGTCTTGCTTGTCAAAGAAGTCATTTGACATGTGATGAGCGTAAGTTTTATCATCTGTCATCTCCCTATCATTCATTGTTTCGATCTTACGTATTCCAGATCTGATCTAATGGTATGTAGTGGCGTTTGGGATTGTATATGTACTATGATGATGATGATTACGTGGCTGACTTCTTAGAAAGACCATGTACCCGATGTGTGAAGAAAGGTATAGGGAACGAATGTGTCGAAGGAGTACGCAAAAAGGCCAAATATCTTTTAGAAGGTGAAGAAAGAGGTGAGACGACTGTCAAAATTTATGAGAGAGTGAGAGCTCATAGAGTAGCCGCAGCACAAACCAAACATTCTCCCGTTCATTCATCTATCCCACCACCAGTACTTGATTCTTCCCCCGTAGGACCTTCTCGAGTCCCGCATAACGTATGGTTGAATCCGTCCTTGATCGACAACAACACGTTGGAGAATCGTTTTTGGGCAGATCTAACGCCTTCTGCTCCACCCCCACCTGCCCCAGCGCCCAATTGTGAGATCTTTCTTCAATTCTACTTTAGGGACAATTTTCGCTTATATGATATTAGTCAATGGTACTGCAGCAGCCAACGAATTCGAGATGCTAGATTCAATGTTTACTTCTATGGATCCTGTGTTTCCTCCATTAGAACTTGACAATATGCCTTTTATGGAAACTTCAACACCGACAACTTCACAACCGATGTTGGTCTCCCCCTGGCCTGTGCAATCTCCCGAGAAGCAGACGAAGGATGAGAACTTTGCTGATAATCGGTGGTGGAAGGGTCAGCATGAGAATGGAAAAAGCGATATTGATACTCCTGGCGCATTGGAGGGTTTCAAAAGACCTGTGACGAGTAATGAAGTTTACAATAATGTCACCAAGCCTTAGTGAGCTGAATGAAATCTCTTCGGCTGAAAGCTCTAACAGTATAGTGATTATACAGAAGGTTATCATATCCTCATGGAGTATTTGGCGAAGAAGTGAGTTCATGATGCTCATCGCTCTCCTTTGACTTTCGGGTTTACTTTTCTGATTGGTAGTTTCGAACAACGAGACGTATTTCGAGTGGTCAAAGCTTTGGCCAGCTATAGACCGAGCTTGATAGCTTTGCAGTAGGTCATCGCACTCTCATATCAGTATTTTGTTTATGTCAGAATGCCAATGTCAGAGGAAGATGAAATCTTTTTGGAAAAATCATTCCAACGGACTTTGATCGTGAGTCGCACGCAAAATGGTTCAGTCGGACCCGGGTTGATGAGTAGGAATTAGAAAAGCTGATTTCGTACTCTGCAACACCCACTGCCGTATGGCGAAGAACTGGTGAAGTGTGTTATGCCAATCCTGAATTCTGCAGAATGGTGGAGAGGGATAATGAATTGTTTAACGGACGGACTTACATCTATACCATTTTCGCCAAACCGAGGTAAGTTGAATCAGCTCATATTGTCTCTTTCCCTCAGCGCGGCGGTCCACCGTCAGTGTTTGGAACTTTCATTTATACTGACACGCAGTGTGGTCGAGTATTTCGAATCATTTGCCGTTCATGCGTTCGAAAATACAACGCAGAATTTCTTCCAACAGGTTTCGCTCGTAGTGGGAGGAAGACAAGTCGGCTGTACGTGTTGTCTGACAATACGGCGTGATGTGAGTGACCTTGCTCCTCAATAACCAAAACTGACGGTGTGTAGGTGTTCGATCTTCCATCTGTCGTCATTGGTCAATTTCTACCTATTCCCTCGGACGCTTGATGTGATAATGTTTGGATGGGCCGCGGTTTGTTAGGTGCTCGGGGTAGTGAGGGTGAGAAGTTTAACATCCGTAGATTTATATTTGTTTGAGCAATCTGCATGGAGATCTTGTTGGTTGTCCACGCCTGGCTCTTTATGAGCTTATATAGGGACATCATCACCCCACGAGATTTGACCAGTCATTGCGATCTCATACAACATCTATATGGCTACAACTTGTTTTGCATTCTGTTTTACATCACTCCTCATCATAGCAACAAACAGTAGTTCAGCTTTAACGTCGCCGACGGTCATTCTTCGTCTCATCGAAACATATACACATGGCAGCTATCAAAGTTAAATCCACTCCAGGTGCCACAGAAACGTAATACTGCTCCAATTAGTTGTATGACTCATACTGTAGAACAATTTGTCACATTCCTGATCGACTCGTGACTCAAAGGTGATCTTTGTCTACTTGGGGAGTCACATACGAAGTAGTGTAGTCGTCTCCGCATACCAGGTATGTTTTAAATGTGATGTTATGATGTAACGGAGCAAGGATGAACTTACAGTTTGTTGATCACCAAATATCTGACGCATATTGAATAAACTTCTATTGATCTGAGCTATGACGGTTGGACCTAACATGATATCCGCCGATCCACCCCACATGTCACCTTGCATGGTGAGAGTTATCTGGGTGTTTGTGGTGGAATCTAGGAAAGTGGTTTCCATCATTGTTCCAACTGAAAATCAGCTCCCTCCACCTCTATATACTTCTGGTCTATATCAATCGACTTTCATCTTTGAATCATTCCCTCACCTTCCGTCCCTCCCGTGGATCTATCGCCTCTGTCTTCACCCGGACCCGAACAGACAATACCTACTGATGACCAAGAACTGTAGGGGGTGAAAGTGTTGATGATCATCAAGACTCACGACCCCATCTCTTCTTAACCCTAAAGACCTCTCGACTAACTGGGTATTCTCCTATATATTCAGGTAAGAAAGTCAATAATTTGTTATGTATTGCATAAAGCATATTACCGTTGAGATCAGTGATGACTGTTAGGTTAGTCATTACTCACACGTTCACAAGTTACATCTTGTTATCATACTCAAGATTTTCCCTTCTTAGTATATGAAAGTCATACTCGACCGGGTCATAGATGAAGGGACAAAGGGATTTTTATCGAAAGTGCGAGTGAACATACCTTTTCTATCTCTCACACTGAACGCTCTAGCATTACAAAGACAAACAGGAGTTCCATTACTATCTTTCACCGTAAAATCATCCTTCTCATCAGTCACGTTCGACCACTTTCTGACATTTGACCTCAAAACCTGACCTCGAAGGGGAACACCAAAGGATTATCATGTCACATGTCAGTCCGGATACGATGATGGTAGAGGTGGTAGGTGGATCAGGTAGGAATGAACTCACTCCTGAGAAAGAAAGCAGTCTCTCTTTCAGCACTAAAACGGTAGATGTGGGAACGCAATAATTGAGATGGATACCTATGGGTGGATTGACAGGCTGGAGAACGACAGGTGCGTTGGGAGTGAGAAGACCCATGATGGGCAAGTAACGTCAGGTTTGTCCGTATTTGAAGGATGTCAATACAGTGGAATATTGTCCTGTTAAACTTGGATTCCTACGGAATAGTAGTGAGAATGAACCAGATTGAATAGCTTTTACCTATAGCCGAGGAGCTTCGAGGCGATGAGACTGGGAGAGGGTGAAATGTGCGACTCTCCAGTAGTGCCAAGAACAACTCGGCGTTAAGCGACGCCGAGAAGCGAAGCACAGCCCAGATCGGGGCCCCAAGTGGGGGGTGTTCCAACCATTTGCCCATAGGCAATAACCCTATAACTCAACCAGTACGAGCGAAGGTGTGAGAGAAGAGACTTTACTTAACATTATCATTGACAAGCAGAAACTAGGTACATACATTGAACAGGACTCTACAACTCTAATATCCCGCAGGCTCAGCATCATGTTTCGCCTCGTCAAAGCATATACAAATGGCAGCCATAAGAGTGAGGTCAACACCAGGTGCGACCGTGACGAAGTACTGATTCGTGAGCTTCATAGTTCCCCACATCCCTCATCATCCTAGGTACAGACGAGGTGTATAACTGTGGCTGTAGCTAGCAAAAGGCTCAGAGATGATGAGATCCAATGTCTTAGGTTTGAGAAAAGGGATGTGATTGAGGATGACCTCGGTGAGCAGAAACAAAAGCTTCGACTCACAGTCTGAGTATCCGCTAAATACTCTCTCACATCTACCAACTGTTTCCTAATTTGTGCAATCACAGTTTCACCCAACATGACATCTGCGGAATAAGCAAAGATATCTCCCTTGACTGTGAGAACGATTTCGTTGCCATCGACTGCATTACGGAATGTCGCTTCCAACTTTGTGCCGACTGAAGGTAAGCATAGAGTTCATGTCATTCTCCCATCCGTTTCTCATACAAGTTGTCCACACGTGATCGTTATTCATATGATTTCCTGCTCATTCCATCACCTAACAGTTTCGGAACTTCAGCCTTCAAGTGTTCTGACTCTTGTGTATCGTAAGAATGAGTTTCATGTTCATGGAAAATGGGGGAGATCATGGGTGGTTGATTACTAGAAAAATGATGACGAAACTCACAAGAGAACCTTTTTCTCACTCTGAATATCTCCTCACCCTGGGGATCTTCACCAATGTAGATGGTATGTATAGTCCAAGCTTTATCTCGGATCTGAAAAAGGACATTTCCGTTGAGATCGCTTATGACTGTCGGTCAGGCATTGTCCCTCCTCATTCTCATAAATGTTTCATTGAACGGCACTCATGAGCAGCATCCGCTCCGCTCCCCACCCCAAGCCACAACAACGCTCACGAGTTACAGAGTGGTGTCGGTGGGAGAAAGGAAAGCTGCTAGCTGTGTCCTGAGGACATGAGTACAGTGAACGAAAGAAATGAGCGTCAAGAGTCAAGGTGAATATGGCAGGGCAATTCAGCCGAAGATAGGAATAGGAATAGGAATAGGAATAACACTCACTCTTTCGATCTCTCAGACTCAAGAACTTGCCTTTACACTTGATCACCGGTTGTCCATGTATATCCTTGATGGCAAAATCATCCTACACATTAGACAAATGTCTATTTAACTGGCACACCTCAATCGCAAAAAATCGAGCTCTAACCATGTCTAAAGTAAGGTGCACTAGAGTCGATGTACTGATTCAACAGTCAAGAGGACGCAGCTGACGCAAAGACAAACTCACACCTGTGAAAGAAAAGATCTTCTCTCTCAAGACGAGCGTAGTGGGTTTGTTTACTGCGTAATTCGGATGGATTCCCAAGGGAGGGTGAACGGGTGATAGTTCTTTAGGAAGACTAGGTATGAAAAGAGAACCTATTCCCATCTTGTCAGATTCCTGTCGTTCGGTGGTGGCCAGTCTGTGAAAAGGTCAATCGAATGAAGTCTGTTTAGTCGTGGTGAGAGTGAGTAGGAATGGGGAGCTCTGAACATCTTATAACGCCCAGAGAGAAGGAGAAGACAAGAAGGAATCAGTACTTTAGCGCTTACAACGCCGTGACGCCGATAAATAGGCGATGAGTTTTAAAAGCGATGCTTGTCTACCATCAATGGTTCCGACGGCCGACGACCGACGACCGGTCAGCGGATCAAAAGGCAACCACTTCGACCATGTGTCTTGATGAACTGCTATGCATCTTGAAGCCCGGACGACTATAACTCCCTAGTATCCTGATCTTGCTGGACCGGCTTGAGTAGCGGTGGTAATTGCGAATTCCCTAGAGAAACCATTTTGAACAGCACCAATGTCGGTGGTAATGGAGACCATGTCGAATCCTTGATCGAGTCTCTTACGAGCCATCTCTCCGCTCGTGCCTGTGGGTAAGCTGTTTTCTCTTCTTCCTCTAGATTCCTTCGGTGAAACACCCTCAACTCTATTGTAGAGTGAAGCAAAAAACGATTCCACTAGGCTTTTGAACATACAAGTCTATCGCTTGAGCGGTAGCGGGGTGAGAGAGAGAGAGCTGGGGAGGAGACAAGAAGGAAAAAATAAGACTGACAGAAAATAGCAGCAGTCTTTCCGGCAGCTTTGGCAGCTTTGAGGATCTTGGCAATAGCAGCTTCGTGGACCTCACCGCCGAATTCACATCCGAGGAATTTAGACAAATCGAATGGACCTGGGGATCAGCGGACTGAAATGTTTAGGCAAACCAACGTTGACGGATGATGCTCATGGTTCAGTCTATTGCCGGATCAAGAAGCCTATGAGATAAACTTCAAGATAGCGGGTGATTGGCAAGGACGACTGGAGATATAGAATAAGTGGGAATGAACAGAAGATCACTCATGACCTCGAAGAACCCACCGATGAAAATCACATCAACCCCATCGACTTTAGCAATCTCTTCCACATTCTCCACCCCCGGTACACTCTCAATCTGTACGATAACCAACAAACCTTTATCCGCTCCGGCAGCATAAGCACCCTCAGTGGTGAGTCCAAATGAGTGAGGGGAGAACATTGGTCCGAAACCTCTTGTACCTGTAGGAGGGTATTTAGAGTATTTTACGATACGTCTTGCGTCGTCCTATGTGTGAGTTTCATTAAACTCTTCTTCCTCCATTACCACTTCTGATTGCTCCTCCCAACCATTTACCAAAGATGCCCATACCAGGATTTATCGCTTGGAAGTCAAGGAGTGTGTATTGAGATATGAGGGAGTGATAAGATACCAAGGTGATGATAAAAAGGGGGCAGAAACTTTCAGAGAGAACTCACGGCAGTATGACATAGAGGAGTCATTACTCCATGTGCACCAGCGTCGAGAGCACGTTTAATCATCCATTCCACGTCGAAAGGAATCCGAATAATAGGTGAAGCTTTGGAAGCGACGACTGCGTTGCATAGCTGAAGATCAGTGGGTGTATCCTTATTCCCTTTTATCTAACATCCCTCAGACGAGTTTCCAAAATATATAGTAAGAATTCATTATCATACGACTTGTGAAAAGATTATCATGATATATCGGTAGGTGGAAAGGAATGGATATTTGACACGAGAATCATAATGATAATATTTCATGATAAAGTAGAAGTCGACAAAAGAGAAAATGAAAAAAAAGCTCACATCGAAATAATCTTTATCGGTAATTTGTCCATGTTCAGCATCGAGCAAAGTCCAACTTAAACCTCCTGTGGCTAGAATAGTTCGAGCCAATCCGGTGCTAGGGAATCTTTATCATTAGTTCACTCTCCTCTTGTTCACCCCTGCCGACTCTTCCTCCAGCCTGAGATCATTGACCACCTGCGAAAATCGTACGCAATCACATGGAACCCTCGGTGCCAACCTGGTATCACATGACATGCCTGAAGTAATACCAGAATAGTCAACATATTCGAAAACATAGCTGTTGAAAACATGGATTAAAAAAAGTGATACTCCTCCTGGGATCATCTCAAGCTCGTAGATTACTCTCGTATGTCATCTCCAGAGAGACAAGGGGTCAACCGAAGCTGGGGGACGATCAAATGGGTGGGAAAAACTCACGTCAACCAAAATCCTAAGGCTTTCTCCCCCTTCGCCAACTTGTTGCGTAGATATAATGCGTTCTCCATTTTGTTTTCTCTCTCAGATAATCTTAGTGGATGATTTATGATGATTGATATGGGGAAGAAGTGAACACCAAGTAGGCTGAAAAGGTTTAAATTGGGTCCGGCGAGTTCGGACCGGTGATGGAATGTCCGGAGTTGACCGGCTGAATTCCTTCGTTCTACCGGCAAACCACTCTTTACTTTCACGCGCTCAACATGTAGAGGAAGAGAGGGTTGGTGAGGAGGTTGAGACAGAGATTATTATGGACCTGCATACAGATTGAAATGGTATGAAGCACATAAAATAGACCGTGAGTAGATCAGAGCGAAAGATATGAAAACAGATGAGATGACATGTTGATCTAACTGTATATACACATAACATGCAATGTCTACGAAATATGACGGTTCGAAAGATGAAGCAAGCAACACGGAGACAAGTCAAAGTAAAAGAATGGTAGAGTAAATGATACAATCAGTCGGGAAAGATGATCAATGTGTCATACGTGGACACAGTCTGTACACAATTGGTACGCTTTTTTTGACAGTTCGTTAGGATATTCTAGATTGATATGAAGGAATTATTTAATCGTGTCCTGCAGCGGAGTGGGCATAGTCTGATTCACTTGCAAAGGTGATGGCGCCTGCTTTGTCAGTTTTTGCTACACGGTAAGAAAACACAATTATGGGACGAGGAGTCCGAGATGGTAAAATTGCAAAATCACGAACGAAATGACGGAAGGACAGAACAAAGACGATATGAGGGACAAGCAGAGAGGATATCTCAGGACAGGTAGATGAACGACTTGACTCACTCTCACTCAAACCAGCACCACTGGGTTTCCTCACAATCCTTCTTCCCACCCTCGCAAAATCCTCCCCACTTTTCATCGGCTTAGCACCTCCTACTCCCACACTAGCCGATCGACCCAGGTTCGGCTCAGCCGACAGACTGCTGAAGCTACTCGGAAACAATGGACTTCCGGGTCCACGCTCGTAGATTTGGGTGGGCCGCATGTACGGGGTTTGGGGTGACAAGTCAGGAGACCCAAGAAGAGCTGGTTGAGGAGCATTCATGATCTGCAGTCCGACAGAAGATCGAGAACGAATGTGTTTGGCTGCTGGTTTAGGGCCAAGAATAGGGGATGATTCGGCATACGGTGACATGGGGTCAATGGCCGCCTTCTTGGCTGCGCGTTGAGCGGTTGTGAGACCATGTTTGGCGGCTGTGGCATCTTCATCACCTTCTCCTATCGTTTCCATTCCTCCAAGCAACGCCGTCATACCAGCGGCGGCTTGCTGACCTTCATCCTCAACGACCGGGCCGAAACCTTCGACAAACGCTCGTTCCGCTTTGATGAACTCGTTGAATTCGATGGCAGAAAGACCTTCGATTAACACTTGATTCTCCGTTGGGTCAAACTCGCCCTCGTCACCCAGTCCCAGTCCACCCCAAGACTCCGGCGCACCATCTTCACCACCAGCGTTCAGGAGATTGGGGTCGCATCCGAGAATAGAGCCGAGTTTCTCCCACAAGGCGATGCTATGCTGTCTCACAGCCTGCCGAGCTTTGAACACCCACGCATAGTCGGGATATTCGAAACGGTCGACGGTGGTGAGGTGAAGGACGAATTCGTCCCAGCACCATTCGGTCGGTGGAATGTCTCTCCACTTCTCACGCGCTTCGTGTTTGGGAAAAGCCGCTCTGAGGAGGGCGAATGTCCTCTCATTGGATGTGTGTATGAGCAGCTCGTTGACCTCGCGTGGACGATCAACGAAGGGTAACAAAGTGTCTTCGTCCATCTGCAGGTATTCCACAGGTTCAAGCGCCAGTGGTTCTATCTCCGGCGACTGTGGTGCCGTATGAGATTGATTACGTTTATTCGCCGATTTGCGACGTTTTAAGTCCGCTCGTTTGAGGCCACCTTCTGGTATTGCGATGGGTGCTTCGAGGCCTCTGGCAATCTCCAAAACTTTTTCAGGACTGAGAGTCTTGTGTTGGATCTCTGATTGGGGTTCATCGCCAGCGACCATGATACGATTGACAGCATCGCCAAATCCGAATCCACCATAATGGGGTGCGGGCGAGAGAGGGGATCTTGGAGTGGTGGCGGAGATGGGTGAGAACCCAGCGAAGGAAGACGCGGCAAAAGAGCGGCGAGGACGATTGGCGGTGGCGGGGCCGTCAGAGGTGACACTGAGTGCAGTGAAGGGGTTCAGAGAGGATGAGGATTTGGACCGTCTGGCATAAGCAAAGACGAACGGTACATGAAATGAGTGAACTCACTGTCTGAGTCCAGTATCCTTTTCGGCTGGAGCTTTGACAATGGTGAGCCTGGAGAAAACCTCTCCGATGCTGTATGGCTCCTCCCTGCCTATATCATATTCCCTTTGACCCCATTTGGCCGCCTGGCTGATGACACTCTGCCTTCTGCTTAATGACGGGGTGACCGAAGTGGGCCTCCTCGGTCCACCGCTGCTGGTTTCCGAAGGCGCCCGCGACTTTGGCTTGGGCATGGGAGGTTGGTTCGATTCGAGTGGCGAAAACATTTGCAGCGGCGACAGAGCAGAAAGACCGTGATGATGGGGATGACGCGAGGGGGACGGGGAAGCGCGAACTTGACGTGGCTTGTTCGGAGAACCTGGGGAGGGATCCATGTTGGCTGGCTTGAACGCTGTCTGCGATGCGTGGCGTGGAATGGGTGCGTGGATGGGCTGATTGTATGACAAGAAGCGAGAAAAACGGGGGGCGTTGGGGTCAAGAGGGGAGGGCAGTGGGAGTGATGAGGCGCGAGCCGCAAGTTCAGCGAGAGGAGGAGATGGTTTACGAACAGAGTTGATGGGGTAATAGTGAAGAATGGCGTCAAGCAAAGAGGGAAAATTGTGATCAGCGTTGGTCATCATATTTGAGTCAATGAGCAGTAAGTGGGTATGTACGAATGAAAGAAACGCGGCAGGGATCCGAACTTGCTGTTCGAACGAGTGAGCGAGGGAAGCAAGAGAACCCGGGCCGAATAGTGGCGAGAAAGAAGATTGTCGGCTCGCCGAGAGCGTGTTACAGGGTGGAGGGAACAGACAGAAGAGTAGTGTGAAAAAACGTCAATCGCCTTCGAGCCTGGAAGGGTCTATGGCTCGATGTGTGTGAAGGCGTCGGAGGTGGGGAGATGAGACAAAGGAGAGATATGAAGCGGGGATGAACTGGGACATTTAAGTGTGAGAAGGGGTCATGCTGGACCTCGGAGAAAGCCCGATGATGCGTGGTGATTTCAGTTGTGAGTGATCCGACGTTGCCGGCGGTGGGCTTCCTATTCTACTCAAGCCATCTGTTGGAACATGAGGCGAAAAGGGGAGGGCGGGAAGAAGAACAAAAAGAAGCACGAGAAGCGCAGTTGTAACGGCACGGCCGGTCCGAGAGGGATCATCAATGTAGTCGTCCGGCTGACCATCCATAGTGATCTCTGAAGAGATAGAAGGCGAATGTGGGAGAGAGTGAAGAATGACGTGTATACTGAAAAGGAAGATCAACTCACCTCGGATCCGTCTAAAATGAATTGTTCCAAACTGTCACTACTCAGACGACGAAGAAGATCCCCAACCTGGTGTGGTTTGACGTACATGGGCGGCTGTGAATCTGACATATGGACTTCGCTACTGGTGCGTCGAGAATGATCGCGACTGGAACCGTTCTCGTCGTCGAAAAAAGGAGATTCCTGAGTGTCCGTATGATCGATAGGTCTACGAGGGACAGGTGGTAGCTCGTGAAGAGGTCGAAAAGAACCTTGGGCGAACATGTCGGAGACAAGTATGTATGGTTATATGATTTGGCTATGACGGGGAGGGGGAAGGGGGAGGGGAAGAAGTCGTAGGGTACCGTCCGGGAAGGTGGTGGATACTATATAGCCGGGTATGAAGGGCGTTGTGTGCTGGAGCTGTGTTTGATTTGAGTGGCTTGATGAAAAAGATGGACAAGCCGATGGGAACAAAGGGTTTAAAGTGAGAGGAGAAAGAGAGTTGAGATCGGAAGACGTAGGAGAGGGGAGACGGAGCGGATGATGAGGGGAAACACGATCGCCGGTCGGCGGTGGGGCGGCGAGACAAGGCAAGTTGCAAGCGAAAAAGTGACGCGTGGTGGGCCTGAAACGTAAAACGGAGGATGTCAAGGGCGTACAAAGATCAAATGATGACACAGAGTCACGCGTCACACCAAAGGAAGTCAGCTCTCGTACTCTATTGAATGCTGAACGAGAGGAGGAGCCGAGGATGCAAGGAGAAGGAGTGAGAGTCCCCCCTTTTGACTTAATACTTGGGAAGAGGGTAAGGGTGGGAGCCCCTCACGTCACTTTTTCCCTTGCAACTCCGTTACCCCGTCGGCATTCGGATATCTCCGGCCCGTGCATTGCGCGCTTGGCAATTCGTGGCGGCGGTTATGACGGTGGCGTAGATGTTAAAAAAGAATCTTGACCACTTGCGATCACACCGAGTACACCAAGGTCCGAGCTATGCAACGAAACGACAAGGGGCATCAACGACTAGGTTAGTGAATCAGTGAGTAGAAGAGTTTCCAAAATGATATGGAACATTGACTTACCGCCGGTAAAGCGTGAGTATGTTCGCCAAGGCACTTTACTGATCCCGACGCTGAACGACGATCAAACGGACCGGAGCATGTTGCATCACTTTCCCAACGTGCCATGCTGCCATGCTGCCACCTTCTTTGCTGTACCCATGGTCCATGAATGACCCATGATCCATACAAGACGCCCAAGCTACCGAAACAGCAAGCGTCCTCATCTGCTTTTGCCAATCGCCGGACCCTGTGATGGCGTGAAGCACGGACATGCTATGAGCACTTAGTGGTTCCCTCGTACTGTTATGACTCACCCCCGTTTAGAGACGTTGACCGCTGATCATCGGGCTTACATTGGCAATCATGTTCAATTCTCACACTGATGTCAAGTCGTCAGCTAGCTCAAAGTGGTATATCTGTAAGTTATAGCCATACATACTTCGTGCAAATTACAATAATCATGCTAATCAGATGACACTATCAGATATCACCACCACCTGTCTCACATCCCCTAGTGTCTGGACCCAGTTCATCGTATCTTGATCCGACCACACGTAAGAGTGTCTCACCTATTTCCAGTCGAGCGGCCATATCCATCACACACGTGCGAGACTCCAACCAACCTCGCTTGAGCCGGTGTACGAGTTCGAGATAAGGCTGTCAGGGTTTGAGAGTGGGGAAAGTGAGATCTTTTCTTCTATTCTGTTTATCCCGTTCATTTCCGATGTCCGACATCGGTTGCTTGCATACCTTTCTTTCTCCCAGAGCCCAGAAATCCCACATTCGCCACTACGACGCACCATTCAGATCCGAGGTGATCCGACCGCTTGACAGGCTGGAAAAAGCAACATGCCTCAGATGTGTGCGAGTCGGAAATGTTATAAGTTACATATTATCTGATCAAGTTTCGTACGTCGCTTCGTGGAAACATAAACAGATGGCCGAGATGATTATGGGGTCCACTCCCGGGGCTATCCTGACGGTAAACTGTGAATCAGCTAGGGATTCAAAGCTTTTTTCCCCATTAGTGGAGCTTCAGACTGGGACGCGGTCATGGGGAGATATCTGATTGTGGGATCGTACAGTTGTCAATTAAAAAAAAGGGAGAATCTTACTGGTTGTTTATCCTTGGCTATCTTACCCAACTTCCAATCCGTATGCATTTGAGCGACAGGTTTATCTCCCCAAGCTATCACAGCTTCGTTACCCCATATGTTCCCCTTAAGATGGAGCTTGACGGGTTCACCTGTATTAGGACTGGTGAACGTCGCTTCTAACTTGTTGTGCACTGCAGTCAATACCTAATCTTCGTCCTCCTCCCCCGACACTCAGCAGAAACGCCCAGTTTAGCAGACAATGATAGATGAGAATACTCCCGGCACTGGTGTGATTGAAATTCAGGAGTTGGGATTGCAAATGGAGGAGAGAGAGGTGAACTTGAGGAAGGGTAAGATGGACTCACCAGACCATTTCTGCTCAACTCGTAGAACCACCTCTCCCTTCTCATTCTTACCTTCACAAGTACAAAAAAAATTGCCCAATTTGCGTTCTAAAACCAACAATTTCTCTCCTTCCAAACTGACAAGATCTGGACTCAGCTCTTGCTCCTTGCAGGATGCTCCATTCCCTGGTCTCTACTTTCAGATTTGGGTAGAGGGACACCAAGGATACAATCAAGTGACATCAGTACATATATGTTCCTAAATAGAACCGGAGTGGAAATGAATACTCTTCCTAAAGAGTTATGAGTACTTGAGAAGAAGAAGAAGGAGGAGAAGATGGAGAAGACACTTACGTTTCTTAGTTCGGAGAGATAATCGATCAGCTTCGCATTTGAAGATAGGTCTTTCTAATTCGTCTGTGATTGTAAATGCGGGCTACGTATCAGTAAGGTCCTTGCTAGCCTCTTCACATAAAGAGAAAGAGAAAGAAAAGTGAGGAGATGTCTGAGTGGTGAGGATGTAAGGATTAACAATGAGGAACTCACACTGGACCAAGCTAAGATGACGGATTTGAGAAGGATGATACGTTCTTCTTCTGAACAGTAATCGAGATGAAGTCCTATAGGCGGTGAAATGGGTAACAAAGTTTCCTTCATCTTTTGAGTTGATCGTACCTCTTTCACCATGAGATTTCTTTCCTTGATAAGTAGTAGTGAGTGGTTTGAAAGCATGTGGAGTGGCGGTCAAGACGCAGACACGGCTTTGATCGGCAATCCTGGCGACGGTGATATACATAAAGTAATTCTCGTAGCAAGTGAGGCAGTGTCTGGCGTCACGCAGACTGCATCTAAAGATGTTCCTGTAAAACAGTTATCCAACCATATATCCAATGCAACCTCGAAATGTGAAATAGATGCTTCAGAACTAATCATACAAACCCTCCCATTCATCTTCCTCATCCAAAACCGGCGGTTCATTCTCTACGACCTTGGATCCAGACCGTTTATCTTGAGACTCCCTTTCCATCTCTTCCATAGCTACCAATTCGTCCATATCCGGTCCGTCAAACAAAGGTTCTTTACGTCCTTCTTGAGGAACTTCATCATTCCCAGATCCCGCACGGTCACTTTGTGCCTGATCTTCATCTATTTGGGATTGTTGACGGTTGGAACGTAAAATAGGAGAAGAATGTGAAGAGGGACGTTCTTGTTGTGAAGAACCTAATGGCGGACTGGGTGTGCGATGTTTTGGAGGGTAGAAAGATTCTCGGAAACCTTTCATAGCGGACTGAATATGAGCGAACGTCACAAACTTTGACATTGGATTCCAAAGCGTTATCAAGAGGCAGAAAGGGGGAAAACATATTAGGCGGATAATGAGATTGAGAGAAACTGTGAAAGGATGGGGAAAAAAAGTTTAGTAAATAAAAGACACAAGTTGTAGACTCACTTCCATCCTTCGAGAATGACAGACTTTTTCAACACGGGATATAGTCCCTGCGAAATCTCCTTTAGGGAACATCCCATGTGCCCACATTTGATATATCCCTAATAAGTCACGTAAGTCGGCCATCTATCGTCAGTCTCACGAACTTTATCACCTTTTATCCTGGATTTCTCCGCTCACACGTCCTCATCTTTCCATCGAACTAAGTCGCCGATTCATCCTTCTTCCTATTCTACATTCTAGTATCCAATCTCCGTCGTAGAAATTCTGCTTTCACAACCACCTAATGACTGTTGTGAATAGACTTCGAGAGGCGAAGAATAAAAGCAATCAACACGTGAAAGAGACAGAAGCGATGAGAAGAAATGAAGAAGATTTGCTAAACATTATGATAAGAGAATGAGACTCGACTAACTTCTTGTCCTTTACCTCTAGGTTTAAACTTTTTTGCAACTCTCATTAAACCAGGTATACCTTTATCCCCTAATAACCTTTCAGCATCAATCTTCGGTATTATCCTCCTTTTTTTACCTCCTCCATCTAAATCATCATCCCCACCTCTCTTTTCTGTAGTACCTACTCCTCCAACATACGCTCCGTCAAAAGCCAAAGGGTCAAAAACCTGTCCAACGGGCGGAAGAGGGGGTGGAAGGTCCATTAAGAAATCGTCATCGTCAAATAAGTCTTCTTCTGGTCCTGCCCGTTTATGTTTATGGGAAGTATTGATCTTCGGTGAATGTTCTCTTGTAACTATTTGATCACGTCTGTGAGAGATCTTTTGACGAGGATTGATAGGTGAGGGTGAATGATGAGATGAAGAGGAATCATTTGGGTAGTCATGATTTCGAGGCGAGATTACGGATGTAGGTGAGAGAAAGAGAGGTTGGTCGTTTGATGGAGAGGAAGGTGAATGATTTTGAGTGATGGGAGGGGGAGGAGAACCACCGGGAGAACCGAATAGATCTTCTAGAGTTGCCATTTGGTATCGAGACCTGAGTTGGATAGTAGTGAATGCGAATGAACTTTGTAGGGAGTGAGAGCAAAGTCGCGACGCGTCGATGGAGGTTGGAAGGAAGATTGCTCGGGGCCCCGCGTTTGACCTCCACATCTGCGGTCCACGACCTGTCTCACTGGGGGTGCCTTGCGATAAACGAGTACAAACTCATTCTCGTACTAGTAGAACCATCAGTCATCTATATCTGCGTACTCAAGCCTGATAGATAATCTTAACGATATGTATGCTAGAGCCTCGCAAAACGGGAAAGGATATGCATGACAACAACTCTCAGTCATCTACACGAACGAGGGATCTATTCAACACAGGAAGCCCGGATATGATGAGGCGAAGAAGAAATGAAAGTTGCTAGGAGGAAGCAGACGCAGTCGGAAAGTTGATATACAAGCACGCAGAGAGGAAGAAGTAGGCCGAGTCGTAGAATAGGAAGGTCAATGACGGGTGGATGAGGTTGTCAAAGGTCCATTGAGCTTTGGTGATTCTTGTATTCGTATGTCACATGAAACAGGTGAAGAGATTAGTACCGGATAGGAGATTGTCGAGTTCTGAAGGGATAAAAGCCGTAGTGGTTGGTTGCATTTTGGTCATAACATGTTCCCCATTATGACTTGAGGTGAGAAGTGAGGACTGACGGAAATGTTTTTATGTGTACACACATTGATGACAAAACACTACCTTATGATTGTTCTATGTTTGAGCGATTAATTGGAAATCGGGATTGTCGCTGAGTTGGAAGAAGAAGTCGTCCTCTGCGCTCAAGCCACTCGGAGGCATAGAAGGGTCCGAATGGGCACGTCCATTGTTCCCCAATAACATCGGCATCGTTGGTGGATTAGAGTAAATGAATTGGTTGCTGGTATCCATTGACATGTTATCGAATCCGAGTTGGCTGGTATCCGTGACTTGATAATTGAATTGATAGTCGGGCATGGTCTGCGAGCGCATCGGGTGTGGAGGCACGGCGCCCATCGGGTACATGTTCATCTGTGAAGCCTGAGGGTTCGATTCAGCCGAGTTAGGGGAAGGCTCGGATGAAGACGACTGAGTCATGTCAATGACGGGTGATTGGAAAGAGAAAGTCGAATGGTCCAAGGATCCGATGGAAGCCATTGAAGGCATTGAGGCGAGAGTATCAGAGGTGAAATGTGAATTTAGAGGGGAAGGACGAAGAGGTTGAGCGTTGTTGATAGGCATGGAAGTTATACCGAGCTTCTTTAGCTCCAGCAGTTCCCCAGCACTGGTTGTCAGCTTAACGTTCATGATATGAAAGGCGTTTCACTCACCCGGAATTCCGTCTTGATTCAGTAGACGTCCCGGTCTGTTCTAATGACTGATTGAACATATCTCCGCCCATGTCACTCACTTCCTCCGTGGTATGCGAGCTGATGCTATCCATTCGATCACGGTACATTGACATGTAAAGATTGAGATCTTGTAGCGCTTGATCGTCCGGCGACAGTTGGGGCTGCTGACCTCTGGATTGGAAAGCAGAGTCGGCCTGAGTAAAGGAGGGGAAGGGATCGGAGAAGATTTGATTGCTGGGAGTCGCCAGAGTGTTGAAGGGTACGCGGTACGTGTTGGTATTGGGGGTGACGAATGCTGAGAGGTTCATTGGCTCCGTTTCTCCCGACCCTCCCTCATCTTTGATTTCCCCGAGCTCTCGAGAACCATTCACGTTGGGATTGATTCCTCCATTGTTGGCATTATGATTACCATTCATACCGAGGCCATTGTTATTGTTGCGAGGAGGAGTGAAAGGGCTGGAGTGGATCAGCTGTGAACCGGGCATGGATAGTCGTCGATTGTTCTGTGCTGTGTTGGTCATGGCCGTCAAGTGTAAGTTCGATGGTGATGGTCGGACACTGGGTGATCCTCTTGAGCCATATGGGCTAGGATGAGAACCCATTGGCGAAGGGTAAGGCGTGCTGCTTCGTCGGAGTGCTGCCCCTTGACTGATACTTGGGGAACGTAACTGCAAACCGTAGGGTCGGGGACGGCCTTGCAGCTCGTGCTTGCGCGCCCAACTGTGGATGTCGGCAGCTTCACCATTGGCGAGGGAGACACGCCGATTCATATTGAGCCATGCGGGTGGTAAGAGTGATGTCATGTGACTGTTCGAGGGTCCAGCTGATGCTGGCACGGGCTGATGTGGAGGAGGGGGTTGCAGAGAGAATGACGTGGATGCGTAAAGAGGTGCTTGTCCGAATGTCGATCCGTTGGAGTTGGGGATGAAGACGCCTTGGGGAGGCATGGGTAATCTGTGGAGGATCCGAGGAAAGCCTTGTGAAGGGTGCCCCCTGCCATGCCCGGATGCGGAACCGTCACCACGGGCATCTTTCTCCTTGATAGCCAGGGTCTTCATTTTTGCTCGTCTAATTGTCAGCTCTGGTCATCTCGTGGCATGGTCACTTTCAGACCACTCACCTGTTCTGAAACCAGACTTGGACGTTCCGCTTAGACATGCCGGTGGCGTAGGCTAGGTGTTCTCGGGCATCGTTGCTGGGCTTGTTGTTGATTGCGTATGCTTCTTCGAGAATCTGTAGTTGTTGGGGAGAGGTCCGACGACGATGCTTGACCTTCAATTTGTCAGATGGAGACCTTGGACTTGGAGCCGGAGGTGGTATAGTGCCAGTTGGGCTTGGGACTGTGGAGAGAAGAGGAGAACGTACGATCACGTCTGCACCAGACGCCATGTCATTCCTATCTGAATCTGGTTCGTCCTCCCAATCTTGAGTCTGCCATTCGTCCGAAGAAGCTCGATTAATGATAGGCGGTTGAGATGGGTGATTTTGTTGAAGTTGTTGCTGTTGCGGCATTAGGGGTTGAAGAGGTGGCCGCTGATGCAGATGCTGTTGCTGAGATAGAGGGAGATTCTCTTGCAGGACGTTGCCAAAATGGAAATCTTGGAAAGAAGGGAACGGAGATGCGAAAGATGGGCCAGCTTGAAGAAAAGAGTTGGACATGGCCGGATGTTGCTGATGATAAGGAAGTGGGAGTGGCTGAGTATGAGCATGACCCATGGCGTAATGAGGCATCGGCGCTTGACTCGGAGTGGATGTTGTGTTGGATGACATAGTCTGGGCCGAGACAGCTCGAAAATCGTCGCTGTTGGTAGGAAACTGAAAGGGGACGGCAGTGTTTAATGATTCGATCGTTGCAGATGTTGGAACGTGAGACAGATCTAACGATACTGAGTGCTGATGTCGATGAGGGATTTGTTGGGGCGCCGGATCTGGAATGTCTGGTCTGTTCTTGTTCCCCTGCGAGTCTTTCATGATCTTTGAAATATCTTTGGCTTTCATATCTTTTGCGACTCGTTCCAAATTGTCCCCACCGTTGATAGGACCTACCGAAGAAGCTACTGCCGGGATGCCGGTATCTGTCCGGTTTGAGATAGACGATACTGCCGCCATGTACGGCATTTGCATAGGTAAGCTAGTGGTCGTCATTGTGGAAGAAGTGATGCAATGTGATAGTGGATAGAATGTCGTAGTCTGTTATACAAGTCAGATGTAGTCATGCAACAAGAAAGCGGGCGGCGAAATGCGGATTGAGAGGAATGTTGTACGTACATCACATAAACAGCAGCGAGCACAGCACAGCAGGGGCTTCGCCAGAAGACGTAGTAGAAGAAGGGTGTTGGAGTAGATTTTTCGGAGCTTGCTCGATGTCCGACGAGCAAGAGCGTGGAGCTGGCGTTCTTGATAGGAGAGAGAAAGAGAGAGAGAGAGACGATATGTGAAGAGGAGTTTAGAGGAGGAGAGGAGAGGAAACGTTTCAGATGAGGGTGTCGGTGTGATGCTTTGGCGATGGTGTGGTCGATATGCGAGTTATCGGAGTGGGGAATAGGAAAAAGATGGGAGGGGTCCTTTGTAGGCGGGGTTTTCGTCAAAAGTCGAGATCAAGAGATCAGAGAATTTTCTTGACAGAGACCGAAAGGGTAGTTGGAAGGCGATGAAAAAAAAAGGGGGAACAATCGTCAATGACAAGGTCCGAAGAAGGCTGAGTATAGAGCCTATGATGTTCTCTTTTCAAACCGTGGATGATACGAGAAAATAGAAGAAGCAAAGAAGACCCTTAGTCTTCTTATCGCGGAAGTGGTCCCTCTACTTCAGGCCTTTCCCTCGGTCGGAACCAAGAACCCAACAATGGCCAGAACCTGATAGATTATCCGCTCTTCTCGGTCGTAGTGATAATATTTGTTGCAAGAAGACCAATGACGATGTGGGCTTCTTCCGTCGGTTCCTCTACCGCTTTTACCGAATGTTGAACCAGGTAAGCTTTTGAAATTCGATGGACCAATGTACTGATGAATCGATGAACCGATGACCGCCGGCGCGCAGACCGTAAGTAAGCGTTCCAGAACCACACGGTGACACAAGGTAGACCGCAGGCAGAGCACGAGGCTTGAGACGGCGTACAAGACAAGTGGGGGATCGTCGGTTGGCAGTCGCCAGGGTGATGATCTCGAGGTGGGGGAAGAGGCAGGGGTGAGGAAAGGCGAGAGCACTGTGAGGGAGGAGGGAGGGAGAGCGATCTGTGGGAGGTTTCGATCCGCTTTTATGATATCTAGCCAAGTATGGAACGGGCGAGATCGTTCTAGTGACACCCGCAATTATTAAAGAAAGTCGAAAAACGTCCAAGCGCTAAACATTTGTTGAGGCTAACATGCGGGGTGTAATGTTCTTCCTTCCTCAAAGATCAACCGGCACTACTTGCAAGTTCGTTGCTAAGAACCGCTTTTGGAAATTGAAAAGGATCGGCTGGTCTGATGTTGTAACACACTTAGGTCCTAGCTGAGATCTAACTATAGCACTTGACTTGAAAAGACCGAGAAAGAAGGTGAAGCCGTCGTTTCGAATAGGAAATGGTGATAGAGATACCGAGAATCCAGCTTGAAATCATCTCACAGTTGCGAGACTTTGGATGGCCAGAGACTAGGCCCGGGTGTTTCCATAGGCCCTGAACCGTTGTCATGTCCACGCTCCTTACCCCAAAGCCTGAGGATAACATAGGCACGACTTGCTCTCGGACATGTTGCAAGTGAGACCCTTGTACCTAACTTTTTCTCCCATTCTCGCTGCTGGAGTCTCCCCTCGAGAACTCGAGAACACCGAGGACAAAAAATTCATGTGTCCCTGAAGGGGTTTCAAACCTCCGAGTTCTACGGATCCCGGGCTTACGGCACATCCGAACAGCGGGCCTTTGCCTTGAAGCTGCCATGCTTCCATTAAACTTGGAGACGTTGGTGACACAAAACTGCTGTGCCAGCAGAGAACGACATTCTCTAGGTACAGCCGCTGACATCAATCTGGCGTTGTGCCACTCTCCTGCAACCCTCAACAGTCAGTCCCCTCATGCCACTCATGCCCATTTCCTCACACGCTCGGCTTTTCTCGGTACTATGACTGGTAGTACGTCGGCTCATGGGCCCTTCGGCCTCGGCGTTGAGTAGAAAAAGCAGCTAGTGGCACTGGGACTACAGTCCACGTCCTCGAACCCGATAGCCCGTAACCCGATAATGCCTCCAACCCGATAGATTTTCAGTGATACCGAGTAGGTTTGCAGGAGATTTCATGCGACCCCGGTACCAGGTACCCGATAGTGTCAAGACTGAGATTATCGGGTTAGAGGACCATTTTTGGTAGAGGAGGGAGAGAAATAGGCCCGCGAGGCCAAAGAAAGCGCAATAGGCTCCCCAAAATAGGCGTGCACAGGGGCTTTTAAGACAGAATAGGTGCGCCAGCCCCGTCTCACGTGACCCAAAATTAAGTGGAGGGTACACTTAAGCTTTTCCTCCAACCCGTTAGGTCCCTCAAGGCGATAGCGCAAAGCCCATACCGAGCCTATCGGGTTAGAGGACGCGGACTGTAATCACTTGAAAATTAGCCCGACGTATCCCGACCTGTCTCGGCTCATCTTTCCCCAATCTTCTTGTCCTTCTCCCCTTCTGTTCCCTACGTCACCGTCATTCAACAATCATATCGTCGCTAGCTCTTGACTTCATACGGTATCCTTCATCCTGCTATTTTGCTCCTAGTCTCTAGTAGCTAGTCGAGTGCATATCGCATCATCTACTTCTAGTACAAGTGCTAGGAAGACGCGCGTTGCCACACTGCCGATCTTTGCCTCTTCTTTCTTCCTATCTGACAAAGAATCTTTGAATCTTTGAATCTTTCATTTCCACACATCGACCGTTATCATCTCCTGTCATGCCCCTTCATCCCGTCCCGATCATACTAGGAGGTACTCTCGCACTTATCGGTTCTGGCTATGCTTTCAAAAAAGTAAGCTTTGTTCTCTCCCTTTGTCATGACAAAGACAATCACATAAGTAGATCAATAACTAATCCCAGTAGTTCGTTTACGATCCTCACCTAGCTCCTCTCATAGAAGCTTTTTTAGCCTCACGTCAACCTCACAAAGATCATTACGAATTTATCCCTATACCTATAGTCTCTGCCGGTATTTCGACGGCTCGACAAGATCATCCAACATCTGGTCATTTACGTCGAAGATCTCGTCCTGTTCAGGAATACGAACTCGACCCTTTTCCTCGTTTCCGTGAAGATCAAGGTCATGTTCATGAAGATCAAGAGCAATCGCATTTGGGTCGGGTGACACAGTATGAATTAGACGGTTCTTTTTTGCCTCAATCTCCAACTAGATCTAGGCGTGTCAGTTTGAAGCTAGAGGGGAAACATTCAGGCCAACCCCTCATCGATCTGGATGACGAACCTTCTCAGGTCATCTTTGACTTCTCTCCATCACATGTATCTTCCCCCACTCCCATCACTCGACCTCTAGAGTCAATATCCCCAGCCGATACTTTGGTAGATGATTCTGCACAAGCTCCTCTACTTGATTCTACCGTGATTATCACTTCGCCAAATTCACCAGTCACACCGGTCATCCCTGTTTCTCCCCAGGATGTCGAGATACGACAACCTTTATCTCCCACATACTCTTTCTTCTCACTCTCTCGCTCTGTTTCACGATCAGATGGATCCATCATAGATGCCCATACTTCACAACGACCACAACACGAAGAACCTTCCATCCACGGTTCTTCCTTTACCGGCGAGGATGACTCCATGTCCGATTTATTATCGGTACACTCGATGTCTTCTTATGCCGACGCAGAGGCTTATACTCCCGATGCCACTCCTGGTGGATCTCGTGCTGGATCTCCTCGTCTCATCTCTCACCCATGCGAACACCTTCACTCGGTCAATCCTACTGATCTGAATATCGACATCGAACCACCTATCGTCCCGGGGGGATCGACAAGACGTTCGAGTTTCTCAAGTATGAGCAGTTGGGATGCGTTATAAACCTTATCGTAGCCATACTATCTTTTATCATCTGTAGAACACGATCAGCACAAAGGGATTTCATTTGTATTTGCCACATTGTGTTGTGCTTGCTGTCAAGTTGTACTCTACATGTCATGTTTGTCACTATGTCATCGCATTGAATTTGTCATCATGAACTTGCATATTCTAGTACATACAGGAAATACGCTAACCCTTCTGGTGGACCAATTTCGCGATACGTGAAAGTCCAATCCGGTCTATTGATCATATATCTGTTCTTGTCAGTTACGTGAGCTGAAGGTGAATCGATACGCACCGTTTACGAAAATGTGGTTGACCAAATGTGAAACTGGGGTGAGTAATTGAAACATGAAACATGCACACTATGAGAGTTGAAACGTACTAGAGGAATTTTGACCCAGGGGAATGCTTCAATACACTGCAAGTCAGCGTTATACAGAGTGAGAAAAAAGGAGACAGACGGACCGAAGTGCTTCGTCGACTTCTTTAGTACATGCGTCGACATCCTTTTGAGGTGGATTCTGACGTATCAGCTCATCTCTTTCTGTCCTACACCTCCCCGAGTAGTTGGTAATTCCCAGACCAATTGTGGTGAAATAGCTCCAAGTCACAGATTTGGTGTTCACCAAACAAGAACGGGAATCGATTCCGGGACTTGTGGTGAGACTAAAAGATACAAAATCAAAGGTAGAAAGAACGAAAAGAAATTAGGAAGATATAGGAACATACCCATGGATCACCTTTCGAAGTCAACATAGCGCTACTGATCAATCCTCACTCCGTCGTGATATAAAACACAAACTCCATAGTACCTTCTCATCAACATTGACCGATGATGATTTGATCCACTGACCTTTGTCGATCACCAAGTCGAACGATCCATCTTCAAGCTGAAGATTCAAAACGTCCATTTCGTACCAAGTCATTTGAGGACGTGAAATATGTCGAGCAGACATATCTTGTATCACCGTACTGGAATACTTCATTTCAGCATATCAGTACTCTACTACGAGTTTCACGAGCTCTGCCAGAGTTACAGAAAAAAGTATATCTGAGAAACTCACATCTACATTGACGATATTCTGATAACCTGCATCGTACATCTATACATGAGCCTCAAAATTGGATTTCCCCCAAACTTGAAGAGCTAGGGGAAGGGGGGATAGACTAGAGAGGTATGAGTATGTTAGGAGATGACTTACTACTTCACTCAACCTGGAATTTCCACAACCTAGCATCAAAACTCTACTTTCTTTACTTGGATAAAGATCAGATACGAAAGGTAGTAAGTATTCTGGTGTCAAGAACCAATCGAAAGTTGTCCCTTGTTTTTCTCTTGTTGTCAGCTTGGTTGTTCAACTGCTTGGTGTGTAATGAAGCTGACGAAGTGTAACGATGTTCCCTATCTATTAGCGTATCCAGATAAGAGTCATTCATGCCTAGAGAAGCTGCTATGAAGGCGTGCAAATGACGGACATATCAGGGAGGAGTTCAGGAAAGGGGCAGAGTTCGAGATTTCGATGGCTGGATGGACGAATGAAGGAAGCTCGAAGTAGAGGATACGAAACGACACACCAGTATTTCCTCGTCCCATAGCCTTCATTATCATCTGGCAAACCCTCTGTAGCTTTGCTGGGCATCTTACCCTCTCGCCTTGAGTTCTACGTCGTCTGGGCAGACGTGCAGACCGGACAAATCGATAAAGACATCATCAACTCTTCATCCGACTTTTTGGTTGAACCGTTGTGGGGCTCCGCATAACAAGATAGAGGGTGAACCAAAATTCCTCTTTGACCTTCCGTCCGTATTTCTTCAAAACTCAGCGTCCAGAGGCTAGGCTCGGGTCGTAAGACTCGGTAAGGACGTTGAGGAGGCTAAATAAAAAAGACTGCAGAGGAATTTGAGACAATCAGATGGACCCAAATGCTGAAGATCGACCTCCGCAAGTGGAGTTGGTAGAAGTGGACGTAGAGGTTTCTCCGGAGGTATGTCCGCCTTTACCGCTTTTTACCACTCTGCTGAGCTGACGAGAAGGTACCTAGTTCACCTAGAGTGAATGAAAAGGAGAGGGTTTATCCTTCTCAGCCGGTACTGGATATTCCTAGTTCAAGTTCGATATTCCGAGCTGCTTTGCCTCATGATGAACGTGGGTTTCTGTCCATAACTTCTTTTTCTGGTCGCCGTGGTCGATTCAAGACAGGAAGACTACGAGGCAAAGTATCAGTCAAGGTTCATGAACATACAAACCATCGGCTAATAAGGAGTGAAAATTGACAAGGACCGATGTTGATATATAGCCCCAGATCCAGAGAGAACTCAACAACAGCAAGAAGAAGAATTCCAACGAAAGCTTCGAGGGGAATACGAAGCTGCTCAAAGACGTGTTTCTGATGTTGTTCGTCACTCCTCCCTCCACTACAAAGTCAGCTGACGGTTAGGTGACAGGAAACATGCATCGACCTCTACGTCTTTCTTCCATCCGACTCTCCCCTCAACCATCGTCAACACGAACCTCATATCTCAACTCTCTTCTCTCACCTTTCATATCACCCTCTCACCATCCATGGATGCCAAAGTGGCTTTACCCCGCCCCTCCCCCTCCAGGAACACTTCACGAAGTGTTGCTCACTACCCGAGCTCTGATGCATCATCTAGATAAGATAGGGATATTTGACGTTGATCAATCTGGTGTACGTTTGGAGCCGAAACGCGGAGGAGAAGAGGATGAAGTGGAATTGGTGCTCGCTTTGAAAGAGAGGAGTAGATTGTTCTTCAAAGCTGGTACGGAAGTTGGTGGTGGGGAAGGAGGAGGAGTGAGCTGCCGGCATGTTGATTAGGAAAACAGCTAATGGTGAAGACTGTGACAGCTAGAATACGAAATGCCTTCGGAGGTGCAGAGTCATTAGAAGCCAATGCTTCTATAGGTACAAAGACCAAGTCGTCTTATCAAGTGCGGCATTCATCCAATCAAAGAGGAATGTAACTGAGAGACAGGTCATGTTCAACTCGCCTATACTAGCTTCTCCATTGTTGTCATTTGCCCTGTCAGCATTCTCCCTGGATAGGGATAATACAGCATTTGCCTCGCATCGGGAAGCAGCAGGAGGGGGTAGGGCGAACCTCAGCGTGAGCTACCTCAATCTGATCTGAGGATAGCTCTCTGACTCAACAGGCTATCGCTCCTTGGGGCAGACATGATCTGACATACGAATATATACAACGGGATATTACCCATCTTTCCCCGACTGCTTCTGTCTCGTGAGTTGTTTCCAACAAGCAAATGGAAGCTGACGAAATAGAATACGCGAGCTGGCTCATCCGTCAACCAAGAGTAGCTTGATACATACCTGGACTTCAGATACCAGGGATGATCCATGGACGGGTACCAGTGGTCGTCTGCTCAAATTCAGTCATGTAGGACTTTTCTCTACTGGAGATTACTCTGACTGACGAGTAGGAATATTCTGGGCTGCCTGGTTCATCGCAATTTGCACACTTCTTCAAATCAACCACTCAATCACAACTCTCCCGTGCACTCCACACGGGGTCGAACATTGTGAGTGTTGAACCTGATTTAGAATCTTTGTTGATTCGTAGCATTACTCTGTCTCCTCACTTACCACCCTTCTCTTACCTTTATACTCTCGAACATCCTCCGCGGATGGTCATCCACCCGTCACCTATCTACCCGACCGGACTTATCTTGGAGGCCCAAATTCCGTACGAGGCTGGAAAGTTGGTGGATTAGGAAGACGAGATGGACCGGATTCCCTCGGTGGTGATCTTGCTTGGGGTTTAGGACTCTCTGTTTTTGCTCCTATACCAAAGAAAGAACATTGGCCATTGAAACTGCACTCATTCTTGAATATCGGCAAGGTGGTTGGTTACGATACCAGTAGGTCTTGGCTTCTTCTCCGGCCATGAGCTGACGTGGGATAGATCGGTCATTTTCAGAAAATATGGGCAGATTGTATCGAAGTCCTAATCTCAGTGTGGGTTTAGGATTGATGTATCGGTGAGTATATCAGTCAAAGAAAGAGGTAAGGGCTGAGTGTAGACTTGATCCTATACGGATAGAACTCAACTTTACACTGCCACTTGTAGGAAGAAAGAACGAGCGTTTGTCTCGAGGTCTAGGTGTGGGAGTAGGCGTAGAGTTCCTCTGATCTCTGAGCAGTTTACCAGTTGCAAACTTAGTATCTGACTTGTCACGATGCGTAAATGCCATGATGCCACTTTCTATAGGATCTTGTACGAGTAGAACCTCGGGAGCAAATTTAGGGATCGGCCATATCGGGCAATTGGATTCCAGTCGAAATGTCGGAATGATAGAACCAACTCATCTTCATTACACATGCATGCTCTCTTCTTTTCATCAAAGCACTCATAACTCACAGCACTAAAACACTATCTGACAGATATCGAAATCTGAACCATAGATAACAATATGTCGGTGCTTGTTCCTATTCCCACTCAATCGCTCCAAGCGGGAGATTTGTATTCCGTAAAGGGCAATGTGAGCTGATCGTTGAAGAGGTTGCGAAAAACATGTCACTGATAATCAGGTCATTGTCGTCACTGGTGGAGGAACCGGTTTAGGGAGGATGATGACTGAGGGATTCGTTGTCAATGGTGCGAAGGTGTATATCGTAGGGAGGCGAGAAGAGGTTTTGAGCAAGGCTGCTGAAGAGATCAATCAGGAATTCGGCAAGTCTGGAGGATGTGTGATACCGTGAGTCCGAACATTGTCCACTTCCACCTCTCCATCTTCCTGATTCACATGAGACTGCTGAGGCAGCTCTGAATAGGTCTCACAATAGCCGCTGTAGCTCCAAGACTCCTTGGTCCCTTCCGTCGTAGCACCCTACCTCTACCTCTTCGTCAACTCACTCGTGTCTACTGTCAGGGCATTCCGACGGTGGCTCGTCTTCCTGGCTATTTGTTCTTTGGTACCTGACGCCTTTTTTCGAAATGGGAGGCCAGAAAGATCGTAGATCACATAGCACAGGTCAAGTGAGCTGATATACAGGGTGAAAGGGGACATTTCCACCAAAGCCGGTGCCAAAGCTATCGTCGATATCATCGGTTCCAAAGAGACCCACGTCAGTCCTGTGTCTCTACAAGTCAATCGATATGAAATTGATGGACAGGTAGACACTCTGATCAACAACGCTGCTATACAAGTCCCATGGAAGAACCCCATTACCACCGTTGAAGGACATAATGATCGTAAGTCCAGCGTACATCAGGACTTGACAGTAAATCTCAAACGCGTCATCCCGATAATCCGGGGCGGTTATCATTCCAATTCCCAGGACTAGTATGACTTGTGAGTGGTCTGTTCAACTTACGAACAGCGGAACAGGTCGAACGTCTCGTTTGGGAAGGCGTAGAAGAGTGAGCTACATTATTTTTGTCTGGTGTATGTCGACTAACGAAGAAAGCGAAGATTGGGCAACTACCATGGCTGGTCAGTCGACTACGGTTATTGAAGAAGAGCGAGAACTGAGAAGGAAGGAAACGTAGCAGGTCCTTATTTCTTGACAGCTGCCTTTGTACCTCTCCTCAAGAAGAGCGACATTAAGAGTGTGGTAATAATCGGTTCAGTAGCTGCTATTGCCAATCAGCGGTGAGTCCCTCATATGACCTACGCTCCATATGAGTGATTCTTGAATACGCTTCAGCTGACATGCAGCCCAGTATCCACCTTGACCTACGGAGTTTCCAAGGTATGTATCATTGACTATCTGAGACTCCAGCTGACGGCAAGGCTGCCGGTAAGTAATCAGCTCCTAAATATCGCGGATATATTCCCCAATTAATAACCAGCTATACATCTAGCCACCATGCTCGCTGGTCGGCTCTCACCGTTAGTTACTTATTTCCGACGATGTGCGCATGACTGATGATAGATTGAAAATACGAGTCAATACAATCCTCCCTGGTGTCTTTCCATCGGAAATCACCAGTGAAATAAATGCAAAAGGAGAACGATACCTAAAGATCCCAGCGGGCAAAGCAGCCCTTCGATCACCACTCGGTCAGTAACCTTTTTGTGTCCGGGGGATTGGTAGGAAAAGGTTGACAAGAATAGCTCGTGCTGGACAGAGACATGAAATAGTGGGACCTGCTTTGCTCCTTGCTAGTCAAGCAGGAGGGTTCATGGACAATGCCGTCATCTCTGTCGATGGTGGTAGAAACATGGTCAGTAGTATTCCCAATTTTCGTCCCTCTTTCGTGAGTGAAGTACGGCGCTGATGCGTGTAGAACGCAGGGATGAACGATGGTATTCGAATGCCAGAGGAGACATATTAGTCAGAGTTATAGGATTGCTCGCGATCCTTTCTGCAAAGGTACGAGTGATGAGGATTCTCGGCTTTTGAAAAGGTGATTGCGGACATCATCCCAATGTTAGGTCCTTTCGACGTATTTGCGATTGAGTGTTGGAAACGCCTTCCTCGCAATTATGTTTTGATCGCAGAAACAGACACACTAGTAGATGATTGGGTAGTCTTTGTCATGATGCATGTGATATTCCCCTTGAACGTTTGAAAACACCATGATTATATCATGATCTCCGCCGTAATTGACAGGAAACACCACTAACGTTACTAGTACTTGATCGCAAAAGTTGGATAGACGGATAGATAAATCTTTGTCCGGTCGTCCGGCACCGGGATCACTTCGGCTCGAGCTGCTATCGAGCCGATCATTCACCCATATATCTTTTCTGCATCTTTTCACTTTCGATTCTTGTATTTCTTCTCGGACATCCTTGACAATTTCTTGACATTCATATTGAAAACTGGGAAACACAATGTCTGCTTCTTTCAAAATTGGAGATATGTTCTCGGTGGTGGGCCAAACGGTGGTCGTCACCGGCGGTGGGACGGGTCTTGGCAAGGGTTTGTACTTAAGTCTTACTCTTCACACCACCATCTCTTTTCTATTCCCATCTTCATGGTCTGTCATTCAAACTCGTACACTTACAAATACCTTTGATATGCAAATGGAGTACTACAGGGTCGATGCGGTCTTTAAGAAGGTGAGCTAATCTTTTGCTATCGCTCAAGGATTCGTCACCAATGGCGCTACGGTATACATCACCGGTCGTCGTGAAGACGTTTTGAAGAAATCCGCAGAGGAGATTAACGTAGATGCTGGTCTTGGTGGGAAAGCTATAGCGTGAGTGTTTCTTCTCTCATAACACCTCTTCCCTTCTATACGTATCAATCCTTATCTAGTCTTTCCGCTCTCTCCGCAAACTCCGGGTTGTGGTAAGAATAAAGTTTGTCAGATTTGAGATAAGGGATCAAGACTGATCAAAAGCATTCAAGGTGATGTATCTACGAAAGAAGGTTGTGGTAAAATCGCCGCCGCTTTGAAAGATGTAGAGACTGTAGGTTTGTCGTCTGCTGAATGATAAAATGACTAACGGGGAAAGATTGATACTTTGGTCAATTGCGCTGGTGTAGGACGTGCTTGGAGAGTTCAATGTACTGATCATAATGATCGTAAGTGTTCTCATTGTTATGGTCGAGTGAGACTGATGGGAAAGCGGATCAGGTCGAGAAACTTTTATGGGATGGTGTGGAAGAGTGAGTCATCGAGTATGAAAATACAGGAATGGTGGAGAAGGAAGCTGATGAAAGTGATGATTTCAATTATACCAATTCGAGTAAGTTTTGTTTTATTTCACAATTCCATCTTATTCTTTCGTTGATCAGTCGAGTGGAAGTGGCACAACTTCAAGAAATATGAAGAATGTGGTGCAACATCCTGGTCCAAAGATGGAGCAAGTGGGAAAGATTAGGATGTGACAGCTGATATGAACAGTCAATATCAACGGAGTTTACTTTATGACAGCCGCTCTTGTTCCACAACTTCGCAAGGCTACTAACCCAGGTGTTGTAGTAATATCTTCTCTTGCTGGATTAGCTAATCAACGGTAAATCTTTCCTTCTCTCTTCATATCGTTCCTCTCGTTCTCTCATACAGTTTCTCATCTATGCTCTCTATTACAAACTCTCATATCTGATCCCTATTGAATCCCTTACCTTGTCTATCCATCCTATATTGAATCCCTTTACCTTGTCTGTCCAACCTAGCTTGATCTCTTTTCTATCAAAATGAGAAAGTAATGAAATCAATGCTAATTTCACAAGTTCCATGGGAAGTGTAACGTACGGTACTAGCAAAGCAGCTGCTATTCATCTTGGTAAACTTCTCGCTGGTCGTTTACATCCGTAAGTTCTTTCTACTATCCATTCGCCTCTAGATCTTCACTAGCCTAAATTCACTCATTCCATCATTTCTGTATAGCATATTATTCGAGACTGAGGAAAAAGCATGGAATCGGTAGACAAAAGATTCGACGTGTATGAAGAAATACGATGGGAGAGTGAAGGGGATATGACTGATGAATTCAGTTTCAAGATTCGTGTCAATACTATTTGTCCTGGTATTTTCCCTTCTGAAATGACTGCAGTTTCTGCGGGAGGTCACGAATATAAAGATTTAGCAGGACCAGCTGTCAAAGCTGCCAAACGTTCCACTGCTGGTGAGTTTTTCAATCATCAAATCCCACCTTTCAAACATCCGTCAATCCATCCCACTTCAGCATAATCCCCTTAAAATTCAAGACATAGCAGGTCTTAGCAAGAGATCGGAGATTCGAGAGGGGATATATATGAGAAGATTCCCTATGGGCAATACAACAGTGTGGAAGTTTCAAAAGGTCGTATCGAGGTAGTGAGAGAGTGGTAGACTGGTGAAGCTGTAAGACTGGAGCTAACCATCAGGTCGACCTGGTAAAATGATCGAAATGGCTGCTCCTGTACTTCTATTATCTTCACCAGGAGGAGGTTACATGAACCATACAGTCATCACCGTCGATGGAGGTAGACTCATGGGTGCTGGTATTCATGATGGTATCAAAGTGGATGATGCTCTCATGACTTAGTTCCTTAGTAATTTACTAAGGTTTTAAAATGGAAATATCAACGAAAAATATTTTTTGAGGGGAAGAATGCAAAGTGATTCATTCAATTCAATCATACACATATCGATGAGACTCACGTTGCAACCTACCGCAATATGTAACGTAGAATAGGCATAAGATGGACTGATCATGACAATGCTACGTGATTTCATAAAGATGTTTAAAGTACAACAAACAAGAACCAAAACATGATATTGCGTAATTACCAATCCCTCCTCAATCCCAAACCTATAACATAAGCTATGAGTTTTTTGTTTACACGTACAAGGCATCTACCTCAAAGACGACTTTGGCGCTTACCTGAACTTTTATGTCCCACTCCTATACCTGCGCCACCTGGACTGACACCTAGTTCGGTTGGCTTACCAGTAGAAACTAGACTGGTAGAGGAAGGTGATTCATGTAAGGTCGTGGATAATTTAGATCTTCTTCCTGCCATAGGTTCGAGCTGTAAATCAGTCTCACTAATCTCGATGTATTCCCTCTTGCACCCCCAGCTTTCAAGCATGAGCGAGACGAGTGGTTCATAATAGAAAATTGTGTGTGTGTGCGTGTTTGAGAGGGGAGGGAGAATAATACTAAAGTACGAGTACTTACTCGCCGCTTAATCTCCCTCAACGCTTTGGTATGCGGTTTCCAACTAACCACCCCTTCCTTCAAATCTTTCAGCTCACCAGGAAACAAATCGATTATTTCTGGAGCATCTACCAAAGCTCGCATGATCCACGGAAGTTCAAAGTCGTTTCGAGCGTCTCGGGCTGAAAACGGTTCTACTTGTAATGGCGGTAGATTAGGAGCTGGACCTGCCAGAAGGAGATATTCGACTGCGAGAGCATAACTAGCTAGTTCTTCATATGGACTGCTGTGTCCGACGCCTGGATGTTAGTATCTTCCATATCTGTAACTTCCAGTCGCGAGGGATCCTTCAAGTCATTCGAGTCAGAGCCACAGCTCCGAGTAGATGTACGGGGATGGTGGCCACACATTGGGGAGATCATATTCATTGGAGTAAGGAATAGAGAGATCTTGGAAAAAGGAGAAATGTTAGGAGTTGAACAAAGAGGTAGATGATATTGAGGATTGAGACTGCCCACTGACCCGTCAATGACCCCGCGGTAGCCTCGCTGAGATGTTCGATAAGCCGTTGATCGTCAATACCAGCGTTGCGTAACATAAACGTGAAACACAATAAATTGGTCATGAAATCCTCAGCAGAGTAACTCGCACCGTCCACGAATAGTGCGCGAAGAAGTAATGGGTGTGTAGCGCAACTGAAAGAGGCGCCATAGATCGGAACCTAAAACATCAGTTCGACTTGTTCAGAATCCGCACAGAGCGATTCAGTCGTCGTCTGACATCTTGACATGGTACGGAATGGAAAGTGAACAGGGTAGGTTTTGCGGTAGTCCCACTGTAGCGAAAAGGAGACATACATGTGGGGGATTATGAGAATTGCGAAACTCACAACTTGATCATTCAACGAAGCCAGTAAGACTACCCTCGTCCCATTTTCAAGAATCATCGATAAAGCTCTTTGATAAGCCTGACTGACAGCACTTGTCGTATCCTGAAATTCGAACAATTCCCTCGCAGCGGCATTCTCGAACCATTGCAAATACGGTTGTATGACGCTACTTGTCGAGATCGAATACATTGGTCCTAGATGAACTCCACACATGCTCAACAAAGCAACTTTTTGATGACCTCCTTCCGCACCTGATACAGTAGCTCTTCCTCTGCCCGTTCTTGATCTGAACTTTGGTTCTTCGGGAGGTAAAAGACCAACTGGTCCAAAGGCCCATTCACATCGTGATACAGCTTCGTTATTGAGAGGTGTTCGAATATGACCTTGAGCTATCATACGTGATATGAGATGGGTGGTAACTATACATCCTTGAGAATGGGCGGCGAAGAAGATAGCATCGGCTCGACGAAGATCGTTGATCCATGCTGGGTTGGAGAGATATGCTTTGTATAGTCTTTCTGTCAGTCTTCTCCAGTGATTTCAGCGACACAACCATGATATCTTCCTGTCGTATATAATAATGTCGTTGGAGAAATCTCACAATTCCCCGTGCTGAGCAACACACACAATGGAAACTCATACTATTGACAGAAGTAATAGAAACTCACTTGTCTACTCGATTATCAATAGTCCCTTCTCCTTCCAGAGGAATAAGCGTAAGTCGTAAATCTGTGACACCTCTCTCATCAAAGAATTGCTTCACAGCCTGACCCATCATGTTTGCAAACTTCGTCGAAGTACCCGTAGGTTCTCCGATAACCCTTCATATTAGCCAAACGCCGACCTCATCCGTGCTAACTTACGAGTTTAGCATCTTGGCAGGGAACCAACCGTGCACACCAACCACCACCACTCTCTTCACATTCTTCCAACCCCCATCCAAATCCCCGCCATCCAAACCCATTCTCCTTGGCAGATCACCTCCAACATACCTCCCCTGTTTTCTACCTCGCGTCTCCTTGTCCAGCTCGGAAGATACAGGAACAGCTTTAGGTGTTTCCCTCGGAGTGTACACATAATTACCCATAGCTCCCAAAGCACGCCAGGCTAACCCAGCAGTGGTAGCCGTGATACCTGCTCCTTCAGATTCGTTGGGCGGTGGTAAAGGAGGGAAACATCTGGGAGGGCGATCGAAGGTGGTTTTGAAAGTCGGTATAACCATGTTAGGCTGGATAGTCGGTGCTTGAGGAGGTGGAGGAAGTGACGAATTGTTGGTTTTACCACTACTAGGTGTACGATCCATGTCGAGCGAACGTCTTTGAGGAGATGGTGCAATGGGGGTGAGACTGCTAGCCACGGATCCGTTTGATAGTCGCTTTTTGTGAATTTCGAGATTCTGGGATTGTTTAATCTGCACCGTCTTTCCTTTGAGCGAATCTATGGGTTTGGTAGGTTCGACAGGGGGTTTGATGAGTTCGGCAGATTGTGACGGTTCGGCAGATGGGAAGTTTGGGTCAGAGGAGAAGTCCATGACCTCGTCTACACCTTCACTCTTGGGTGCGTCTCCTGAAGACGCTGTGATTTTACCTTGAGTCGATCGAAATGCGAGGTAGGTCAACCATCCCGTTGACGACGTGGGTGACGTGGGTTTGCGAGCGGAGGGTTCTGGGTGTGTCGGAATCGTGTTGGCGTCCTGCTGGGTAGAAGGCGGCACGTCAAGGCTTTCTGATGTTTCTGGAGCAATTGTCGACGTTGATATCGTTCCTGGGGCAGGGATAGGCTTCTGATCAGCTGCTGGATCGGTGGGTTCTACAGGTCTGGCTGACGTGTTTGCAAGAGTCGACGATGGCTTGGTCTGGGGTACGACGAAAGAGTACAAGTATGTACCCCAGCCTGTGCGGGGTTCAGTAGAACCAGCTTGGCTTTCATTCGGTTGCGGTTGTTCTTTGGGTCGATTATTTACAGAGGAGGTCGATTCGGCGGTCTCGAGAGGCGTCCGAGGGAAAACAGGAGCAGGGTTTGAGTCGGATACGGCCTGAGGAGGATTGGCAACGGAGATGATATGTGAGTCTGGGATTGGCGATGATTGAATGACATTCTCGGATTGTTTGATCGTTCCTCTGTTCAGACCAAGATACGTCCCCCACCCCCCTGGCTTGACATTTGCATCGGAGGCGACTGGCATGTCAGACTGGACGACTGTGACAGGAGATGCAGTGGCCGGGACAGGAAGAGAAGGTGCAGCCGACACGTGTTCTTCGGTCGGTGCAGGCGGGCCTGAGTGTGGATCGGATAAAGAGTCCTTGACCTGGTCGACAACACCGTTGGACTTTGATATTGAGGGAAGTGTCGAGGATAATGGAGTATAAATTGACGAAGAGACCACTTCTCGACCTTTGCCTCCTCCCCATCCCCACCAACCCTTTGGCGGTTCACTCCCCGCATCAACGTTTACAACCTGTGTCTCTCCCGTAATCTTTGGGGGAACCGCGTCCCCTTGTCGTGTATTTTCACTGGTCGATAACTCCTGTTGTGTACGGGGTTCGGCATTATCTTCTCTGACACCGACACCATTTGCGTCTTGGCCCGATATCGATAGCGAAGGGTTTATGGTAGGTTGTGTGACAGACAAGTCATCTTCCTTCTCCTTCTCCTTTCCCTTCCCTTTATCTTTACTCTTGGGAAATGTCGGTCCAGGAGAATTCCACCTCATCCACGATGTTGAATGTTTAGGATTTAACTTTCTTTCCACTCCTTCTTTCCTCCCATCGTCTGTTGTGGCCGTCATCGAAGTGTCTCCATTTTTAGAAGGTGTAACCGATGTTGTGTGATTGAGCCCATTCTCTAATGGTACTTCTAGCAGAGGAGCGGCAATTTCCTCTCCACCAGGGGCCACAAACAGAGAAGCGAGACTCCTATCATCCAATCTTGTTCGACCTCTCGAAGGTCCAGCTTCCATATCTAACTCTGATACTTCCATCACACTAGGCGTCGGACTTCGACTCTTTCTCCCAGTTCTGACAGTGGTAAGAGTAGCATTACTACCTGTTCTACTTCTCAATCCAATTGTTCTCCCACCTAGATCACCATCTAGTTGTTTTGAGAGAGATTGTTCCGCTCCAGAGGCCACGCGTCGGTTGGGGAGAGGAGCTGTTGGAGCAGCTTGAGCAAACACGAGAGAAATGTGTGGAGTAGAGGTTTTTCGTATACTAGGATTACGAAGGGTATGAGGACGACGAGGTGTTCGAGAGGATATGGACACGTGTGAGGAGAGAGAGGAGTTTGATGGTTGTAGATGAGGGAGAGAGGGGGAAGGGGAAGAAGGTAAACGGTCTGGTTTCGAATTAGAGGGCATGGTGGGGGAAATAGAACGTTTGAGTGGGGTTAGGACATGTGATCAAGATATGAATGAGAAGTAAACTAAGGTATGGAATGCTGAGATCAAGAGTGAAGTAGAAAAAAAAGTGAAGTTTGTGATGTAGATGTTGTAAAGGTGGCAAGGTGGCGTCATCATCGTCATCAGATTCTTGTTTTCCGATCTATGTGGTGCTATTGTATTGTACTCGTGTATAACATCGATTGCATTCCTTCTATAATCATACAGGTCTTTCGGATACGATCTACTTATCACCCAACAAAACATTTCTACGATTCTAATTGAAAAGAGGCTACATTCTCAGTCACTTCTCTCGGTGATTGGGACAGATATCAATCTATTCTCAAAATCACAACCCTTGCGCTCGTCCAAAAGCTCTATCAGCCTTCATCTGAGCTCTTCTAGCTTTTATCTCCCTCTTATTCGCTCTTCTCTCATCTCTTCCCATCATCTTCCTCTGCATCTTCAAATCCCTACGTAAACGACGATAATCATGTTTACTCAAACCTCTGGCCATAGGATCGTTCCTCATCTCTTCTGAAGAATTACCAGAGTCTGAATCGGAGCTTGATCCTCTACGATTGTTAGGAGGTCGAATGGATGTGCTTCCTTCACTCGCATTGGTTGCATTAGGTTGAAGGGTACGAGACTTTTCCTTTGGCATTGCCATTGCAGAGCTGGAGCGGGGATTGGGGGGAGGGTTGGAAGGTGGTAGATACATGACTTCGCCGTATGAAGGTGGTGCTTCGCCCTTCTTGTTAATTATTGAATGAATGAAGAAGAATAATCACACTTACAGGCTGAGGTGTGAGGTCTCGATTGGTTTCTACAGCGTTGGATTGAGAACCGTAATCGTCCCTCAGGGAGTCGGATTTATTGAATCGAGGTTGGGGTCCGGGAGTGACATTGTTGTCGGAAGTAGGGATGGATTGTGTGCTTCCCTTATATTATCAGCAATGTATCTCCGTGGAAGAGTTGTAATCAGATATGACAAGCTACAAGCTACTTGTATCTCGAGAGAGGGAATCAATGTCATAGAGTAGCCATGGGGCCATGGAGTTGGGCTTGACATGAGGAAGCTCGAGACTCACCGAAGCAACAGGTTCATCATCTGTTTGTCCTTCCTCTTTCCCTTTCCCCTTATTCGACAGTTTGTGCTCAGCTTTCATGAACAACCCATATACCGCACCAGGCTCTTTGACCCTACCCTTTTTATCATACCTTACTTGAGGTCCATCGGGGTTGTTGAAATCCTTATGAGCTTGGACGCCAGATTTGATAATCCCTATCCCGGCTCTGATACCCGTACCGATAAGAAAGGTTAATGCTGGCATGGTGGAGTGGCTCGAATACCGTCAATCGTTGAGATGGAGATGAGGAGGATCACAGCTGATGATTTTGTATGTATTGTTAAGATACGTGATTCGAGAGATGTGGACAAAGAAAAAGTCATTTGAAGGAAAGAGGACGATATTTAAAGTTTGAGTGACAAACCTTGTATGACGGATCTCGATACCGGGCTCGCTACCGGTCGTGTCCGAACTTTCTTCCTTCATGCAACATGCAACAAATATGCCATGCATATGTACATTTCAGAATCCAACTAGCAGCTAACAGCTAACAGCCTCTAGCACCCAATAATCTCTCATGCAAACTCAGTGAACTTGCCTTCTCCTTTGTCCCCCAGAGCTTTTACACTGTTCACCAATACATCCTTCGCACCATCCTTGCCAGCCTTTTCCACTTCCTCCTTCAATCCCTTCACTTCCTCAGGTTCCAACAACTCGCACAACATATCCAACTCGCCTAACTGTTTTTCAACCGTAGACGCGGGTGGTGCAGTTCCATCGGGTAAGAAATAATTGCTAGATGTGATCACTCCAGCTATAGATTTCTTCCATTTCTTCAAATTCTTCCTAGCTGCTTCTTTAGCCTTTTTGGCCGCTTCTCGATCGGCTTTACTAGCTTCTGAAGATTTCTTTTCTTTCTCTTTCTTCGCCTCCTCCTCTTCTTTGATCTTCTTCGCAGCTGCAGCCTTTTCAGCCGCCGTCAAAGGTTTTCCATTCGTAGTTCCCGCACCACCTTTCTTCTTTGCATCTCGAGCGGCTTTCTCCTCAGCTTTGATACGTTTGATACGAGGATCATGAGCTAAGACTTCATCCACCAACTCGCGAAGACGGGTGTTATCATCTTTCTTACGTCGTGCACGTTCAGTCTTATTCTTTTTCTCTGTAAATCGTTTATCGTCACGTCTACAAGTCAGCATCGTCCCTTCACCCATTTACTGTTACTCAATCATGAGGAATATAAGGGTTAGACTTACGAATCACTACCTTCATTAACCTCTTTATCATGCCATTCGAAACTTCTCCACGAATCGAAATTATACCAAAAGTCGTAAAACCCTTCCACCTCTTTCTTACTTGCGTCCTGACCGCCGAATTCGGGCACGGGTTGAATCTTGCTGAACCTGGCTTCTCGGGCAAACCATGGGTCCGACGATGGCACAGTAATCTCCCGCTGAATGTGATGGAAATCAGGTACGGAATCGTCAATGTCCAATCCACAGAGTCGAATTGACGTCTTCGTTCTGGGTTCGTGAGGGTTTCATGAGCTATTCGTGAGTTTCCCCGACAAAGATTCATTGAAGGGAAGACAACTGACCTTTTTGAATACATTTGAAAAAAGCGTCGTCATTGGTACTACTTCCACTTGCCCCGGCTTTCTTATCGGGATGATGACGCAAGACTTTGCGTCTGTCTGTGGCATGTCAGTCTCTGTGTCCTAGTTTTTACCCAAACTATCTCGCCACAGAATTCTACAGGAACGCAATCTATATGAGCCACGGCTGCACTCATGACAGCGTTTCGATAAAGATATGAACATGAAGTAAGAAGACGGGAAGAAATCGAATGACTCACGAGCAACTTTAATATGCTCATCCGTAGCTTTATACCTCAAATGTCCAAGACCGAGAATAGCATAATGATCTTGCTTCTTCCATTCTTTCGGATCACTAGCGAGTAACTCTTGACTTTCCTCTTCCAACCCCAAACCAGGATACTCATCTTCTCCTTCTCCAGCCTTTGCAAGTTTTTCAGCTTCAGCCCTTACTTTCAAAACGTGTTCGTCGTCCTCTGCGAAAGACCTTTGAAGGAGTTGTCTCCTAGCTGATGCGACGAAGGAAGGTCCTGCCGGGTATACAACGCGAGGGACAGCAGGGGTTAGCTTAGGGGTTGAAGGTGGAGTGGGTTTGGACCATCCGCCTGGAACGGGGGAGAGGGTGATGGGGAGTGTTATGATGGATGCCATTGTGACGGTCTGACAGTTCTGTTGTAGGATAGCAGAATGTCATTTGCATGCAAAGCCAAACCTCAAATTTCGAGAGAGGAAGAATATTTTATTATTTATTCTTTCGTATTTCTCCCGGTCCGGTCCATTTTACCACTGAGTTCGACTCTGAGCAACTTGACTATCTTTCTTCATACAGTCACAATGCAAAGACCAAATGACCCAATAGCTTCAAGATGTCTCTTGTGAGCTTTCTAGATTCAATGCTGGATCGAGCTGACGTTCTAGTATCAAAAACCTGTATGTCTCTCTCAATATTACTCTATGTCAGGAGCACCCTTCTTTCTTCCGCACACTCTTAACCTCCCGATGTTCCCACCTGATATTCTCAGTCCTCATAATCATCTTCACAAACGAGGTTCCGAGCTACATATCATCAGATGACTGCTGGTCTGAAAGATGGAGACGGACGGAGAGCGAATAATGAGGACCTTCAATATCCACGGCTTCAGCATACCCCTCACAATCTATAGCTATATAAGACTTCGAAGGAGTTAAACTTAGTGGGGATTGAACATCATTCAGAGTCTCGGGGAGTCAAGAGGAGAGATAAAGCAAAACAAAAACAACTGACAAATAGCGACTTCAACACGACAGGTTCAGACATATACGAAGTCTTTGGGAAATACGGTCCGATAAGACAAGTACGATTGGGGAATAATACAGATTTGAAAACTAAAGGAACGGCTTATGTCGTATTTGAATCACCTGATGATGCTCATGAAGCTATCACTCATTTGAATGGGTTCCATTTACAATCACGGTATATAGTTGGTGAGTTTTACATACTTTTCTTCTGTTCGCTTTTCACGTATCACCTGTGTGTGTGTGAATACCTTATGACTTGATGTTCACTTCTTGACTCGCTCCTTCTTTTTTTCTTATGACTTATGTGGCCATTCGTCAATCCTTTCCTACTCTTTTGTATCTCGTACTATGTTATAATCCCCATCAGGACTTAAGTCTCTCTCCAACGATTGACGGGACTTGTGTATTTTATGCTCAATATGTTATGGCCAATACTGATTTACAGTATTATATCATCACCCATCCAAGCAACAAGCTTCCGCATTAGCCAAAGCGGAGATGCGGGCTCGTGAACGAGAATTAGCAGAGGAGAAGAAACGGTTAGGATTGCGAGACGAATAACCTCATCTATCTCCTCAAAACCCTTCCTCTCACGGTGAATAATTTGAAAAGAAAAGAACACAAAATCGCTTCCTGTACTTGAACCATGTATCAACTGCATTACCTATCCCACTTCTCAACCTCTCTTCTCTCCTCTACTGCTTTACCTAAAATATCCACCAACCTCTCTAATCCTAACGCATATTTAGCACTCATCACCACCACTTCCATCATCCATTCCTCATCTTTCAACCATTCTTCCGTCTCTTTTAATCTTTCTTTACCAATTTCTTCCCCCACTCCATCAGCTTTATTCAAAACCACCACCACTCCTTTCTTACTCAAACCAGGTGAATAAGAATCCAACTCTTCTCGCAATGTTTGTAAAGCTTTATGAGGTTCAGGTATTGAGATATCAAGTACGAAAGCCAATGCTAATGATCTTTCGATTGAACGAAGGAAAGAATGACCTAATCCTACGTTCTGAGAAGCGAGGGGTATGAGACCAGGATTATCAGCTATCGTGAATCTTAATTTCTCCCCTATTCCCCCTTCATTTCCCCAACCCTTACCCGCTTCTCTTCCATCCTCGTCTTCTACATCTTTCCGAAGATCATTCGATGTTTGTTTCGACGCAACGGTACGATCAATCTCAGAAGGAAAAGGGATATATTCCCCTCTTTCCCTCAAACCAATCGCTTCCTTCCTTTCCTCCTCTGTCTCTCTCACAATTCCTTGAAAAGGTTTCCAACCTTCATGACTTACACGTACCACACCTACTTGAGGGTTCAAAGTAGTAAAAGCATATCCTGCCACTTCCGCTTTTCTCCCCGTCAAACCAATTAATAATGTACTTTTACCAGCATTTGGTAAACCTACCAAACCTACATCCGCTAATAATTTCAATTCCAATTCTAACGTTTTAGTAGGAGGTTGAACACCTCTTGATGCTAATCGAGAAGATCGTCCGTATGCAGAAGGGAAATGAGGGTTACCAAGACCTCCTACTCCACCTCTAGCGAGAAGGATAGGATGGGAAGAAGAAATAGGTTGAATGATATCTAATTCTATTGGATCTTCTCTTCTACGACGACGTTGAGATCTTAGGACTTGTAAAGCGGCGGAATAATCTTCTATATTAGGTTCGGAAGAAGGATGAGAAACGAATAAACGTTGATATCTAGCAAGACGATCGATTTCACTTTCATTTCTTCTTTCTTGTAGATCATCTTCTCCTTCTTCATTCTCCAACTCTTCTTTAGCCATTCTCCCACCATCATCATCTTGTTTATTCCCTGAATCGTTATATGATCTATCTGTATTGTTCCCTAATAGATTTTCCTTGACGCTTGGTGATTGCTGTGGAGGACGTAATCCAAAAGAGGATGATGAAGACGACGGAGATGATGATGAGGAAGGAAACGAGGAAGAAGAAGAGGCCGAGGAAGATGGAGAAGATAATCGTCCGAAAGAAGAATATCTTTCCCTAATTACAGTCCCTATTGGTACTCTTAAAAACACATCTTCTCCTTTCCTTCCAGACCTATGATCCCCAGCACCATTACCACCTTTATTCCCTACGATCCGTTTTGACACACTTGAGAGAGAAGTGAGAGAAGGGGAAGTGACGAGATAGACAGAACCTCCAGTACCACCATCTCCACCACATGGTGGACCGACAGAACCTCGAGAAGTGGGTGAAAATGCTGGAGTACCGTTACCGCCTTTACCTGAGAGGTAGTCAGTCACTACTTCATACTGACATTCCATCCCATCTGCAGAGTTGACAAAAGGAAATGTTGAGAGATTGATAGTGCAGATGAACTTGATGTACATATTCAAGAAGCTCAGGGGGGGTAAGGGGAAGGGCGGGAAATGGTTCTCATCCTTGTGACATGCGACATGCATGGGATGAAAGGTTTCGTTGAGATGGAGTCAGATGAGTGACTTGAGAACTCACCACCACGTACGGTTATGTACATATGATCAACGAAAGAATCCTATTTTTCAGCTATCCTCCTGATCATTTTCGACAATACATCCACGTTTGAGCTCGCACCATATACATATACATATATACATACATATATAGAGAGAGAGAGAGATGTCAGAAACGAAGCAGGGGAGAGAGGGGGAGGGGGAAGGGAGGAGAGGGGAGGGGAGGGGGAGGTAATAGCTCAGAACTTGACTCACCTTCTGTCGTCGTTTCTGCTCAATCTTCCTATTTCTCCTCTGTAACTCTTTCTGACGATCTTCGAAAGTCCATACCCCTCCTAGCTCATTTGAAGACCTTTCGAAGTTTTCCGAACTGGAAGATGGTTCGTAGGTCGATTCCAAATTATTCTCGTCCTGCTCTGAAGTGTTCCGGATAAGAGTGTCGCTGGACTCACTTGTATCAGAAACATTTTCGGAATTGTCGGAGGTAACGTGATTACTTGTAATACTGAGAGAGCCAGATCCATGGGATGCTTCGTTGACGCCGCTTGGCTCGGTAGGTGTCTCAATAGGATTCAAAATTGACGTCGAGCTGAGGTTGAAAGGTTGGATAAAGTTGGAGTTGAGTCTTTTTTGGCAATGTATCCGGATCCAGGGTACATAAGGTCTTCGGAATGGACCTAGCATATTGTGATTTGTTATCTATCTTGACTTGGGCATATTGGACAGGGTTGTATACTCAAAAACGTGAATGAAGTCAGTTGAAATTCCGTCAGACTTTTGTCCGTTCAGGCACGGTACAGCCAAGCTGTTCAAGTTGTGCTCGTGTTCGAGTAGAGTAGAAATTTCCATAAGCCCTTGGCACATGTCTCAGTAAGTCGTATGAAAGCCCAAATGCATATAATAAACAACAATGGATGACAAATGAGTCGACTAAATCAATGCTAACTCTATCCGCTACCTAGCGACATCACCACTGAAAGGAAAAGATGGTGAAAACAATTCCTGATCGCCCCCCCAATCATCCCTCACATGACGAACAAAGCCCCTTCACCAACTCTCAGCCTTTCTTCCAATATCCCCTTTGCCTTGGTACGCCAATCACTTTCTACAATCTCACCCATTCGATTTCGAACCCATTTGAAAGTCATCACTTCTGGTATGAACGATTCGATGGGATGATGTATTGCTGCGTGGACTGCTCGTCTGAGACCGACTATATCGTGTGCGTGGACGTTGTATACGTATGGACTGAGTGTTAGTTGCTCTACCCATGAGGTTCTCAACTGGCTTCCATGGACATGTGAGGATGGGCGATGATCAAGTGGAAGGCAGATTGTGATTGGTCTTTGAGATAGTAGTGAATAGATGTCTGATGGACGATAGAGGAGAAAACTCACGGATCCAGATCCGTCATGTGCCATTGCTGAGCGTGCCATTTACTTCGATCTTTTGGATCCTCCTCGTCCCATTCCAAAATTGGATTTATGAACTAAACCCTCAGCTTGTCCTTTTACATGGATAGTAATCACTCACGGGAACACCGACACACAAAGCATCCCAAGGACTAGGACTGATCCTAGGTCTTCCAACACCTATCAGCACAGAGCTCTTAGCTAATTCTTCATAAAATTCAATCTTTCCCAACCTCCCCACATTCTCAATATTAGCAGCTTTGACACGTTTCAACGTTTCCGCATCATCATCTACCATTCCTCCTTTGACGTGGATACCAAACTCTTTCTGCAAACCAGTGAGAGCTTCGAGAGTCCAAGAGAAAGCAGTGGTGTTATCCAGATAATGCACTTGTTTAGCTAGTAACCATGCTTGAGGGGGATGTGGTCTGTATGCTGATGGAAGGTAAGGTAGTCTTTTACAAGTTGGTTCGATTGAAAGTGACATGAGTGTGTTTGGGGTTTTTGCGAAAGGTGAAAGGGTGAATGTGGGGCCTAGAGGATTTCCGATACTGCACCATCAGTTTGATGTACGGTAGGCATCCAGGTAAGATAGATAAATGGACGATTATGACGCCTGCTGATGATGGGAAAACCAATAAACTCACGTGTCCCAATACCAAAATGACATCAATCTCCATGCTTCGATTCCCTCTGGATTGGCTTCACTTTTTACACAATTATGTTCGGGATTCCAACACACATTCACTTGATCCGGATCAGCCAAAATCATCCGAACATTCCAGCGATGTTGATTCCACAGTTCCACAGTTTTCTTCATGTCGGGGTTATACCATCCCAGAGAAGTGAAAACATAGCTGTAATTGTTCGCATTGAGTGCACTGATCACACTTTGAGCGTAAATGGATTCTCCAGTGTTGGAAGTACCAGAGTAAGCCTCCGCAAACCATAAAGAAGCTAGGATGATTATAGTTGTCTCGTTCGTACCACATCCTTCGGCGGTTAATGCAGCTTCTTCCTCCGCCGATGGTCGTAGATTCGATTCAAGTGGAAGAGATGTATTGCGTAAAAGACCAAGAGCTTCACATCGATATAATTTAGCAGCAATGGCATCGTTATGATCCCATATTCCACCGGTTTGGAAATAAGGGTTTTCGGCGGGGACGAGTTCGATAGGTGATCCGTAAAGCGTTTTCAGAGCTGGGAGGGAGAATAAAGCAGCAGATATCAGAGACAGAGATAGTAAGATAGCCAAAACTAGTTTACGACGGGATAAGATGAATGAAGTGAAGGGTATGTCGATCCGGGATCTATTGCATCAGATCGACGACGTCGTAGTAGTGCAAGATAACCACTCACCTTCGATGGCGGCCTTTTTGCTCATCCAAGTTGGATTCGTTACTGGGTGATGTAGCCAGAGGCTGATATGCAGATTCGAGAGCCATGATGATGAAGAATGGGGTCACACGAACAGGTATGTTGGTATTAAAGTAGCATCCGGCTAGAGGGAAGGGCGAAGTAATTCGCTATCAAAGTACCAAAGCCGCTCTTGAGTGGATTCAGTCGATACGCAGAGGCATCAAAGCCGACTTGATAAGGTGAGATGTGTATATATCGAGAGTATGAGCACTTTGAGACTTGTAAGACAACGAGCAAAAGTCGGAAAGTGGTTATAGGATACTTGTAGCCATGTGCCAAGGGGGGAGGGAGTACGCCTAAGGTGTGTCGCCCAAGGGAAAACCAAACCACCCTCGGGCCCTCGGGTCCTTTCGGTCATGTCCACCAGGCCCCACGGATCAACAGGCACGGGAAACACAATTTTCCCTGAAAACTTGAATATTCGGAATTCTCCGTTGACGTGACCTGCATGACAAAAACTCAATCTCGCACCACCTCTCTCCATCACAGACTACTTCTATTCACTCAATCTCCTCTCCCTTCTCTCACCTCTCTATCCCCTTTAGCTGACAAACCCGGCATCTGTCTCACTTCTCAAAATGCAAGGTACGACGGTCACCGGTAGTTTCGGTATAGGACCCATGATCAAGCTTCCCCCCACGTGGTTATCCTACTGGTTCGCCTTCTCCACCGTTATCGTATGCTGGGGTGAGCTATCTTTCTTCATGCGTGCCCTTCAAAGCTGACAATAAAGATGCGGCGTACTGTTTCTTTCGACCTAGGAGTATGGTTGGAGGTGATTTGTCATGGATCTGGGGTCCATACAAGTGAGCTGGTCAATCATCACCACTGTAAAGGAAAGCTCACATCGCAGCTCTGTCCCTTATGCAATGGTTGGTCATATCCCATGCTTTCGTCAGCAGAGCTGACTCTAAGATTGACTACATCTACGGTCAGAAGGCTCTTGATGAGAAGGACGGTTTTACCAACGCTCAAGGTCTAGTCGTCTACTCCGACCACCGCCTATGAGCTCATGTCTAGCCCTTATCAACCTCATCGAAGCCATGCTTAATGTAGAATACGTCTATCTTCGTCAAACTTCATCCCGAGCGCAGAGAACCCAAACAAATCAAAAGAGACCCAACTACCACGCACATGCTCCATTGGTCGGGTTCGCCGCTTCCCTGATGACTTTGTCTAAAACTGCTTTGTATTTCCTCCAAGGCCAGTTTCCCTTCTGCACCGCCTTGATCTGCAATGAAAACTGACCTGTAGAGTATTTCTGCGGAGGCTGCTCTGTGGGGCACAACACATTGCAACGGCTTGTGCTCTACTGGATCATTCCGAATGTGAGCTCTCTTTCTCGTTCACAATCAAGCGCAACTGATACGTTCTCTCATTCTCAATGTGTTGACCTAATTAGGGGTAAGTTATTCCTTCGTCGAAACACGTTCCAAGGCTGACATACGAGTATCTGGATCGTCGTACCCTTCATCGCTTGTATCGTTCTCGGACGATTCATCAGCTCCGCCCTAGGCCGAGAGTATGCCTCTCAGATCGCTTACGCCGAGTGGGCCGCGACTGATTCTCTTTCTGGATCTCAGGTAACGGGATCAGAGAGCAAGAGTGCCAAATCTACAAGATCGTCAGAGAGATTAAGAGCGCAGGTTAATGGAAATACGGGATCGGTGAATGACTCGTCTTCTTCGTCGACGAGCATTGACCCTATATCAGACTCAACACATACATCAAGAATAGCCCAGTCATCAAAATTCCCCCACCCCATCGGCGGTGCAGCCCTTCCTATCACTTTTCATCCATCTAAACTTCCCACTCTGGTGGTAGGATCCAATCGTCTAGCTTCGACTCGTGTGTATAACCTTTTGGAAGCGGATGCTATTGTTTTGGTCGTTTCTCCTCAAGAACTGTCCCGAGCACACGATGAAATCATACATCGTTCTGAAACACGACAAATACAGTATCAACAACTCAATTTTGAAGATATGAAATCATGGATTGACTTTTTATCTTTTAATCGTATTGGCCTGGTATGTGTGACAGATACTTTGATCGGATCGTCTCAACGATCACAAACCTCCGCTGAAATCATATTCAAAGCTTGTACCTCTTTACATATCCCCATCAACATCTCTGACAATCCATCATTATCCACTTACACATTCCCCTCCGTTCACCGATATCCAGGCGTTGATGGCAAACCCAGTAATCTTCAAATCTCAGTATCAACCAACGGTCGGGGATGTCGTTTATCGGGTCGTATCAAAAGAGAAATCATTTCAAAACTTCCTTCCGCAGTCGGAGCAGCCGTTGATAATGTGGGGCGGTTACGAGAACGAGCAAAGTCATCTTCACATACTCGAACACAAAAGATTTCCGAAGACGATATTCATACACCTTTAAATGATCCCGTTCCTCAACTCAATACGAAATCTCTTCTCAACCTCGCTTCAAGACAGTTAGCGACATCAATCACGGAAACCAAAGAAGAAGATACCCAACTGCGACGAATGCGTTGGGTTCATCAAATGTCAGAATACTATTCCTTCGAATCATTAGCTCGTATGACTGAAGAAGAGATGGATCATGCTTTAGAAACATGGTCTGGAACACCTCGATCCAGTGCTTTACCACATCATGAATCCCCCTCTCATTCATCTATCCATCCCTATGTCCAATCATCAAAGAAAGGTCAGATCTACCTAGTCGGTTCTGGACCTGGTCATCCTTCTCTTCTCACGGTGGCAGCACATAAAATACTTCGTAATGCCACAATGGTATTATCAGACAAATTGGTTCCTTCTGAAATACTCGCTCTCATCCCATCACATACAACACTCCACATAGCTAAGAAATTCCCAGGAAACGCCGAAGGAGCTCAAAACGAAATGATGCAACTAGCCCTTTCCGCTGCTCAGAAAGGCGAAATTGTAGTCCGATTAAAACAAGGCGATCCATTCGTTTATGGTAGAGGGGGAGAAGAAGTTCTTTTCCTTCGAGAACATGGTTTCGAAAGTATCGTCATACCTGGTTTATCATCAGCTTTGGCAGGACCATTAATGATGGGTATCCCTGTCACACAAAGAGGTGTTTCTGAAAGTTTTATAATGTGTACAGGAGTTGGAAGACAAGGGAAAAGTGTTAAACTTCCTGGTTATGTCAGATCAAGAACTTTAGCAATACTTATGGGTGTGGCTAGAATACGTTCTATAATTGAAGTTTTGACCTCGGCAGAAGAAGGTAGAGATGGGAAAGTTTATCCGAGATATTTACCAATTGCGGTTATTGAAAGAGCTTCAAGTAAAGATCAAAGAGTCGTTTTATCAACTTTGGAAAATGTGGAAGAAGCTTTGAAAAGTTTAGAGGAAAGACCACCTGGTATGATGTTAGTTGGTTGGGCTGTAATGTGTTTGGAAGGGAAAGGTAGAGTTGATATTTTAGATTCGAATGAAGAAGATGAAGAATCGATAGTGAATGATTGGTTAAGAGGTCAAAGGTGGAAAGTTAATGAAGGACTTGATAAAGTTTGGGAGGAAATGTCAGGTGAATGAAGTTGAGATCTTTTTACACATTTAATCTTGTTGGGTAAAATGTATGTTGTATAGCTTCTGCTCATGTGCAATTGCAAAGCAAATTGACCATATCATATAATGTATCAGAGGGGAAGAGAAATGATGCATGATGCAACTCATAATAAATCTGAGAGCGCGAAAGAGCAGTCTTTGAAAAGGTTTGATAACATTTCCATCGTTTCATCGTGAAGTTGATAGGGGAGGGTGTGTCTTGAGTGAGATAAAGTAACCGTCTCCCAAATCCGTCTCTTCGTCGAGATTCTCAAAACATCTGAAAAGTCTGAAAGTGAAAGAGTGAAGAGTCTGAGAGTGGAAGAGCGAAGAGTGAGAAGACGATATGAGGATATGACGGAATGATGGGGGGAGAAAGAGGATAAAATAGATAAGGTGATATAAGGTCATGTGAAGTGAAAGGTATAGCGGGATGATATAAGAAAAACTAATAAGCATCCCCTTCTCTACCTTCACTAACAAAACCATATTCCCTCAAAACGTTTTCTTTTATAATTTGATCTTTATCTCTTTTCGTCTTTTCATTCAGCTCTTTTTTCAATTTGTCGACGAGATGAGGGTTGAACTTACATTCTCTTCTGTTATTCTGGTCATTATGTTCTCGACGCTAGTTTCTCTTAAAGGGATTAAATCTTCGGCTATTAGATCCTTGATTATCAGTTTTATCTCACTCTTCTTCGTTGATCAAATGGCGGATCCTCAATTTCGGACTTTTGACTATTCCGTCCAGGTGGATTGGTTGAAACTCCATTATAGAATCTACACTCTTCCCCTGCGAGTTTCACTTTTATAAGTCGTGATGTCGTGATTATCACGAGTGTGGTCTTGTTGAGGATTTGAAGAGATTGTTGTGACATGATGTTAAAGATCCAACGTAGGGAAAGAAAATAACAGGATAAGAGTGTGTGAATTTGGTAAAAGCTGAGGAGACGTAGTGACGAGTATCAAGTCATGTAGGAGAAGTCCTCAAAAGAGGTTGATTTGAAGGAAAACGTACGATCTCTCCTACGGCCACTACGTTCTCTCCTCTCACTAGCAATATACCTATACGTCAGCAGGTGGATATTTCATCACTCTGACTATGGTTGAAAGGCTGTCACATATCCAATTATGTTGTACAAAGAGGTTATATACTTGCTATCCTGAGATTGAGAACCAAGTTCCGGTCGATGAAGAGCAGAAACAAAGACAGGCGAGGGGTGAGATGGAGAAAGGGGACTCGAGGAAAAATATGAAGATGTAAGATGTGATAAAGGACTGACCTATATCTCTATCGGCATATTCCATTTTGTGATATAATCTTTCTACCACACTTTCCATTAAAAAGTTTGCTATTTATCAGCATTACCATTAGGGTTGTCCCTCATTCAAATTCCCAACCCTCGCATGGTTATACTTATACTTTTGCCCGTATCCTTTCCTATGAGACTTAAAGACTCGCCTTTTCTTCTCGGAACTTACAACGTGCACGTCAAGGTGGATTGGTGAGAGCAAAAGTATGGTTTTTATGTAGATTGAAAGACTATAAAACAAACCAAATTGATCATAACTCCTAAACACTCCAATAATCTTTCTTCCATCTCTTAAAATGACCAATACTTTCTCTATCCCGTCAGTCTCATAACTTCCATCTTTCGTACCTGAAAGGGAAGACTGACTATCGACGAGATCGACCAGAGAACCAGAGGTGGTAAATGGTATCAAGGCTTCCATTTTTCAACTTTCTTTCAACCTCTCACTGATTATGTGTATTCTAGCAACCTTATAATTCCCTTGTGTGATTTTGTGACATGTAACAAATCTAAAGGCGAAAGGCGAAACTGAGAACATTCGACCTCAAGCCGAGTATGTGGGTGCGGGTTGAAACTTTCGGAGTTTGACGGTAACTCCGTCTCTTTACCCTACCCACCCTTCTTCCCTTCAGAACTCACCCTACGACTCGAACTTGTTTCTCTCGTCTGCCAAATATCTTTCTCTCCGACCAACAAGATGATCGTACGGTTATGAGTTCAATTTCTCGACTTTGAGCTTTTTGTCGTCTTACTTCTGCTTTCAAGAAAGCAGCACGATGTTAAGAAGATCATTTACAAGAGCCTTTGGCCATCGAACTTACTTACATGCAATACGAATATCCAAATTGACAAGACCCATATAACATCCTATAGACTCCTCGACTTGATCGATATTATCAACCACCATCAGACACAAGAAGCATAGGAAAAGAGGAGGTGAAGGAAATCAGGAGAGACGGAAAACACTCGGTGATGTCACCGATAGCCCTTCAAACACCACCCATCCTATTGGGAGATCATAATTCAACACCCGATCTCCCACGTCGTCCATCACCATGGACAGATCTTTCTCATTCTCTATCCGAAACATCTTTACCACTTCGTAAACCTTCAATATCCACTCCTGATCTCAAACCCAACTCTAATCCCATTCCTACTCCTAACACTCCCTCCCCTTCCCCACCTTTACCCGCTTTATCAACTTCACAAGCACTCAGAGAATGGGAAGATCTACTAGCTCGACCAGATTCAGCAGCTAGGAGACATCAATTAGTACATCATTCTCCCAGTCCCACTCCGTCTGTTTCGGGAAGACCAAAGTTGGTGGCGGAACAGGATAAGAGAGGACATATAGAGTATAAATTGAAATTGATCGATCCGACTCCTGAGAGATTTGAGAGGTTAGTCACGCAGATGATATGGAGGTTGAAGCAGGGAAAGAACGAGGCGATATATGAGATCGGACTGGCTGGTGAGTAAAACATCCTTTTTCTCTTACCTTAAGATCCGGCAGTTTCTTGGTCCATCCTGTTTATCGGAACAGTTTCGCAGGACCAGACTGACTTCTCAGATGATGGAACTGTCATAGGGCTCACTCGATCGGAAATGGATGCTTCTTTACGAACACTCGAACTGATGGCTTCTGAGTTGGGCGCCACAGTACTTGTCTTGAAGGAAATTGTAATAACCGGTACGGCGGCTTTGAACAAGCGTTCGGTGGAATCATCCCTTCCGTCATCTTCAGTTTCCATTTCTTCTTCTTCCTCCTGTATCCTTGAAAAATCATCACCTCGTCCGTCCATTATCGATCCCGATATGTTCCCTCCAAAGTCGGAACCAAACCCTCCAGAAAGAAAACTCGTTTTCGCTCAACCCAGTATGGAAGAACTTCTCTCCAACAACCCCTCCCCAAAGTCAAAATGGAGAAGAGATTCGCCAGAAGACGATATCCCTCCGTTCCATCTCGATCTAGACAATCATTCTCCTATCGGACCTGACTGTGAAAAGAAAGGACGGTACAAGACCTCTCCACGTTTACCCAAATCTCAATCAGAACTCACACCTGAGGAGATCGAGGAGAGAAGGGTGAAATTGGAGCTTAAGAAGGCTCGTGCGGCCGCGCGGATCGAACAACGACGTCTTGATTTAATACGAGGAGATGGGACCAACCCACTCTGGCTGGAAACCCAAGCAATCCTCAAACAATCACCAAAACTTGAACCCATGACCAAATTCGCACCTCTCCCTATGCACCGTCATCAACCTGCTATCCCCTCCTCTCTGAGATTAGCATCGCCAGCAGGGTCGTCGCCTGATGATTTGCTTCATCAACCTCTGGACTCGTTATCCCTCTCCTTCGCAGACGTCCGAACCGTCACTGCGGGCTCCCGGCCGGTATCTCCATGGTCAGACACGGAACACGCTCCATCGTCCAGCTCGGATGGAGGAGAATCGGAAGTTCCACCGACCGGAGAGATGATCTGCGTGGAGGCTTTAGTGGTGAGGAAGGTTCAACATGCCGAGGAAGGCGAGGAGGAAGAGGACGGGTGGGAATGGGGTGGTGAGGAAGATGGATGGGGTTTAGGTGCTGAAGGTGAGGTAGAGCATGATGATGATGTTGACAGTGTGTCGATGGAAGATGAAGTGGAAGATGTGAGTTTTGAGAAGTCGAACGATGTTTGGGGTTTTGAGTTGGAGCAGTAGTGGGGAGAGGAATGAAAGAGAGAGGTGTTGTCATCTAAAAAGCATCATAAGTACCAAATGCATTGTAACGTGTCGAGACCACGTTCAGAGATTGGTCTGTCTAGCTGAATACTGCCTCGAGGTGATTGTCTGGCTCTTCTATTCCAGCATCCAGGAATTGATATATGAGAGATCAGAGATCTGCATTTAGGGGACCCGTGTACGCGACCTGACGCGTCGGATGGAATTTGTTCTTTGTTAACCACGTGGTGTAAAGCACCCGAAACATTGTCCTTTGTCTAGGATTCTAACGATAATCTGACACGTATTCTCCTCTTCCCTCTTCTACTCTTTCCATCTTTGACGATATCATCGATACTCGATATCGCCACGCCGACGCTCCGACAGGTTTGGAAGTGTTTAAAAGACAAAGGTGAGTTTTCTTCTCCTTTTTCTTCACTTCTCCTCCACTTGGGGAAAACTGAAGGGATGGTCCGTGCCATAAAGTGTTTCATGTTGAAAGGAGGGGGTCAATGCGACACGAGGACAAGGGGTAAAAGCAGAGGTGTAGAAGTCATGATCGATCAAAGCTTTCTGGGCTTTTTGGGGGCTCGGTCTCAAGGGATCAAGATGTGAGGGCTCGTGAGAAAAACAAGGGGATTTCAGTACGATCGTCTAATTGGACTTTGACCCTAAAAAAAGTGGTGTGCAACAGCAGGAAGCAGCATTGACCTCTTTCCCCCCCCGTTTCCCCTTTTACTTGCTTCCTTCCTGGTCCCTCTGTACGAGTAGAACACTTATCTTGTGTCATTTACATTACATACCAGCTGACATCTTTTTTCTTTCCTCTTCATCTTTACATCTTTACTCTCTACATTCTCCTCATCTTTCTCGTCATCCATAAACAGGTAATACAAATATACCGTCACGCTCATTTTTGAACCTCTCGATCGATTTTTCCTTGATAACCAAGTAACCATCCCTTTCTTTCTCTCTCTACGACAATCATCAAATCGACCCGTCGAAAAGAAGACATCAAACGAATCAACATGCAATTGATCGCTTTACTACCAATCCTAGCTCTTCTCGTTTCGGACACTTTGGCACATAACTCTCATGATAATTCTCGCCATCGACGTGCTGTACAACGATTAAACGAAGTTATCGAACGAAGGGAAGCACCTTACAATGTGATTGGGAAACGTGTCGTTAAAAAACGTGGAGCACAAGCTGTTTGTCGTCCTAAGAATTCCACTGGAACTATCAATCAAGCTTTGGGTTTGAGTTCTAGTACGTCGAGTACGAGCACTTGGACTCAGACGACAACTTCTACTTCTACTTGGAGTGACACCCCTTCTTCCAGTCCGGCTCCGACCAGTAGTACGGATGATTTCCAACCTGCTGCTCAATATGCTGCTGTCAGTACTGCTGTGAGTCAATCATACCCATCAGAATCTCTTCTCATGTCCCATTTGATCAATGCACTAAACTGCGCAACTTGCGTGATACTGGATGGACCTTTGCAAAGGACCGTGCTGACGATATCAGCCTAGCGCTTCTCCTGCTGCAACATCCCCCGCCGCTTCGAACAACAACAACAACGGCGGCGGCGGCGGCGGTGGTGGTGGTGGCGGTAGTAGTTCCACGGGCTGGCCTGGGGGTAAGAAAGCCGGTACATCTCAATGTATCAACCTTGGCCCCTATTCCGGCAAGATTGGTTCCTGCTACGGTCAGTCATTCCTCCTTTCCATGATTTACTCGTGACTGACGGAATAGATTGGAGTGCCAATCCCTCCCCCGATATCGGCGGTATCGTCGCCATGCCCATGTTATGGGGTATCGGTGCTCAAGGCGCTAATGAAAATGACGCCTCTCGAATGGCTACCTTTCAAAGTCTCACCCCTACCAACACTTACGTGTTGGGTTTCGAAGAACCAGATTGTTATACAACAGGAAGCTCCGGGATAGACGTGGGAGCAGGTACGTTTATCGTTCATCCATATGATCAAAATTGATTGGACAGCTGCCGGAGTTTGGAACTCTGTCATCGCACCTTGGAAAGCCGCAGGAGCGACTTTGATTTCTCCTGGGATGTGTAAACAAGCCGACGAAACTTGGTTGGGACCATTCCAAAAACTCATCAACGTCGATTGGGATGTCACGGCACTACATATCAACAAGTTAGACATGGCTGGAGTGCAGCTGGACTTGGATCATTACTGGCAAGCGTATGGAAAACCGATGATTGTGACCGAAGTGAGTGTCGTCACCCACCACATTACTCATTCCTCGTCTTCCTTGGGTATGATGAGATTGAGTGTGATGTATTACGGTGTGAGCTGATACGTTCAGTTCGCTTGCGTGGATGATCAAAACGGTTTCATCCCTTGCTCAGACCAAGGTCAAATCAATACGTTCATCAATCAAATCGTCGATTTGCTTCAAAATGATGGTCGTGTGATTGGGTACATGATGTCTGCTGGCGAAGGTTTAGGTAACGTTTGGCCCCCTTGGAATGCCGATGGTTCATTATCGTAAGTCGTCAACATTTATTGTTCTCTCAAATCATGTCATTTCTCTCGACTCGTCATCGTATCATCAGTGGCTCCACCAAGTCACACATCGCACATGGCTGACGTCCAAGTGAATCAGGCCAGACTTACCTTAACGCTATCAGCAAATACTGAGCGTGGTTGAATATATCGAGACATCTGAATTGTGAGACGTTAGAGAGAGATGATGACCCTGTGGATCAAATCGAAGCTCTGTTGGGATTAAGAAGGAGAGGAATGATATGGACATTGATATGACTGTTCTCGACTTGATGTCGGGATGAAAGTAGAGGTGAGATATGCCCAGGTGGCTAGAAATGTCGGGGAATAGGTGCTAGTGTTTTCTACATGCATGCTTCATGATGAGTATGCGTTGTGTGGTTACACTGACTTGAGCCTGATTGACGCGAAGGAGAGCCATGACCGTGGTCAATAACGAAGTAAATGGGACAGGCAAGTAGGGTAGTCTACTCGTACTCGTACTCTGGTCCGATGTGTTGAGGAGACACGAGTTCGCCATCTAAGATTCCGGGGTGCGGTTCGGTCATTCCTGAGAACCGATCAGTACCGACGGGCTCGGGGGTGGATCACCTTCCGACTCCATTGTTGAGCTATTGAAGGATGACACATGAGAAGTGATTATCAATCCAAAGTGGACGTAGACTGCGGGATAAAGTACCCGTACCCGCCCAGTACAAGTAGCACTAGGTAGATCGGGTAAGTGGTGACTACCCCGGACTCCGAGTCAAACCTCCACCTCGGTCCCTTTCTAAATGTGGTTACTGCAATATAGAAACCGATTCGACCCCTTTCTTCACATCTCACACTTTATCTTTCTTCTTCTTCTTCACTTTCCTCTTTCCTCTTTCACAAAGATAAAAAAAAAGGGCTTTCTATAAAGATTGAACAAATTGATAAGAGAAATAAAGAGAAGAATCATGTCATTAACGATCGAATCTGCTGTGAGACTCTCAAGTGGGGCTTTCATGCCTAGATTAGGATTTGGAGTTTTTAAAGCTACTGGTAAAGAATGTGAAGAATCTGTTAAAGTTGCCGCTGAAGTAGGATATAGACATTGTGAGATTTTGTTTC
>NW_006711226.1:1314263-1465397 GCF_000271645.1 Tremella mesenterica DSM 1558
TAGGTTTTTGGGTTCTTGGGATGGTCTAAAGGGATTTGGGGGACTCCAGTAACGGAAAGGTCGAAAAAGCGGATTTAATGGGTTTTTCAAAATTGATGGGGATTTTTCCCCGAATCCGGGGGTTTGAAACCCATTTATTTTTCCCCGGGATTTTTTCAAAATTCCATGACAATAACCCATGAAAAGAATGAGGGACTTTTTGCGGACCAATAGTCGATTCCCCCGTGTTAAATAAAAATGAACAAGGTTCGCAAATTACTTTTTTTTCCCCCCCCCCCCCCCCCCCCCCCCAAGTCATCATTGCTCTTCTCCGACTATCCTTCCTTTTTCCGACGTCCACTTGGGGCACACCCCTAGTTCACTTGGGGCACAACCTGCCACAACACGTGGCCAGGAACACATAGGCCTCGGGGTTTCACTAACCCCGACCACGCGTCAGATATGAACTCGCCACTGATCGGAATTTCAGTAACGCCGAACTCCACCACAACGACGCGACATGTCTGCTCGCTACCTACCAACCTGTCCTCACCACCACTAATCTCTTTATCGTCATTCTACCAGTAAACTCACGCTCTTTTTCACACACACGGTCTCTACTCGTCTCAAGGATCATTTTGATACTCTTCTCACTCGTTTACGACTATTTTTCACCCACTTCTGGCCCTTCGCTTCTTCAACTGCGCCCTCCCTGACTACCACCAATCAAATTGCTATAACTTCTGACCGAGCAATTGTGGTATTCTCTCGTCTTCTCGACACTGCTCTACTGCTCTCTGCGAGTCCGTGAGTACTTGTTTCATCATCAGAAGTGAAAATCTGACTTCAATAGGCCATCTCGCCATCATCATCCTCGCCACCAAACCCCTCTCGAGAGATTTTTTTTTTACTCTTCAACAACACATCTTCAGCCTTGGTGAATAACTCGACACTGTTCTCCTGTTCGTCCTGAGCTGTGAGTACTTGTTTTATCATCAGAAGTGAAATGCTGACTTCAATAGGCCTCCTCAACCTCAAAATCCTCGCCACCGAACTCCTCGAAAAAACTTTTTTCCTGCGATAACACATATGCAGCGACACTGATCCCTGGTTCTTCCTGAGCTGTGAGTAGTTGTTTTACTACTATCAGAAGTGAAATGCTGACTTCAATAGGCCTACTTAACATCATCATCCTCGCCACCGAACTCTTCGAAAAATCTTTTTTCCTGCGATAACACATCTTCAGCCTCTATCGATAACTCGACGCTGTTCTCCTGGCCTCTGCGAGTCTGTGAGTACTCTTCTCATCGAAAAATGTAAAAATCTGACTTTTACAGGATCTTGTCATCATCATCATTTTCGCCACCGACATCCTGGCAAAAAACTTTTTTAATTCTTCAACAACACCACCCCCGGGGTTCTAATTTGTCGACATGTATTCTGCTGGTCTCGGGCTACGAGTGAGTACCATTTTTACTGCATGAAGTAGTCATTCTGATGAGTTAGATGTCATCACCGATTCTTATCCAATCATCACCACCCTCTTCACCAATTCTGGATCGTTTTTCACGGTCCCCTTCTATAAAATACAGTCCTCGCCACTCTCGATCTCCTTCTATCGTACCAGAAACTCAGCAACATCGTCCTCAAGATCATGACAATGATTCATTGGACGAATTACTTGAAAATCTTGGTATTACCCCTCGCGAAGAACCAGGGTTTGATGCTGTGGCTCACCACATCCACCCCCCCCTCGATCTCGAACCTCAACCTACCATGGAAGCTGCTCGACTACATACTCAGCAGGTTGCCATGGGACATACTGTCTGCATCGTCACCAAACGCAGTATAAAAGACAAGGGGAGGCTTGAACTTCAGTGTGTTCATGGGGGGGATGGTCGGTCACATCGAACCAGTGATTTTGAAGAGGTTAGAAAGCGACCCCGAACCACCAAGCAAAGTAACTGTCCCTTCTCTATCATTTGGCGAAGGGAGACTAAGAAGATTGCTCAACAGGCCAACCGTGCGCCCCTCTGGATCCCCTACACCATCGAAAATTCTCATAATCATGAACCATTGCCACTCCTCTATTACTCTTTTATCCGTCAGGCTAGTCGGTCTCCTGAAGTTCTTCAGTTCATCAGACATCTCCTCGAAAGTGAACACACCCTTCGAAGTGTTGTTTTAGCCGTTCAGCTTCATTTTGGTGACAAAGTCTCCCTCACCAGGAAAGACGTCGAAAATATTCGATTTTCTCATGAAAAGGCCCTTCGACAAGGCCTCTCTGCTACCGAAGCAGCTATTACACGTCTCACCGACAATAACGATCTTTTTAAAGCGTTCACCAACAGTAAAAAAGAACTTTGTGGACTCGTCTTTACCACTCCGTCAGCCAGAGCTATGACACATTCCTATCCTACAGTCCTTTTCATGGATTGTACATACAGAACCAATCGATATTGTCTTCCAATGCTTCACATTGCTGGATGTACTGCTACGAATCAAACCTACACCTCTGCAATTGCGTTTTTAAGTCGAGAAGTGACTGAATGGTACTCCCTGGCCATCGAGGCCTATCTCCAACTCATTGGGCCTATCAACAATGATATCAAAGTTATCGTATGTGATCGTGAAATCGCTTTACACAACGCTCTGTCTATCCACCTACCTCATGTCCACCTTAATTATTGTCGGTGGCACATTCGCGAAAACATCAAGGTCAACTGTCGAAAACATTTTTCGTCCCTTTATAAAGAGGAATGGGTGGAGAAGTTATCTGAATTTGGTGATCATTTTCAGAACAATATCTGTAAAGCAAAGTCTGAAGAGTCATTAGATAAAGCTCTGTCATCAATGCAGACTCGGTGGGGACATGAACAGTTGGATGGTGCGAGGGCTTATGTGAGACAATTGGTGGATGAACATAAGACACACTTTGTCTCTGCTTTTATCGATAAATACCCTCATCTTGGACAGACAGCAAACTCTCGACTTGAAGGAAATCATAATGCATTCAAGAACTGTCTCAAAAATGCGTATAGCGACTTCTATGGATTACTGCGAGTTGCTCAACGGTTCTTCGACGATCAATGTGATACAATATTACACAAGATGGCTCATGACCGACTCGTACAGGATACCACCATCAACTCTGTCTTTTATAATGTCAAGAATCGAGTCTCTCAATGGTCAATTTTCCTCATGAAAAAGCAGTATGATAAAGCAAGCAGTGGCAAGGTCGAAAATGATGATGAGAGTAACCTGTATTCGACATCCATGGGCCTCCCTTCTGCTCTGCAGATAAAAGAAGTACTAGAAAGAGATGGTACCATTGCTCTTGGTCCTCTCCATCGTCATTGGCGTCTCCTTAACCCCATGTCCTGGCCAGACACGATCAAACAGGCCACTGCAAAAGTTAGTGGAGATGTTAGTGGGGTTCATCCACTGCTAGGGCCTGAGTGGGATGTCGACAATGATACGAATCGAATTCGAGATCCCCACCTTCGAAGAAACCGGTTGGTATTAGCCAAGAAGAACCTCAAGAACCTCACCACCACTCAGATCGATCTGACCACCATCGAAGACGACGATCTACCTGCTGATAATCCCTACTTTTTACCTCCTTCTCCTACTCTTCCTCCTTCTCCTAAAAGAGGGGTAAAATCGAATTCTACACAGCTCGCAGATGATGTCTCTCACACTGGCCGTCTCCACACTCAGTCAGAGAAATTCCTTGGTGTCAAGAAAAAGGCAAATCGTCCCTGTCCCCTGTGTGGTTCAAGAAGTCATGGTCCTAAGAAGTGTAAAAGGGCTAATGAACATCGAGAGAGGGATCCTGAGGCCTATGATCGCGAGGTAAAGGCGTATGATGCTGGAGAAACGACCTGGACAGAGGGATCAGTAATGGGGACTAATGCTGCTCTTGAGAAGAAGATCTCGAGTCTTCAGGAGATGGTTTCCGGCCTGGCTAAGAGTATTGAGGACAGAGATAAAAGGGAGAAGGAAAATCGGCCTGTAGTAGTGAGGACAGAGGACAGGATGGTGAGGACAGGAGAAATGATCACTAGGACAGGTTATTTGGTGGGTTTCTCATATGATAATGACATTTCTCCTTCCCTCCTTCTCCCCCTCACTGTCCTACAGTCATTCCTGGCTATATTGCTCTGTCTCTGTCTATATTGGCCTCACGATTTCGAAAATTTTCACTCTTCTCTTAGTCTCTTACTTCTAAAAGTTTCCTGCAAGCTGATTGGTCCAGGAGACACCAGGAAACGGCCAATATCAACCGAATGTGAGTCTCTAATACTGCATTATCGGCTGTATCCGATGGGGGGTCTCTAATGAACAGGTACCCCCATTTTTCGACATTTATCCTCTTGAGGAGAGGTACCTACCACCCCCCCCTCTTCCACCTACTCTCCCTCCTCTATCCTCTCAATATTGGCCTCCCTATCCCTCCCAGGGCTCTTCTAGACATCCCTATGGCTCATATTATCCTCCTGGACACTGATAGTATGAAGAATGCATGGACAATGAGCGGAAATGACATGGTATAGCTAATAATGACATTGACGATGTAAGAGAAGAGTGAGCAATCAGAGGTCGCGGGGTTAGTGAAACCCCGAGGCCTATGTGTTCCTGGCCACGTGTTGTGGCAGGTTGTGCCCCAAGTGAACTAGGGGTGTGCCCCAAGTGGACGTCCTTTTTCCCTTTAGGACGGTAGGTATATGACCATTCAATATGAAAACAGAAAAGTTTGACTGACTCAACTAAGAAATGGCACAAGGTTTAGCATCTACCCGTATACCTAGAAACAAACTTTTCCTAACTACCAAATTTTATCCTTCCGGTCCTCCTCAACCAGCCAAAGAAGTGACGGATGGTTTACGTACAAGTCTCAAGAAACTTGATCAATTCGGTGGGAAAGGTTATATAGATTTAGTTTTGATTCATGCTCCTTATGGTGGTTCTGAAGGTAGAGCTCGACATTGGGAAGGATTGGTTATGTCACGAACTACATCGTAACATCCCTGACAACCACCATCACCGACCCTCCTTTCACCATCACCAACCTCCACTCGAACCACTGAGACCAACTACGACGAAGTTACGAGAACCAAAGGGGGGATTTGTCACGATAACCCCGCCTAGCGGAGAACTACGGCGAAGTTAGTGGAAGGCAGCCGAGGGAGGGCAGGACAAGGGAAGTTAGGCGAAGTTAGCCGCAGTTCATCGACGATCATCTTATCAGTTTACCACTCGACGAATCACTACGGCAAAGTTAGCCGTAGTTCCTCGACGAGTACCCTGTCTTAGTGAGACAACGACGCCCCACTACGACGTAGTTAGCCGAGGTTTGTCGACCGTCGGTCAGTAGAGAAGAAGAAACGATGTTTGTGACAGTATCAAGGATCGCTATTACCGACGACCCGTGCAAACCTCGGAGAAGTTCGAGATTGTATGCAGCCAGAGAGGAGAATTACAAGAAGTATGAGTAGACCGGGAGAAACAGTAGAGGAGACGGAGAGGAGGATGTTAGAGGAATTAAGACAAAGCTTGGGACCATTGCCTGGTGCAATTGATACCCCCGAAGGATCAACTCAAGGCGATGATTTCTATCCACCCCTACCTTTTGAACCACCTCCCCAGCAGACCGGACTACCAGAACCACCAGCGGTGAGGACAGGTTCCGAAGGTTCGGGACAGACCCCACGACCAAGGGAAGGGAACACAGGAGGTAGGCTAAGTTCGGCCGGGAGCGAAGTAGTAGGAGGAGCTGAGGAGGAGGCCACAACGCAGAAGATGATGCTGGCGATAATGAACATGATGATGGAGATGAATAAGGATATGATAGCAGAAAGGAAACGTCGAGAGGAGCAGGAGAAGAAGAAGGAACTGGAGACGGTTGGGGGAATAGTCGAGGGGATCTCGGAGGGAGTACGGCTCGCCATTGGAAGGCAGGCTTCGGCGACCCCAGGAGTTGCTGAGATGAGTGGAGGGATAAAGCTTCCCCTCCCAGACCTGTGGAGGGGCGAGAGGTCAAAGCTCACGGCATTCATCTCAGAATGTGAAGTTCATTTCGAGATCAACACCCGCAAGTTCCCCACCGACCGAGTAAAAATCTTTTTCATGATTTCCCATCTACGTGATACTCCTCTTCTTGCCGTCCAACCGAGCTCGAAGAGCTGAGCCCGGAGGAACAAGACGAGTTGTTCCAGGTAGTTCCTGAACAATACCACCAGTACATTGACGTGTTTAATCCGAAGAAGGGAGGAGAGACCCTTCCCCCTTCGAGGTTGTCACGGCCGTCGAGCAACTACTTTCTAATAGACCGACGGTCGACGAACCTCGGCTAACTTCACGCTCTGAGTCGATGTCTCACCCAACCAGGAGGGCGCAAACGTCGAAAGGAGTGTAACTACGGCGTACTTCGGCGTAGTTACTCTAACTAGGGTGTTGTTCTACTGATGGCGATGTATCTCGATTTATAGCTATCTCTATCTGTCTTTTACTACTGACAACAATCAAGGATCGCTGAAGAACTTCAGCGATCTTCTCAGCTAATATGACCTATCCCTCCTAGACGTTCATCCAACCCTCCCGCGCTTTGACGTACTTCAACGCACTTCGTCCAACTTCCCAAACCCCGGCCATCCTCCTCCTCCTTCGACTAAGTCCGCCTAATATCGCCGCACTTCTGCTCCCATTGTCCCTACCTAGCCTAACTCCGCCTAACTTCGCCGCACTTCTGCTCCCATTGTCCCTATCTACCCTAACTTCATCTAACTTCGCCGTACTTGGTCTCAGAGGTCCTGAGTTACGTGTAGAGTAAAAAGGTTTGAGTCGTGATGGGGTTTTGATGGTCAAAGGAGGGTCGTTGTTGGTGGAATAATCGAGGTGTCACGACGTAGTTCGTGACAGAGGTCCTACGATTTGAAGTTTGAGCTTAAGGAGGGGGCGAACCTGAAGGTCGCCTCCCTCTATGCTCAAGGAGAAGATCAGAGACGCGCGCTGAGAGACATACTAGATCGCGAAATCGCCGCTGGCCGAATTCGAGCCAGTAACTCGCCGTACGGCTCACCGATGTTTATGATACCGAAGAAAGCCGAGGGACAATGGCGAATGGTTATCGACTACCGAAAACTGAACGAAGCGACCATACCAGACGCCTACCCCCTCCCATAAATAGGCCTTTTCGTCGCAGTGGTTTAGATCACTGTTCCGTTGGGCACTGTTATATCGTGCATATGCTGGTCAGTATGTCTCGTGACAGATTAATCGGCGGTTACGGGTAGGATCCTGGGTTCGACTCCCCGGACGGCGCCGGGGGTAACCCAGGCCCTACTTGGAAAACCTCCCTCTCGGAGTAAGTTTTCGGTCTATCGTACCCTTCCCAAGTGTGGGGGCCCAAGCGGGGTCCCCTTGTCGGGGCCCCAAAGCGGGGGCCCAAGAGAGTGCATAATGTCACAAAGTGTGTGACAAGTCGAGCGAAAGTCGGGGAAGGGTATTTAACCAGCGATCGGCGGTAGTGTTAACCGCCGATTAATAGGCCTTTTCGTCGCAGTGGTTTAGATCACTGTTCCGTTGGGCACTGTTATATCGTGCATATGCTGGTCAGTATGTCTCGTGACAGGTTAATGCTCAAAAAGAAGGATGGGTAAAGGATATTGGGGTTTCGAATTTGTGAGTTCTGAGTTCTCCAACTTTGACTTGTTTCCATTTCTACGTCTTATTCGCTATTACCTTCTCCATCATCTTCTTCTCTCCCACTCACATTTTTTACCCAACTTGATCTCCCTTCCTTCATCATTCCGTCGAGCCAACAAGGAGAGATGTCACCTCCGAATCATTTTGATAAAACATGAATTTTGAGAGATAAAATATATGTGCTAACGTCTTCAAGCGGTGTAAAACATTTGAAAGAATTACCAGGTCCTACACCTGCAATCAACCAAATCGAACTTCATCCATGGTGTCAACAACGTGATATCGTTTCTTACTGTCAACAAAACGGTGTCATAGTCCAAGCTTATTGTCCTCTGGTCCGAGCGGACAAGAAACGTTTAGAAGATCCAGTAGTTACCAAGATCGCAGAAAAGCATGGGAAACAAGGGTCGCATGTGATTTTGAGGTGGAGTTTACAAAAAGGGTAAGTCGTCTTTCCTTTTGTTTTTTGCCGACTTTTCCCCAATCCCGCTCAACTAATCGTTGAAATGGATTGGTAAGAGTACGAGTAATGTTGAATACCTCGCTGATATCCAGTTTCGTACCTCTTCCTAAAAGTGTCACACCGTCAAGGATCAAGTCCAACGCTGATTTATACGACTTTGTTTTAGATGAAGAGGATATGAAAGAACTTGATAGTCTAGATGAAGGTGCTGCAGGAGCTTGCAGTTGGAACCCTGTCAACGAAGAGTGATTTGCCGAATCAATAGTCGTGGTTGATGAAAGAATATGTTGAAGTATCAGAACTAGTATGATGCAATTTGTTCTAAGTGCGAGTGCTCTCATACTCTCATGCCGTCATGACTTTTAGATCACTTGGAACAACGTAGCACTCATAGTCCTTACATGATCTTATTATTCCTTCCATTGCGATAGATACAGATTCTGACCAATGCCTTTTCCTAAACTCCCCTCCGGTTCATTTTCTCAGATGCGGTGGAAGGGGCGGAGGACCCATAGGTGTAGCATAAGTATGTGTGCTTGGTCCAGCAGCTTCGACATCAGCCCATATCCGTCACTGTCCACTGACAAGAAATCAGACTTACCCGGTGTCTCAGCTTCTGTCCGACGACTTTGCCCATTGACACGAAGACCATCAGTAAAAGTTCCCGAGGTTGACGCCGCAGATGGTCCATCACGATGTAGGTTAAAACTTGTAGCATGTGGTAAGGGAGTAGATGTTTGAAATCTTTCTTGATCAAACCGATAGTGTCTAAATATCAGCTCCGTACAAGTTACCTCTAGCTGAGTCTCATGAGAAAGAACTATCACATACTCACTGAAGAGCATTGGATATGTTATTCCTCGGAAGTCGATTCAGACCTGGAGGAACAGTACTCGAACGTGGAAGTACCGTTCGTGTTCCTAATACACTTGGCATAGGTGTAGAATTTCCATTACTTCGAATGTGGTGTCCTACAGAAGCGGGAGTCAAGAATCTACATTATCAGTACTTACAGTAAATACACTTCATAGCGAGACACTCACCGTTTAGGTGTATAAGCGATGGAAACACGTTGTCTCTTGTTTGATTCACCCGTGTCGTATGTCTCCCCTTCAAGAGACTCATCGGCTTCTTCCACAGTAGCTAATCGAGAAGCTTGGACAAATGGAGTTCCATTGTTATACTGAGTAACTAAATGTTTGTTCACAATTGATTGCAATTCGTCTTTCTCTCTGACCTGTCAGCGTCAAGCATGTGGATTTGAGAGATCACATCAGGATATCACTCACTTCTTGACTTTCTCAAGCTCCTTTTGAACCGCGGCCAATGTCAACATATGCGATTGAGTTGACTTCATGAGCTCCTACGAATCAGCTGAAGGCCAATGACGTGTGATTGACGAACAGCTTGATGGACCGTCTCTTTTCGTAATTTTCGAACTTGTCTTTCGAGTTGAGAATTTTGATACTGGTCCGTCAGCACCGATCTCACATCGAGAAGCAGAACAGAAGGATGCTAAGGATCGAGTATTGAGACTCACACGTAGTTGATCTGACCGCAATTTAGCACTTTTCAACGCTTGATCCGCACTTGCTAAATCCCGTTCCATGGCTCGAAACAGGCCTGAAGAATTACTAAACCATCCTAGCATGATCTGTGGTTCCTATGACATGAGCTTGACTCTCCTTTTCACTTGTGATTAGGTTCTCAGCGACTGAAGATAGCCCCTTCGATGAGAATTTGAGGAAGAGGATACTTCTCACTTACTTGTGCATGAATAGAGAAAACCTTTATTCCCTGTTTCTTACAATAAGTGCACACTCCTTTCTTATCTCCCTCATCAGCTTTTTGTCATCTTCCGATGCGACATACTTTCATGAGTTTTATCATCACATAGGACATGGTAGCAATCAGTCATCCAAAATCGTCTCCCATCGCCAGGTAAAAGAGGAGCATCACTATTGTCAGCTCTTTTTCGTACGTCACATTTGCCGACTTCACTTTGCATGGGTCGGCCTCAAATTGCACTGATCCGCCTCCAGTTGCACTGAACCATTGTTTCAATCACGAAGGTTGAATATTGGACGAGGGAAGTAAGAGGAGAAGCTCACCACAACCAACAAGTCACATACTGCGCAAAAGCCCAAGTATCATCCCCCTTGTGAGCACTGGCAGGGGTGACAGGTAAACTTTGAGCGGTCGAAGTGGAAGGTTCGGGTCCTCCAAATTCTTCTCCTGTCGCACTTGGTCCCGCGGGTATTCCTGCAGGAGGCGGCATGAGTGTGAGATGGTGAGTGAGCTACCCAGGAGGAGCTGTAGTCAGCAGAAGGATGTGGTGTGTGTGAGGAATGAGTGAGAGTGAGTGTACCGAAGCGAAGGGTATGAGTCGTAAGTGTAGTCAGACTGTTTGTTGGCTTTTCCGGAACGTTCAGTGTGTAGACGTCCAGAGCGTATAAGTTGCCTTGAGGTGTTGTTGTACGATGTCAGATCATCAGTCTCCTCTCGAGTATAGAGTGTGAGGTATTCAGTGTGGAATGGCGAGTGAAGATGGAGAAGAATTGAGAATTTGTGGGGAGGGGGGAGAGATGACGAGCTGATGTACATAGGTCTGTGCGTCGATATTACGTAGGGTGGCAAACCTCGCTTGTGATGAAATCAGTCGCGTCTGTAAAGTCACCCCCGCCACATTGTATGCATAACGAACAAGGCCTTCCTGGACACTCACCACATATGTACTTGACACCAGAGGACGCATCATCTATATTGCTGCCAGTTCTTTCCCAGACGGAGGATGATCAAACACCACTTCTCCGGTCGGTGGGCCTGGAGCAGTCTCCACCGCGGGCACCTCCATCGTCAAAGCTTCCACTTTATCTTGCAACTCTGAGATCCCTTGTTCTTTCTTCTCTTCCGGCTCCTTGGCTCGATGTTCAGCAACGATGGTCTGAGCTTCACTCGTACTCGGGTCGACTTTGTCAACTATGCCAGCAGTAGCCTGTGGGCTTTTGGTCATTTGCCCTGAGGCTACGGCATCTGGCGTAGGAGCATACCCCTCGAGGGCGGCAGCGATCCCGTTACCCAATGGCGGGATCCAAGATTTGCCCTCTTTGTCGATACGAGTACCGTCTTCGGCCTGCTGATCAGTTTTGTTTGTCTTTGTCCTTGTATACGTACAAGGCAACAGAACCTAAACTATCAGCACTTTCCATGGGGAGGGAAATGAACTCACTCTGTCAATGTCTTCCAATATATATCATGATCAAAGACAAAGTTATGTTCACCCCCAAACTCGTAGTCCAATTGAGAAGGGGGGACTAGTTCAGTGAGTTTGGGATTAAAGCGGATCTGACCGTCAGTCAAATCTGAACAAAATCGTGAGGAAGCTCTTACCTTGTCCCGAGTGATAGGATCCAGAAAAGGCGATATTCCAGTGAAGAACGCATTCACCCACCAGCTTGTTCTGTTAGCGTATTTGATTCTCGAGGTGATTAACTCACGGCATATTCACGACTAATCCTCTGCCCAATCCTATGTCCAGTCAGCTAACGTACTGAGCTACGCTCCGGTTGCGACTCACTTTCGACATAATGATTCTGTAAGATATTCAATACACTTCTGCCTTTTCCGATGGAAGGCATTGTGGAAGATGTGGCGGATTTGTACTGTTATTTAGTGTAGGTAAACATCAAACCGTCAGACAGCTCACATCGACGATGATGGTCACCTGATCTTGCCCTGGTGGACAAAGATCAATAGCTCGTTCTCTGGAAACGTCAGCATTTCATCTGAAGCACTCAACAGACAAAGAAGACAAAAACTCGAGATAGACTTTGGAGACACATACAGATGATAAATCATATGCCTGATTTGACGAGGAGACGTTTCCGTGTTCTCTCTCCCAGGACGAAGATATAAAACTGGTCGACCATCCATATCGAAACCCTTCAATATTCTGTTAAGTCAGCATGCCATCAAAATGCTTCATGATGATTGACTAGGCGCAGAAAACTCCTCAGAAGACACTTACATCTTACCCGTCTCCGCTTCGACCTTTACATCTCCCGGTTGCATGAGTTCCGGCTTATACTCTCTCCTCCACTCAATGGTGCCTTTGATACGTTTCTTAGCATCGTCCATCTTCCACTTTGCAGCTCGACAGTACCGCGGGTGACAACCTGGGTCATCGAGGAACCGTTTCTCCCATAGATAATAGGAGTCCGATTCGGGTAGTAAAAGGGTCTTGGTGTACTACAACATCAGGACCAACCTGCGACTCGGGTATGTAAGATCTAGACTCACCTCTCTCAGCTCTTGAATCTGGCATGTCAGCAGGAGTCTTCATTATCTACTAAAGTGAAAGAGCACACCTTTTGCAGTTGGTCCGGGGTATATTCCCATTTCTTCTTCGGTTTCGATTCCTCAGGAGGGGTGACGATGACTTCGCTTGTCTCTGGTGGAGCGGGGGCTTGTTCCTTGATAGAGGATGCGCGAGATGATGAAGCCGAGCTTTTGGTGGAAAGACTTGAGAAGATGGAAGACATGGTGTCTTATTGTACCGACAAACAACAGAGGACTCTATCAAGTGTATATGGAGTAGGATCTGAATACAAGAGATTGAGAGAAAAGTGAGGAAGAAATGTGTTCGTCATCGACGGCCGAAGGATTTGAATCAAACTCACTCTGGTGTCATGGTGCCTGAAAGGAACCAACCCCACAATTTGTTGATAAGCGAGCCAGGCCTTACATGATGTGGCATTTCGTCAAGAAACTACTCCTTCTCACCTCGGACACTTTCCCTTCCCTTCTTTCTTCCTACGACAAACCATCATGTCAATCGAGAACCTTGAGAACCTTACTATCGACGATGCTGAAGCTGGGGGTCTTGCCGGTGAAGTTTCGAGAGGAGAACGTAAAGCTCGTAAATTACTAGAAGGTCTCGGTCTGAAAAAAGTTCAAGGCATTCAACGAGTGGTTGTCCGTCGACCTAAGGGAGTTTTACTCGTCATCGCTCAACCCGAAGTGTTCAAGAGTCCCGGTAGCGATTGTTACATTGTCTTCGGCGAGGCTAAGGTGGAGGACCCGGCGAGCGCTGCTCAGATGAGCGCTCAAGCTCAGTTGGCAGCGAGCACCAATGCGGCGCAGAAAGCACATCAGCAGGGTGGATTCAAGGAGGGGATCCCTAAGGAATTGGCTGATTTGGTAGGAGAAGATGAGTGAGTAAAATCCATACTCTACTTGATATCACGTATGCTGACCATGTCTCTCTACTTCTACGATAACACTGCCCTACCCCATCAATCTCGCCCACACTTATCACTTATCACTTCCCACCGTACCTTTGTCCCACGAACCGAAACTTCAAACCCCTTGCTCCTTTCGCCCCCATATCCATTGTCAAACCTTTGACATCAAACTTATCTGACTCATCTCTGCGTCATCATTCCTTCGACCTAACAACCTTACCACGCATCCCTTCTCTAACTCTTTCGTATTGGATGATGTGATCATGTAATGTTCTTTCCCCTCACAGCGCACCGGATCTCGTCGCAGCCGATGGGAAAGCTGCAAACGGCAAAGAAGCCGATACCTCAGACGTCAAGGTGGATGAGGACGACGTCAGCTTGGTAGTAGCGCAAACGGGATGTACTCCGGAGAAAGCGAGGGAGGCATTGAAGGCTGAAGGTGGTGATCTGATCAATGCGAGTGAGTAATCTTTTCTTCACTTCATCTAATCGTCATCTACCATTCCCTTTGACTGTTAGCTCTGAAGCTTCTTGAATGCAGGGGTTCTGAATAGACTCGGGATCGTCAGCGTCAATGTTTTCCGAGAATAGGCTGACTCTCAGTCATGCGGCTCGGGTCGTAATCTCCGTCCACACCCATAGACATGAAGGGCCACAAAGACATGCAGCGGAGAAAGACGTCATTGTAAACAGCCACGATGCATCTGCGTACAGTCTCGAATATGATGATTCCATGCTTCAGATTTTATCGTCGTCAGGATACCAGCCTGCTTCCAGTCGTACCTAATCATGATTGTTGTTGTTGACTATGGAACTTTTCAATCAGCTCTGAGCAGCCTTTATCAACGAAGTAAAAGACTGACGATATCTTTTAATTGTCCGTTGGCCTCTTCAAATTGTCTCTCCAGGAATTTTGCCTGTTCATGAGCTTTATTCTTCACCCGAGGGTCGCGAATTCACCTTCTTAGTAAGATTTGTCAGGTCATCGTCCATTGTCTTCTCCAGGGTCGTTTGCTCGTTCTTGATCTCTGCACGGGGTTGTATCATGAACCTATACATTAGTTCTCCTTCATGTCCACATTCCTCATCCCTAAGAACGAACCATTAGGGGATATAGGAGGTATGAAAGGAACTCGTGAAGGGGAATGACAGATGAACTCGGAGGATCGCAGATTCAGTGGTTCAGTATCATTCAACATGTGAGATGATTATCACTAGGAGAGATAGAAGAAACAACTCACATTTTTCCCACACCCTTGTACATTTTACTAGGTTCGGGAACGGTAGCCAATTCTTTCATTGTGAGTTGTAAGATTCTACGTTCTTTCTCTTTACTTTGGATTTGAGCTCTGGCCACGGAGAGATTACGTTGAGAGTTTATCGCCTGATTGTGAGTTCTTTCTTCCAAGATTCGTATCATGACAACTGGGAGTGATCGCGTTCAAGGGGATAGAGTGCATCTCGTGAAGTCATGATTATGAGGACAAGGAGGGTGGTAGATGCGCTCACTTGAGAATGGATCTGTTCCAGTATCTATGTTGTCAGCGAGTTACCAGAGTAGTACATCGATGTAGCTTACCTTACGCAAAGTATCATCTGATAGATTTGACATGATGTCTGTATGTTCTTTCTTTTTCCATTACTTGTTCTTTGCTGAGAAGAGTAGTCCATGCGAAGATTGTCCTTGTCCTTGTACTGTAGCCTTCTGCCAACGTCTTGTATGCAACCGTGGGAAAATGTCCCTTTCGTGCCAGTTGTTGGGAATCCCAAAGGTCCAGAGACAAAAAGTTAGTCACGACCTTTCTCTCTCTCCTTTCTACACAACATCCACTGCTCTCTCAAAACATACTCAGAACTTCAAGGAGAGTTGTAAATCCATTATGTTGGAGCTACCAGTAGTATCTCTTGATGATTACCTTCGTGATCCCACTTCTGATTCAGGTAGGAAAGCCGCACAAGCTACGGCGGAAGCTTTGATCCTCACTGGTGCTGTTGTCGTGAGAGATTCGCGTGCTCCTAAACAAGCCAACGACAGATTTCTGGATCTATTTGAAGACTATTTTGCGCAAGACAGGGAGGAGTTGGAAAAAGATCTTCGACCCGAGGTGGGGTATCAGGTCGTGCGTCGCTTTGATTCATTCCACCTTGGCCACCTACACGATCACTCACTAACTACCCAACTCTGTCCCCCACGCCCGACTTCTCTTTCCATTAAAAGCCCACTCAATGCGTTCAGCGTACGAGAGGATAGTCTAAACTATCAGCTGATCTGCCAAGGGGTTGAGGGACAGAAAGTCGAGTGTTAACGATCAGGGCGTGACTCTCGAGAATACAGAACGGCCGAAGTGTTCGTCTGACGAGGAATGCCTCAGTGTCATCGCTATGCTGGAAGAAACACAAAGACCAGTAGACCTCAGTGGGCATGGTGCTGATCCAAAATGTCGGTATGTCGACTACTTCGTCTCTTGACGTGGAGTTCTCATATACCGGCTCCCTCGTGCAATGCGAGAGGGGATAAAACAGCAGTGGCCAGGGCCTGAAGCTGAGAAACAGATGGTTCCATCGAATGTCAGAAACGCCACCTTATCCTTCGGCCTTTCCAGTTTGCTCGGCTCCCAATGTCACTCCACGCGCTTTCCCCGACTGGGAAGTTCGTGTGAATGAGTGGGGAGGGTTCATGAAGCAAGCGTGAGTCTCCTCTTACTTGTTCTCTGCTGATGACAAGTGTGGAAGGAGTGACACGGATGCTCGCGGTAGGTCTGGGATTAGACGAGTTTGCTTTCCTTTCCGTAGGCAAATTTGGGTAGGTCTCTATCCGGTCGACTCACATGGGAATGTACTCATTTCAGGTCACATTTACTTGCGCCGACAGCCACCGATTTGGAGAAGTACGGAAAGCTCAACACGTGAGTATCACTCGTGTGTGACGTCCAGCTGATTTGTCAGTATCTTCGCTGGTTTCCATACCGACCTCAACTTCTTGACGATTCATGGGCAGTCCCGATATCCTGGCTGTGAGCTCACTGGTTCTTATTCTTGCCTGCCAATAGCTGAGAGCTAGTGCACATATGGGCAAGAAATAGTGGAAAGAGAATTTCTGTCCGAATTCCTCCGGAATGTCTACTGGTGCAAGCTGGAAAGCAACTGGAATGGGCTACTGGGGGATTGATCAAAGGCAAGCTTTTTGAATTGTATCATATACGCATCTGACATATAGCCGGGTTTCATGAAGTCGTATGCACGGAGGCGACCTTACAAGTGAGAATGTCTTCCGGAACCGATTTTCACTGACGGTACAGGCGATGGAGAGACGCAAGCGTGAATTTCCTGACCGACCTCTGAATCGTATCTCCTCCACTTTCGTAGGCCTATGGTAGCTCATTCCGTAATCAGTGTTGATGTGAACAGTTTTGGCATCTATCACCCGATCATCTTCTCCAGCCGGACCCGATCCTTTCCAAAATGGCAGAAGACCGATTTGGTCCACAGAAGGCCTATGGTGCTATGCTTGTAGGAGAACAAGTTCAACGGTGAGTCCATCACCCATCTCTTGTCCGTAAATGATAGAATAGAGAGTTGGGATTGATTGCTCTCATGCCTTCGAATTGAAATCTCATTACATTACTTTGACCCGGCTACTGCGTGGCGCGGCTGATTTATTTCCTTCGTTTTCTCGATCACTTTCTCTCGCTTGTATCGTCATTCCATCTCGTATTTATTACCTGTTGTATAAATAGGTGATTTGCATCGTGTTGTTCACTGTTTCCCTTCTTTCCTCTTTCAATTCAGATCTCTCGATCCTATTGATTGAAACTCGATCGTTCAGAGCCGAGAGGGCAGGGCTGTGACATCTCCAAACATACACTGATGGTACGTCCTCCGTTGCACCCCTTATGAACCTTTGACCGTTCTTACGTTGATGTATAGATCACCTTCTGGCAGTCTTTGATGTAGATTGTTTCTTCGTCTTCATTGTCAGTATTTGTTCTCTCCTTTTCTCATTTGGAGTTTCTTGAAACACAATCGGATCGTCACAGGTCATCATGCTCGCTTCTCCCCCACCATCCACCACCAAAGCCGACAAGACTACCCCTTCGCCACCGACAAAGTCTTTCGGCTCTCCATCACCTCTTCAACGAGGCCGTAGAAGTTCCGATTCCCCCCGTCTTAGAAGATTGGCACCAGCACCTCTCCGCATACCTCCCACACCTCCACCGTCACTCTCGAAACTACGCCATGTACGTCGAGAACCTGCGCCACCCCTCCCGCCTCTCACTCATCTTGGCTCTGCACCTCTTCGAACTGGACCAAAGAGGACTGGATCATCCCTCCGACCCAAAATAGAGGTTCCAGGACATGTGTTCACTTTCAAACCACTCGAGGATGATATCGAGAAAGAAATACAATCACTCCAATCGAGTGACAATGTCGCGAATCTGGAGCCAAATGCTTTCACCACTCCGGAAACCAATAAGAATCCAGAAGAATTTCCAGACGACAAGGTCGAGGTGTACGACTTTCAACCTCTTGAAGTCATCCCTGAGTTCGATGTGCCGTCTTCGCCGCTTGAAGCCAAAAATACCAATCTGTCATTATCGACCATTGGCCCAAAAGGTGCCGATAACAGCAACACACTCTCCTCTTCCCGCGCCGTTGATGACTCCAAGCAATATCCCTCTTCTGATCGTTTCGATGACGATCATCAAAACTCTTCCTTGCACCCTATCGATAAAATGTCTCCATGCCCTAAGCCGGCTGATTCATCGCTTGTGACAGGTGAATCAAATTGCTGCCCACATGCTGCCGGAGTTACAATGGAGGTGGAAATCGACATCTCAACCGCACACGCCAATCTTGGAGATCCCCTCGATATGTTATCCAGGAGTGGAGACGCCCTCCTTCCCCCGGAAGAATTCATGGCGCGTCATTCAATACCTCGTCCTGTGCTCGTCCAATTCCGAGACGTATTTGCTTTCTCCGAAGATGGTCAGCCTGTCGACACTGTTCCACCTGAGTCTCAACCGACGGCACTTACAGCCGACCTTCTCAGTGTCCGGGAGAACTTCGATGGGCCTAGTGATGTCTCTCGATTCGGAGGAACGTTTGGACCCGTCCAAATGAGCGAGTCACTCCGTAAAAGGTCGCATTCCAAAGGAAGCAGGGCCAGCATCGATTCGAAGATTTCCGATGCCGGGACTGAATGGACCTATTCTTTGTCTGCGTACGATCGCGACGAGTTGATACATGAACGTATGTTGTCTGATGATCGACCAGAGGTACCCAGAGTTCCCTCACAACATCTCAAAGAGTCCACACTTGACACTGTCTCTGGGGGTGTTTCTCGTACTGGTAGGTACGAACACGCTGCCAAATCTGCCCCTCTTCCACCCAACGAGGAGGACGTCCCAACCTTCACTGGACTAAGTGCACCTAATCGAAAACATGAACCTCCTCTAACCGCCCCACTTGATAAAAGCTTCGGTATAGGTCTAGGTCTTTCACATATGCGCAAACGGTCTTCGGGAATTGAAAAGGCTCTTGCGACAGCGAGAAGCGAAAGCTTGTATCCCCCATCGACTGCATCGCAGACTTCTTCAGGACAAGTGACACCTTCGTTGTATTCGATAGACCCACTCGACACGAGCTATTCGATGTCTTCCTCTGGATCTGGCTCAGGAGGTGTGCCACTGGCAAGGAATCTGGGCAGCCTCAGAGGTCGGAGTATCACGCATAGCTCGTCGTCTTCGAGATCTCAGGTCGCGGATTCTCTCCCTGCGTCGCCAGTTTCGTCAATACCGAGTATCCCAGAGGTGAGGATTGAGGGCAAGAAACGATCACCATCTCAAGCGGACTTGGCTCTGGCAGCCGTTGATAAGAATATGTCGATGGAACTGACTATTACTCAGGCAAGTTTTTGGTCATATCCGTAGCGCTCGGCTAACCAGGACAGGGAGAGCAAACCTGGCCACTCAAATTCAGATTCTTGAGGTCATGGAAACCAACGCATTTTCAGAATCTTGAAGAGTTGGATAAACAAAGAGCGATCTTGTATCAAGACCCACCGCCTCCTACTCAGCAGTTCAAAGAAACCGGAGCGTGGGAGTTTGGTCAGAATCCACGGAAGCGTGATAGATGGCGAGTCAAAGCGAGTGTAAGTCTCATATGGGTTGGGGATTTGAAGCATTGTTGACATAAACAGACTGTTGATGATCCGCCGGTGTTGAAGAAGATATCATCTGATAATCCTACCGTGGCCGACATCATGTCGAAAGAGGGTAATTTGCATGGTCGAGAACAAGGAATTTACGTGTTACGAGGTACGGAGAAGAATGGTGTGGAGTGGCAATTTGTCTATATGACAGCTCGTTATGCAGACCCTGAAACGGGTGAAGAGCTTAAACGTGAAAGGGTGAGTTCGACTTTGTTTCCTGGTCGACAAGACTGAGTGATCAGATGTTCACTCCTATTTCATTACATATTTCTCCCAACATCATCGACTGTCCCCCTCTGACACGCAAATCCGCTTGGGCGTTTGGAAAGTCTAGACGACTCGATGCTATCATGCTCCCACCTTACCGTACTGGTAAACCCCCACCTCGATCCCCCTGTCAACTCACAGAAGCCGTCATGCATGCTGCGGATCAAGCTGGTCAAGACGCCGCAATCGAGGACGAAGTCTATTTTGGAACCATGATGGACAAGAGTAAAATGCCTACGGACGTTCCTATGTCAGCAACGAGTGAAGCTATGCAAATGGCTTCGGGTTGGCCTCGACATGGAGATTCTCAATCCCCACATCCCACATTGAAATTCGCCATAACCAGTGTGGATAAAGAAGGATCAATATTTACGATCAAAAATAGAGGTAGATCCAATACTACTTCCACTTGGGCAGGAAGAGATCCATCACCTTCTGAATCTTCTTCAGTCAAAGAAGGAGGTTTGAAATTGATAACGAAAAAGTCTTTAAGTTCTTTGAAACAAATGTTCAGTCAAAAGAATACAACGGACGATTCAGAATCTGAAAGTGTGCCACCTTTACCTACTCCAAGTTCTACAACTTCATCAACATGGCACAGTTCTAATGGATCTGTCATTTCCACCTTTTCTGATCCGACTTCAAAAGGACCAAGGAGAGCTAGAGCAATGACTAGGACCGATGGATCTTTACATAATTCAGGTTCGAATAGTGCAAAATTACCAATTCGTGATCCACATCCATTCGCTACTCATATGATCCCATTACCACTACCAACTGCTCCTCTTCCCAACATGTCTGGAATGGTTCCAGGGGGTGGATCTGATCAACATCATCAACAACAACAATCACATCCTTCTGGGATTTCTGGGGTTTTGAGGAATATAGATCCTAATCGACCTGCTTCTACTTTGGGACATAGAGAATTGTCGAAAACATCTACGAAAAGTACTAGTAGTTTAAGATCTTTGAAAACGAATATGATCATTCGTCCAGATAGTCAACCTGGTCCTCATTCTCAGTCGAATTCAACATTATCACAATCACATCCTCCTACTCAATTACCTTCTCAGATATTATCTTCGGAAAGAGCACATCATGCTAGATGCGCAAGTAATCGTAGTATAACCTCCCGACCTCCATCTTCATTAGGAATAGGACAACCATCCTCTATGACATATGAACAAACAAGATTTTCAAGTAATATCAGTACAACATCTTCATCCACCACTTCCAATTCCACTTCCAACTCCAATTCTCAAATTTCAGATCATTCGAGAAATTCAAGTAATAACAGTACTGGTATGACAAATAATAAAAACCGACTTGGTCTTTCACGTCTTAGATCATCAACAAGACCAAATTCAACTTCTTCGATATCTTCTCAACCTACAACATGTATCCCTACACCTCCAACAAGTTGTACATCTATTCAATTCCCTAATAATCTTCAACAAACGAATGTTGATATTTCTCAATCTCATGGATCACGTAAATTCTGTCCTAATACACCGAAAACCATCAATATCAACGAAACGGTCAGATCACCTTCACCAACAAGTACAGTAACCCCAGGTCAAGTATTACTCACTCCTACTCCTATACGATTACAAGGAAGGGAATTTATACTCGCTCCTAGTTCTATAGAAAGGGCTTTGAATAGTGGAATGGGAGAAAGATTAGAAGTTCCTGATCAAGAAGAATTACATGCTATGGTAGTTACAGGTGGATTAACACCTGCACCTAGACGTCCGGTATATAGGAGAAGACCTAGTACCGCGGATCCGATCTTACAAAGGAGTCCAAAACGGGGAGAGTGAATCGAAATTTCTAAAATTCGATTTCACAACCAAGTCCAGGGTATGGGAATTGACCCATGCGTGATTGTAATTGCGGTGGTTTAGACCTGTGCGTTTGTTCTGGTAGATATGTACAAAGGAGGGGGAGGGGAAGACGACCGTTGTTGTTGTGCTTATGTTTGGTGTGCTTATGTTGGAGAGAGTTATATCACACTCTTTGTTTCTTATCATGTAGTATTGTACAAGTGGAAAATGAATATATGTTGTATGAGTCTTAACGAGTAGTGATGGCATGACATATGACGATACATGGATGATATTTACATGGTCTAATTTGATGGTTGATGTTTGATACATGGTCTAGTCGGTCTTCATTCCTTCGTTCCCTTTCACTGTGAAAATTAGTATTCAACACTCAATTATCCTATCACAACATATCCTACTCTTCGAACAGGTGAAATAGTTGAACGTAGGGCGTCGGTCGGTTATGTCGACCAGACAAGTTTCTTCGACCAGGACAGTCTCGATGTACGATGTAAAGTGATTACGGAAGAAATGTCAAGAACCCACCATTATCATAACCATATTCCATATTCAAACCTCACCTCTTACTGGTCCGTTTTCGTTTTCCTCTCTTACTACCTTCTATCATCGCATCGTCCTCTTTCTTCTCATCTTGCCCAATCTCCACACTATCTTGTTGAGTTAACGTCGAAGCTCTACGAGAATTCCTAGTGGAAACACTTCTCCTTCCTCTGATTCCGTTCCTTCTTCCCCTTGATCCGCCGTCTTGGTTACCTGTCACTGTTCCTATATCTATATCTGGGTGAATTGCTTCCACACTCGTTTCTCGTCTGAGACTTGAACCTCTGGCTCGTTTACAATTAGAAGAAGTGGGTTGATCGTCTTCTTCCTTCACATCTTCTCCATCCTTTTCATTGTCCAGCTTGTCATCAATCACCTCCTTCTCTTTCCCATGACCTTTCCCTTTCCCTCTTCTCCCTTCATTCTTCTTCTTGTCCTCCGGCACGACCCCTACCAGCTGAGTGACATGCAATCCCCAATCTAAATCCATATCCTTCTCCTCAGCTCGAGGATAAATCATCCCCCTCCATACTTCCATTTCCTCCTCTTCCCATTCATATTCCCTCAAATTGACCCATATCCCATCTATCAACTCTTCACCCAATGCTGTACCTCCGTGTTTCAGAGGAGAATAAAGACATGGTAATTGAAACGTATTGAAATGGACAGAATTGATGATTTCCGCTGAAAGAGATTTTCTTTTTTCGTCAATTTGTCCATTCTGACGTTGTTGCCCTTTGATTCGTCTTCTCTTCTGGAGAGGATGTTCGGTAGGTTTTACAAGGTGGTCTTTGGAAGAAGAAAGGGAAGGTGATGGGGAAGGAGAAGGAGAAGGAGAAGGAGAAGGAGAAGAAAGAGGTGATTCAGATCGAGTAGAACTAGGATGCGCAGCTGATTCGCAATTGGAAGTCGAATTTGGAGTGGGGAAAATTTGAGGTTTCGTTATCGGTCGTTTACGTGGAAGAGGAGATAGAGAGTGAGGTGTATTAGGTATAGATGGAGTCGGGGAGCACTACGTGTGTCAGTATTCACAATCTCTTCAGAGACGGAGCATGCACCTTTGAGCAAGGGAAAGGAGAAGAGAAAGAGAGAAAGAGAAAAAGAGGATAGAGGATAAAGAGAAAGAGGAGCGAAGTAGGCTCAAACTCACATTCTCATCCAGAATATCAAGGTTGTATAACTCACCCAGACGTTCCCAAATGAAAGATACCTCTGTCCATACCCCAGTGCGACGATGAATCTCCGATTGAAGTTGGATCATTGCGAAGTGTTTTGTCTTACCGACTATGAGTCAATTGACGTTGTACAAAGAAGTACCGAAGCAGTAGTCCAGTGATCAGGAGAATTAGAAGGATGAGAGAAGGGAAGGTACCCCACGTACCAGGTCTTACAATTGACAAACTTCTCAGCAGGGCCATCTCCCTGTATGATCAGCTTACTACCACCGAGTAGCTCGAGTGAACCAGAAGAAGAGCCCAAGGCAACTCACATCTCCAACTCGCTCACTGCACTCGCACCCGATGTCGACGCCACTTCTCTACTACTAGACGCCACTGACATGACTCGTGATATGAGGGCGACTTAGTCATGAGCTTGTCGTTTCTCTCTAGCATTCAGACGCCGGAGTGGGAGAGGGATGCAGAGTCAGTAGAAACTGGCAGGTGGAGGCGGAATGTGATCGGGAATGTGCCTGAAGTGACCGCCACACGTCATTTCAAACACGAGTCGACGTTTCTACTCCACGCAACTCGTACAGTGCGACCAAGGAATGCTTTGCATGAATCTCTCTCTATCGTCCCTCTCTCAATGAATAAGCGCATAATCAATCAATACCATAATATTTCTTGTCGTTGTCAAGAAAAGAGACAGAGCACCTTCAATAGCTGAGCTTAGACACGGTCACCCGTACCAATCGTCACCACGCTGAACCCAATCTTCTGCAGCGCCTTGCGATCCAACATCAAACGACCGCTATGCCGTCAGCTCTGGTCCGAGCCATTCAATGCGTCACACTCACTCAAACACGAACGCTGGTCGGGGACAATTGGCGTAAATCTTGGCCCAGTCCAGAGTCTTGAATTCGTCCCACTCGGTGCAGATTACAATCGCCTCGGCGTTGTGGCAAGCCTCGAGAGCAGACTCGCAAATGGTCATGTGAGGCTTGACTAAAGTGTCAGAGCGAGTATTGACGTGACAGTGAAACTACTCACTGGGCTCGGCGGGGATGGCACCGTAGCTGCATCGACGTCAGCGCATGGCAAAGAGGGCATGAACGAATCGACTCACTCCGTCAGGTCGAGCCAGATCTGAGACTCAGTCACCTGCGGGTCGTACACAGTGATACGAGCTTTTTCCGACAAAAAGTGATTGGCAATGGTAATGGCGGGAGATTCGCGGGCTGTCTATCAGCATACAATCATCCATCATAGCTTCGACTCACTGTCGCCAGTGTCCTTCTTGAACGCCCATCCGAGAATGGCGATCTTCTTACCAGTGATGCTGCGTGTAAGCTTGGATCATATCCAAAGCCGACAAGACCCACGTATTGAAGAGAGTGTCAACGACCTTGCGAGCAAAACGGCTCTTCTGGTGCTCGTTCTGTGGTCGTCAGCACAAGCCCCGGCTGAGAAGGTCACACTTACCATCTCGACGACAGCCCGCCAGTATCTGGCGACTTCGGGAAGATGAAGTGACTCCGAGAGGTACACCAAGTTGAGAATATCCTTCTGGAAGCAGGATCCTCCAAAGCCCTGGGCATCAGATTTGTTTCAGAGACCGCGAGAAAATGACTCACTACCGACGCTTTCAAGAATTTGGAACCCATACGCGAATCTTTACCGACGGCATAGGCGACTTCGTCAATGTTCGCACCCGTAGCCTCGCAGATGGCCGAGAGGGCGTTAACCGAGGAGATACGCTGGGCAAGCATGGCGTTGGCAGCGAGCTTGGACAGCTCAGAGGACCACAAGCCCACGGTGAGAATTCGCTCGCGTGGAACCCAGTTGGAGTAGACCGACATGAGTGCCTCACAGGCATCGAGACCTGATTGTGTCTGGAGAGACCCGATGAGTACACGGTCGGGAGCGAAGAGATCGGCGATGGCAGTTCCCTCAGCTAAGAATTCTGCCTGGTCAGCATGGCTGGGAGCATGGGGATACACTCACCGGGATTGGAAAGAATGTCGAAGGTGCAACCAGGTTTCGAGTTGGCTTCAAGGATAGTGCGCATAGATCTTTGCTGATGAGCTCTAAGGACACGTACATATATGCCTGAAGTTGACCCACTCTGCAGTGCGGCAGGGCACAGTGGATTTCTCCACGACGATCTTAGAAGAATTGGAGACTTCAGCGATACGACGGGTGGCGAGCTGGAGGTAGCTGTCCGTTAGACCGAGCTGTACGCCAATGCCGAGGCAATACTCACTTCAAATCGGCAGCGAATCCCGCACCGATACCAGTCTTCTTGGTGGGGGTGTTGACCGATACGAAGATGAGACTACAGTGTCAGCCTAGGACTCGGCGTAGATCGTATCTCAAACGTATTGGAGACATGGGACGCATGACTTACTCAGCCTCTGCAATGGCTTTGTCCACGTCGGTGCTGAAGAAGAGGTTCTTTCCTCTGGCAGCCTTGACGACGTCATCGAGACCAGGTTCGTAAATGGGTAAGTTGTCCGAGTTCCAAGCATCGATACGAGCCTGATTAAGATCGACGATAGTGACCTGAATGTTGGGACTAGAGGTGAGTACGATGATCTATGGCTTGGCACTGGCACGAGGTGAGACATGACGCCCAATTACACGTTTCTGGGGACATATTGATGCGTACTCCAGCGAGAAGCACAGATGCTTGATAGCACGCAGACAGCTGATAGAGATGTGTATGATATGGGTGCTTGATAGGGACAGACGCTCGGGGAGCTGTGATTGTGTAGTGAACATGTACCAGGTACGACAAAAAGAAGGCGAAAGGATGGGCAGGTGGAATGTGGGGTGGAATGCATAGGGATTCATTACCGCGTGTACGAGTGACTCACCACTTGAGCGCACTGTGATGGGTCAGCTCGTTCATGGCATAGCAAATATGCTCAAGAGAATTGGACTCACATTACAGCACAGGTAGGGCCGCCTGTGAGAAGATTTTGTCAGCTCTAGGTCAATATCACAGGCCGGATGAGAGCCGCCTCAGTCGAGAAGGCAGTGAAAAGAGGAGTCAGGACGTACCGACGTAACCAGCGCCGACTGTGTCATGTCAGCTTTTGTTATATTCGAGATGAAGAGAGTACAGCGGGACATTGAGCGGCAAAGAGCAAAGACGAGGCCGACGAGGGAAGAGGAAGAAGATGGTGGGAGATAGGGTGCGGGGCGCATATGACAAGAAGGAAAGAACATACTGCAGCAAATCTTCTTGACGGTGATAGGTGCCATGATGTATGTCTAAATATGTATGTCTAGTGGGTGAAAGTATGTAGAGGAAGTATAAAGATAAGGTATAAGTAGCCGAGGTGAAGAGGAAGAGTAGGTAGGTTTAGAAGAATGGAGAGACAGTTTGTGTGAGAACGAGATGGTGGGGTGAGGTGGATATCTAAGGTAAGCTTGAGGTGAGCTTCCAAGCCGCGGCATCATCAAAGGTTGTGGCATTAGCGGCTAGTGGCGGTTCATCGCGTCGTAATCCCTGAAACTTTGAGGGATCTTAAAAGGAACGTTGAAAGGGATTATCAAGGATCCGAACCGAATTCATCCCACTTTCGGTTTTCAAGCCACGTGGTACATTTCTCGATCTCTTTTTCTCTCTCCCTCTCTTCCTCGAAACCACGATCGATCATATTCTACTTCATACAGTACAAATGGCAAGTCGTTGAACATTTCTTCAAGCCCTTTCATCTCATTACTTACCGCAAGAGGATAACAAATTCAGAGCTCGGTGTACCGGGCAATCACAGTCACCGAGGAGCCGAATAAACAGGTCTAGACTCATAGGTGACGACGAAAGGAAGGGCTATAAAATTCCATTCGCGCCTATCAAAGGAAATTTGAACATCGTAACAGGCGTGCGAAAAACCCCATTATGACGTCGTCAGCATCACGCCTACCGATGGTGACAAGCGACCTCAAGACCAATATTAACAGCGGTTACTTCAACTTACGACTACCTTTCACCATGCCCAGTTCATTGCATAGGTTTGTCAGATATTACAATCGTAACTTCGATAAACGACCTATACCAACGTTAATCGTCACCAATGGGATATTAAGCACTGTGGCGGATGTTCTTGTGAGTGCGAATCGAGCTGAAGGTGTGGTTGCTGAAATGCAGGCTCAAGCGGCGGGGATGGTGGTTTGTCTTTTCTTCCTCTTCTTCCTATCCGCTCACCCTTTCTTAGCCCCCTCGAGCCCGATTTGACCAGAGCCTGTTGCTCATACTCATGCTCTATGGGATGAGAATGAGTATGGTGGGAAAATGAACACGTGTGGGGCAAAGCTCCCAAGGACCTAGCTATGAGCACTCAGTTTGAAAGAGAATGCGCCGGGAGGTTCAATTCGAGGCAGGAAGTGAGTGGACAATGCTCATCTTAGACCGCAAAACCTCCACCTGGAACACCCGGACCGAGTTATGATTTCGAACGTACATTACGATTCAGCGTGTATGGAATGGCCATGGGTCCTATCATCGGTGAGTGTTCCTCGTCTCATTCTCATTTAACTATCCTCCTGCTTTTCCGCCCAACTGACATTTCAAGCTATATCTGAACTTATAGATCAGCTGACATATATAGGAAGATGGTTGAGGTTGTTAGAGAGACAATTACCAGTCAGACAAGGGACGAAAGGGAATGGATTACAATTTGCCAAAAGAGTATTTGCCGATCAGGCCATCATGTAGGTTCAACCACTTCCTCCATGTCGTCTCTCCACGTTTGTGCGAAACGTTCAACTATGGATGTGCTATAGATATCGAACAGCAATGCTGATCTTCTAGGGCACCTATAGGGGTATGTCTCCAACTCTCTATCTAACCCAATATATCCATCGTTATCCCGCCCTACTGGCATCCCTTATCATCTCACTTGACCCTCGTTATATCCTTTCACTCCCCGTTGGAGCTATCGAACCGCCTTACGAATCACATTCAATCGGCGAAGATATTTTCCTCCGTGTCCAGAGACGGACTGCGAAAGCAACCAATGAGTCCAGGGAGTAGGAAGTAGGATACCAAAACACTTGAATATAGAGTAAAAGTCACTGATATCTTAGTTGATTCTATTCGTAGGATCTATGGGTCTAATGGAAGGTCGTGATCTTACAGGAGTGGGAGACAAGTTTCAAGAAATGTATTGGCGTGAGTTGTTTCTTTTTCAACATCCTCAAAATCAACCAAGTTCCGTCCATCTCTCACCCCTTGACGGAACTCCATGATCCTGTGAGAACCAACCCTTGATCATTTGATCCACTTGCACCTATCTTCTTCAATCCGATATCCTCTTCTCAAACTCGCTTCATGAAATATATGAGATGTTCAAATTTCACCGTAAACATTGAGAGGTGGAGACGAGTAGCTGATTCATAGCCGCTTTAATGGCAAATTGGAAAGTATGGCCTTTACTTCAAACCATCAATTTCACAGCTGTACCATTACCTTATCGTGTCCCATTTCAATCCACTTGTGGAATAGCTTGGACTTTGTATCTATCATTATTGAACGCTTCAAAAGGAGGTGAATCTTAAACCTTGTAATTTTATATATCACTTTATTCACAAGACGACAAACTTTATGCATTTTTTCCACGTATCATCATCTTTCTTTCTCGTATTTCGATTATAATATGAGTCTTATATAAATCGTTTGAAAATTTCTCTTTAACATAGCATTAACATCGTAATAGTTCATCAAAAAATTCTATAAACTTGTCATTTCCGGGATGATCAAAATGTCTCTTCTTCCTCATTGAGGAGAGGGACATTCTCAGCATTATGATCATGATGTTGATTTTCGTTCGAATAGTCAACATTGTGATGGATATCTTCCCCCGGGATTTGTCTTGTTGTTTCTTTATTTACCGCTTGAGCACTGGGGGTAATCAGGTCGGAGGAGGAAGGCTCATGCGATGATGGGACATGTTCCATGGCAGGAGTGGGAGCAGGGACAGTAGGTAAAGTAGGATTTATAGACCTATTTTCTAATTCAGATACAAGTCGTTTGATTGTCCTTATTTCCTCAGCTTATGACTTTTAAAAAATGGTGTACCAACCCTTCTAATTCTGCCACTTTTGCATTATGCGCTTCGTGTAATTTTGTCAATGACGATGGGGACATGGGTGGTGAGGTTATTGGTGGAGGTGTACGTGTTCTAGCCTGTTCGTCAGAACTTTTCCTCTCATAACTACAATGAGATGGAATAGAGGAAGAGTAAAAGGAAAGAAGCAGAAACTGAGAGCTGACGGCAAGTTGGGCAACGGCAGTGTTTTTAGCTACTCGTTCGTCCTATTTATCAGTATTCCTCACATGTGCCGAATATGTACACTTGACGATAGACACTCAGCGATGAACCAAAAGGGGCTGTCAGGTGAAAGGGACAAGAGCAGTCGACGGGTCATCTGGCAGAACAGATCAACTAAACATGGACCATCCAAACGGATCGAAGCGGATGAGTGAGGAGTTTACAGAAAAGAAAGATCACGTCACTGACCTGTAGCTCAGCTTTCACCGCTTTCAACTCCCTAAGCAACTCCACGATCTCTTCCTCATGCTCTCGTTTCACTCTATCCGCCTCTTCTGCCCTAGTCTCGGCCGAAGAAGACAGATCTTTCCCATGCTGCGACTGCATCTCCTCCAAAGTCTGTTGGAAATGATTCTTGTTCATCTCTAAAACCTGTCCCTCAGTCTCACTTTCTTTCACAGAACGGAGACTTACCGTCTTAGTCCCTTCCAACTCATCTCGCACACTCTCCAACTCCTTCAAAGCCTTCTTCAAATCCTCCTCAGCATCAGGACTCCTCTTGGCGACATCTGCTTCCAAATTCTCAGTGAGTCTCTCCAATCTATCCACCTCTTCCGTGAGTGACGAAACTAGTCCTGTCGCTTTTTCCAACTTGGCTTGTGTGTCACTAAGAGTTGTCGTCAGGGTCAAATGCTGTTCTTTGAAAGATTCCAAATCGGCCGCGTGATCCGCGTTGATAGATGCCATGGCGGTGGCATGGTCGGCTGCTAACGCTTCCAATTCGGCTGAATGCGCAGCGTGAACTTGTTCATGGGTTTTGGCCAATTCAGCTCGAATAGCAGCGAGTTCGGAGACGTGTGATTCCTGAGCTGCAGCCTTTCTCATTAGTACATGACAACGATCATGACGAAAACTTACTTTGGCCTCTTCGAAAGCAGACTGGTACCGTTTTTCATGCGCCGCTTCCGCAGCCCTTGCTTGATCTTCCAACTCGGTCAAAGCCTTCTTCATCAGCCAACGAGATCGTACAGTGACAGACTGACCTGTTCCAGTGCTTTAATCTTCGATTGACTGTCTGCGCGCGCTTCTTCCAAAGCTCTCACATCGTCCTCCGCAGCTGACGCTCGATTCTCTGCAGCGTGCAGCTTTTCAAGCACCTCCGCTTCATCAGTCATAGCCGTAGCTAGCTTGTGTTCGAGCTCGAGCACCTTAGCGTCTGACAGTTGTGCCGTTTCCATCAGGAGCTTGTCGTGCTCGGTTGCAGCATGTGCCATCTGAGCGGACAACTCCTCGATCTTGGCTGCGTGAGTGTCGGCCTCTTTCCGAGCGGTGGAATGCGAGGTAGACATTTCAGCAAGGCTTTTGCGGAGTTCCTGAAAGTCAGCATCTCAGCCCGCGATCACATAAAATCAATGACCTGAAGTTCGGACTCTTGCTGTTCTGCTGTGGCACGAATGGCTTGGAGCTGATCCTTTGTTTCAGCGAGTATAGAGATGTGAGAGTTGCTCTGGGCGGTCAACGTCTGCTTGAATCAGCCGGCCACGTCCTGTATGCAAATCCCGAAACAAACCTCTTTCTCTGCTGCCCAAGCAGCCTCAGCAGCTCCCTCTTTCTCTTTCGCCTCCTTCAACTGGGCACGGAGATCCTCCAGTTCTGCCTGCAAGCCGGACGACGAGGCTCCAAGATCAGTCTCGAGTCTCTGTAGACATGTCAGCATGACCCTGCGGAGCTTTGATTACACCACCGACCTCTCGTTCTGCTTTCCAGTGTGCTTCTTGTTGAGCTTGCGCCGCCTGCAGCTCGCTGATCTGGGAATGCAATCCTGCCAGTCCATTTCGAGCCTGAACGACGGAATGTTGTTCTTTGTCCAAGTTCACGACGAGATCCTGGATTTCCTGTTTTTGCTCTGCCGCCTGGAATCGAAGGTCCTGAAGCTCTTGGTTCGCTTGAGCGATACGGTCTTCGCTCTCTTTGAAAATTTCACGGAGAGAGATTGCCTCCTTTTGTGCTTCTTGCAAAGCCTCTTCAGCAGCAGTCACAGAGGCGCGCAACTGTTCGATCTCCGACGCGTGACTCTCACTTTGAGAAGCGAGGGTTTTGTGCTCTTCGAGAGCGGCCTGCAGTCCGAGGTGTGCCTTATCAAGGTCGTCCTCCAACCTGTCTGTCAGGCCAAGGACAGCCAAGAGATTTTTTATAGCTCACTTAGTAGTTGCAGCTTCTGCAGATTCACGCTGTTGCTCCAGCTCCAAGGCATGAGCAGCTTTCAGGTCTGCAAGCTATCAATCAGTCGTGTGACTTCTGTGCCTCATGTGCGCTTACCTTTTTCTCGGCATCCGCCAGTGCCCTTTCGGTAGAAGTCGAGTGTTGTAGCTGAAGAGCCTCCACAGCGGTGTCGTGCCTTCCCGTCAGCCAGCCCTCAATTCAAAAATCAGTGTAGCTGACTTGCTTCGCAGTTCAGCCTTCTCCGCCTCCAAGGCGCCGATCTTTTCATCAAACTCGGCCTTCTGCTTCTCGATTTGACTTTCCAGATCTTTGATACGAACCTATTCCCATGAGTTTGTCACCGTCACTGTATGATGACTTACCTCAAGCGCCGGGCTGGTCTTACCAGCAAGACTGACGTGACCGAGTGGCTTGCCAGTTGTCGTTGCGGCGTGCGCTCTAGAAGAAGCCGTAGAGGCTGGTGGAGGGACAGTTGTTCTTGTCCTAGCGGCAGGTCCTTTACCCGGTGTTCCGGGTGCCGCCCCAGTGGGTCTGACAGATGGTACGGCGGCAGTCCTGCCTGCCGTCGCCATTGTTGGTTTCGTCGCGGAGGTCGTGGTTTGTGGAGCGGAAGTCCTAGAAGTAACAGCTGGTTTGCCGGCAGTAGACGCAGTCAACGGTGCTCTGTTACTGGCGGTACTGTTCGCCACAGATTGTCTCCTGGCCACCGTTGGAACCGGCGGTTTGGTGGTGGAAGGAGCCACAGAAGGACGAGGCTTGGTTGTAGTGGCACCTGCGGGCGGCGTGGGAGCTTTCTTGATTGACGTAGTTGAAGGGGTGGATCTGTGCGTCGGCCTCGCTGTGGTCGTGGTCGTGGTGGATGTCGTCGAAGCAGGAGGTTTTGTTCCAGTCGACCGATTGAGAGGTGTGTTACTGGTATTCGATGTCTTGCTTGCCATAGATGGTCGAGGGGCGAGTTTATGGGGCGGTGGTTTGGCACCTTTTCATCAGCCCGTGGGTCATTTCTCATAGTAGTTTAGGATGCTCACTGGGAGTGGTAGCCTTGGTCGCCAATTTCTTGATTGCCTCGGCTACTTTCCCACCCGTTCCAATTGGTTTTGAAGCTCCTACTTTGTGTTCTTGATCATCTCCGGCTTTCTTGGGAGGACTCGAGCCATCTCTCGCGGACACTACGTCCCATCCTTCAGACTCGTCTTTACCATCTCCAGGAGATGTGATGGCGGCCTTTTCGCCCTGTCCTGGATTGGGAGGCGTGGTGGAGCCATGGACCGTCTCCACCACAGTGGAGTCTGTGGAAGGATCTTGAGTATGACCTGGCATGGGTGACGCTGGAGGTGGGACGGAATGGAGAGAGTGTTCGGATCCCGCGGAAGGAGAGGCAAGGTCCCTGGTAGCTGTGGCCATGACTGATTGATGATGGCCGGGAATACACGGTGACCGGGAGGTCTGGCAAGAGTGAGAGTCAAGAGAGAACCGACAGACCTGTGGTAGGGTAGGATAGTGTGATGGTGATAAGACGGAATGGGAGTTGAGGGACGGAAGTGTCCAAGTGGCTGAGCTTTGACGCCCGCCGCCGAAGCGCACCGTGGGAGAAAGGCAGATGGTCCCTATGACACGGGATGGCTGAGAGACCGTATGTATATTCAACGTCTTGAACGATGTAGAACACCCACTATCTTCAAGATGTGTGTGAGAAGACGATGACACGAGGTTAGTTGGAGAACGAGGCTTGTGATGGACGCGACTGACTTTGAGGGTGCTGGAGGACAAGCTCAGTTCATGAGTGACGAGTGACCATGACCTGTCGACCTGGGTGGATGACGATGGAGGTCTGTGCGCGATGTGAGTAATGTACGCAGCTTACTTTGTCCACCAAGCGATCCGTGCCCACCATGCAGCATCTCAGCATCTCACACACTCTCCTGTCACTCTTCTCTCATCTTGTCATACTCTTGCTCACTCTTGACCACTACTGGTACTTTCTTGCAACTACTACTATCATATCTCGACCACTCGGAAAGCACGTTCATCCCCCAAGGTGGAGGTCGTCCACTTCTATCACATATCGTGCGTGCCTTCTACCATCCCGTCTAGGAGCTGACGGGATAGCTTTCAAACAGCTCAATCAATCGGAAAAACATGCCAGTCACACCTACATACACAGATGCTGAAGGAGAAGAAGAGCTATCAGACGTTCCTCCCTCGTCTGAACTTTCATCACCACCTCTACCGAAACGTCGACGTACCTCTCATCAGAAGACCTCGGTGACTGAGCCCTACCCTACGCCCAAATCTATACCTTCTTCTAGTTCTTCCAACATCACCCGAGGTGGGGAGGAAGAGTACAAGTCGCCAAGTCCAGGTATCATCAAGCGACTTAGGGTCGATGAAACGTTTCCTTGGAAAGAGGTCTCGTTCTGGGTACCTGGGTGGATAGATAAACCCCTTCAGGCTTTACTCTGTAGGCGTATCACCGTGAGTGGCTCTTATCCATCCGCCTTTGTGCATCAACCCACACAGCATAAAACCTCCATCCCAAATGTCACTGCGAGATACTCCTCAGAGATTCGTCAACCCACCAGGTGGCACTTAGCTGAGTGGCACAGAAAACAGGAGCAAGATTAGCTTACAACATCGACGAAGCCCATATTATCCTCATCAACCCTCACCCAGTCTTCGCAACAAATTACCAGCCTTACCACTCCCTCCCTCGGGTTCTCTCTGGCGACTGTCTCATGGAACCGTACCACTGGCTCTTGAGATGCTACTATTCCGATCGAGTCATGGACGAAACCGAAAATCTACCTGTGTTTTCAAATGAAAGAGCGGATGCATTGAAGGTCGGTGTGGGGGAATTACGAGATGAAGGCGCCAGGGTTGAGTTAATGGTCATGCTAGAGGTGAGTTACAAAGCTCCTCAGCGGAAGCGTTTGATCGTGTCTGACTCGGTAGGAGAACGGAGCCATCGTGGTTCCCGAGAAAGACAGTGAGGTTTGCGTCGTTCCGCCTTGGCACCCCTTCTTGCGTAAAGCCCCAGAAGTGTCTATCTGGCAAGGAAAGGAGTACAAGACTCCGAGATGGGTATGGGATTCTGTGAAGTATGGTACGATGGATGAGGATGTTCATACCCAGCGACGGAAGATGGAGGAAGTAGAGTCGAACAAGGCTGGACCTTCGAAGTCGACTGAGGTTGTTTGGGAAGGAGATTATTCAGATTCAGAAGATGAGACAGGGTAAGTCATGACATCTTCCGAGCAGAGTAGAGCTGATAACGGAAGTGATGAGGAGGACGAGGACGAGGAGGAAAGTGATACTGGATCTGAAAGAGGTGATGAGGGATCTGTTGTAGTGGAAGACTTGGCGTCAGTCAACCCGGAGACATCTTCATCTACGCTCAAGGCCAGGTCTAAGCCTCGTATATTCATATCTCAAGAAAGACGGTCACGTCTTGTCCGGAATTCATAATATTACGCTTGTTTTTTTGGATTATCAACTGTTTATCTAGTTATCCCCTGCTGCCATCTACTCGCGGGTCCTCACTTCTGTCGTTATTGGATACACATCCCTGGAACAATCATAATGTACTCCTACCTGATGCATCCAAATTGTCATTTGAGAAAAAGTGCCACATTGACATCGCCACCGACCACCTGACAGCAAACTCGACGACTCTCCTCACTTTCACTCTTCATATCTCAATAGTGAACATGTCATACCGCTCCCCGCCTCCACATAAAGACAGAGCATACAGAGAACACAGTCGACCTACTGAAGAGGGAGAATATGTCAGGTCGATCAGGGATCACAGAGATAATGGCAAAGATAGACGTCCGCGGGAAAGGGATGGGAGAGGATCTAGGTCTAGGTCGAGGAGTCCTAGGAGGAGGGAAGGACGAGAGAAAGAGAGAGATAGGGTGAGAGAGAGATATGATGATGGTAGGAGAGGTGAGTTTGAAGATTTCATTACCTCTTCAGTTCCTAGTTCCTTATCGATCGTCAAGTCCGCTTCTCATGGTTTGCACCTTGCTTTCCATCCTTTGGGTTTCCTGCTTGATCTATAGAGGAAACTTCCCTCACGTCAAAAAGTGTGGAGACCGTTGATCTTGGTTGTATCATTTCATACTCATGAGATCGTCCACTACATACTGAGGGATATAGGGATATATGGATGGGAAGGGTTGATGGGTTTGATAAGGATCACACGTAGCTGACTGGAAGGATACGATAACAGAGATGAATCGGATAAATATAGATCTCGAGAGAGAGATCATCGAGATAATAAGGATAGGGATCGACGTGGTGATTCAAGAGCTCCAAGGGATTCAAAAGATCCTAGAGAATCAAAAGATCCTAGAGATATTAAAGATGGAAAAGATACAAGACCTTCAAGAGAAAGGGATGATGAAGATGTAAGAATTCAAAGAGATACCAATTATAACAAAAACGATGAATCATTCAACAACGCCAAACTAAGTTTAAGAGATGAGAAAAATCGAGATGCCCGAAAAGAAAGGTCATACGATCCAAATCCGAATAACGAACCGATTTTACCTACTGGTCCTAGAACAAATTTGAAAGGACAACAACCTCCTTCTGGTCCTCGTCTTAAACCGTCATCCCATCAACAGGGTTATGGGATGTATGAATATGAGAACGAAAGACCTTTAGATAGGAAAGCTATTGAAGAAGGTAGAAGACGTAGAGAAGAAGAAAGAGCTAGAGGGGTTGTTTATACTGAAGAAGATGTCTTGGGTAAGTTTTTTTTTTTTCAATACTCTATTTCTCCCAACTTTCACCGCTCTTCATCATATTTGCTTCATGTCATAATAACCTTTTCTTTCTCTTCTTTTATTATCTTTTAATTCCTTTTGGTCACTGATGTCTCTCGTGGTTCACCTCGAAATTTCCCTTACCTCCTCCTTTCGTGATCCTATCTGTGATTCTTGGCGCAACTAGAGTACTCGTACTCAGGAGTTATTACAAAATAATGTGAAGATGGATTGAGATGATCGGATGTACAGCTGACCATATAGAAGATACCTCTTCAGGGAGTAAAGATGTTAAAATGCGAGAGAAAGATGGGGATGGGGAAGGTGAAGAAGATGAAGAAGGGGAAGAAGAAGAGGATATATCTGCTATGATGGGTTTTGGTGGGTTTGGAACGACCAAAGTATGTTTTTTCCGTCATTTTCTTCTTCCTCTTTATCATCTAATAAAATCTTCTCTTTCACCTCCTCTCTCTTCATCTCTTTCACCTCATTCATCTTCCTCTGACCCGATCTTCTCTCTTTGTCCCTTTCGCATCTTCTTATAATTCTGCTTCGTGCCTTCCACTTAACCATCTCTCAAGCACGAGGTGAATCCTATTGGTCGACAGAGCTTCTTCGGATAGGCCGATTGAGTATCTCGAGATTAGGACGTAGACAGTCACTAACATGCAGGGTAAAGGTTTCGGTGTCAACGCTGACGGCGCTGTAAAAGTGAACAAACAACGTACTTGGAGACAATACATGAATAGAAGAGGAGGTTTCAATAGACCTTTAGATAGGATCAAGTGATACTTACACATGTCTCGTCATTTGTTTCCACTTCCATCATCATTACTCAGATCGTCCCCTCGCAGAATAAGGTATCGCCAGTGACGCTGTCCGCACTATCTTGGTATCAGTCACTCTTACCTCAACGCGATATCGCATGGGGAGGATAACGCGGGTGGGATAGATAAGTAAAGAAGAATCATGATGCATTGTCTACTTTCGAGAAATACATGGTAAATTACACGAGATTCATGAGATTTCTACTGAACTTAGATCTGACGATATGCTGCCTCGTACACACGTAGGGCGAGATGGATGATAATGATCATGACATTTCCGAAGGACCGTTTGCAAATGTCGTCAGGAGATAATTGAGTAGTCTCGTATCGTCGTCCATTGCGTGTTCTCCTGGACTCCTATTTCGTCAGTTTATCGTCTATTCGTGAACTGAAAGGGGTACGAGGAGGCAGCTGCAAGTAGAGGAAAGAAGGTATAAACAGAGGGTGAAAAGTATAAGCAGAGAGGGGGAAGTATAAGGAGAAGAAAGAAGGTACAAGTACAGGGAAGCAAGGCTCAAGAATGAGGGCACAGAATCAGTAGGAGGGAACAAGATGAGGGGAAAAGTAAAGGGGGACGAGACGAAAGCGAGATGAAAGTTGATGAGATGAAGAAAAGAGGTATAGCACGAAAAAAACAAACTCACCCCTCATCAGTCGTTTGAGGTAAAGCAAACGGATTAAACGTCACTGTCCCATCTGTACTTTGTCCCACTCCTAATCCTAAACCCAAACCTAAATCTGAAAAATCGAAATTATCTAAAGGATTCCCGAACGGTTGCATTTCACCCGGTCCGAACAATTGAGTATCAGGTGATAAATCCATCGATTCCATTTGAGGTATAGGTATTTCTGAAATTTGTTCTTTTCCCAAGATCGTTCCATCCATCTGTGTCGTAATCGATCCAGAAGGATAATCCATCGAAGTACGTGAAGGTCCAGAAATACCTGAAGGACCTGATAAATCGGAAGGATTGGAGGTGCCTGTAGAAGTAGAAGGAATATTCGTGAGTCGTGATGGAAATTCAGGTCCATCATATGGTACATCCACCCACATAGGTGTACCATCTGATCTTCTAGGTGGAGGAGGTTGTAATGGTCTTGGAATTCTTTTAGAATTTCCAAAAGGTTGATGTACGTCTAATCCTGGCATTGAGGGTGCTACGTAACCCCATGGAGAACTCATTGAATTTTGACCATTGGAATTAAACCTTTGGCGTTGTTCTTGAACTTCACGATATTGTTGTAGTCTCAATTGACGTTTTTCTTCTTCGGCAGCACGTCTACCACTCCTTGTTTTAGCGAGGTTGAGTAATAGATCTACGGGAGTTTGTTCTTCACCTTCTTGTGGTTTACGTGGGATGGTAGGTTTCGAAGGACCTTTGGCTGTTAAGAATTCTACAATGGCTAGTTCTTCTTTTACTAAAGGTTCTGAGATACGTCCTTGAACGTCTGGGGCACGACCGGAAACGACGTTTAGTAATTGTCGGAGCTCGTCCGCTTGAGGGGAGTCGGGATCGACTAGAAGTCAGCACATCGTTCTCCCGTGAATAATTGTTGAGACTCACGCTTGATAGTTACCCCTAGAACCATATACGAGTTCAATCTAGATATCAGCTTACCGCTGAACTCAAACAATTTATGTATTCACACTCGGTAGCCACCACTATTCACCACGACGTTGCCCTTCTCCAAGGTGAACGCTCGTCTGCTAAGCAAGTCCGCAGTGGCCGATTCGATAGCAGCGGTTTTAGAATACGTATATCTTCCATCCTGATCTTTCCGTCGTAGCAGATATGGTCTAACCGTCAGTGATGTTCTCCTTCCAGCTTGATACTCACCTGTTCAAGGTGATACGAGCATAGTACCATTCACAAGCTAACAAATGCCGTTGAACGAAAAGATACGCGTGATCACTGTCAAAGCTCGTATCAGGTGTCGTCATTGAGAAGAAACCAGGCAACGAGTCGCGCCATTCGAGTAATTCCCGATCCAATTTGATGACGGTCTGATAATTCGGTAATTGTATAGCGAAAGTGTGATGGGCTATCTGTCCCATAATTTGAGCCAATTTATGTCTGCCACATCAGCCGATATCTTCAAACCTCAGTTTTACTTACCTCAGAATGACATACGTATATACCGTCGGTCTGGTCAATGGATGACCCGCAGGATCAAAGTCCCCTTCCAGCTCGTCATCGTCCAGATTGGCGGGAATTCTCGTGTCCGTATGCGCATCGGATATAGCCGCAGGTCGGCCGACAAGAAGAGATATGGTACGGTCCAGGTGATACAGCTGTGCCCAAGCTCGACGACGGATTTCGATTTCTCGTTTGTCGGTCAAGTTGAGCACAGTGCCGTCTCGGTAGAGTCCAAGTTGGAATGCTGTCGTTAAAGGAGTCGATCCCTCAGCAGGTCGGCGAGTGAGCAGCCTGTTTCATCAGTCACAGACGGAAACATATGTCATGACGCACATGTAGCGTGAGGCTAGCAGACCAGCGAAGAGGACATCCAAATTGTCTCTTTGCAAAGCTTTGGCGTACTCCAGACCACTCCGCGCGGAACCGTAAAATCGTCGAGACCACGCACTTTGGTCCTCTGGGCGTACAATGTCCTTTGGAGCGGAGAGTACGGCTATGGCCAGCTGGCGCTCAGCATATCCTCGTCGTATCTGGGTATGAGCTCACGACAATAAAGAGCAACGGCAGCCATTTAAGCGCCTCAGCGTCAATTTTGGGGTTGCTAGGATTACGATTGAGTGACTCGAAGAAGGCGTTATAGCGCTTCAAGAACGATGCCTTGTTCATCTTATACCGTGTCCAGCTGGTTTGATTAGCCTGATTTGTGTGGTCGTGATCAACTGCCTCACTCGATGTCTTTGAAATACATATCCACCAAGCCGTCCGCCATTCTCCGTCCCGGCACCCCAGCTATTAGCCATTCCAAATGCTCTTTGGTGATACCGCTTTCTTTCAGCGTTTGCAGCATACTTTGCAACTCAATGCTCTCCTCTGGAATGAACGTGATGCGACGGCCTTCTCGCAGTCCCCAGCCAAAACCGCTTCTACCAGGAGGGGTGCTACTGGACAGGTTACCCGGGAAGAGACCGGATGGAGGAGGTTTGTTGGAGTATGTATCTCGGGAAGGTTGTGAGAATGGACCACCTCGGGGGTGGAAAACCTCTTCGCCAGAAGTTGTGAGGGATGATAAGTCGGGGAGTACAGCATCCGGTATGGCCTGTGCAGGGGCAGAAGGTGTCGAGGAAGAGGCGGATTGAGCGACTAGCCGGCTCAAAAGAGATTCGATGGTATTGAGTCTTGAAACTACCTCACTGTTTCTACAGGATGAGTGAGACCTTTGATAACAGTCGCGAAACTCACGCATTGGGATCTTCCACACCATTAAGGAAAGGTCGACAGAGGTGTGGGACCTTTCTGGCAACGCATTGAGAGCAAGGTTCTTTCCTATCGCATTTCTGCTTCCTCCGATGACACTCTACGCAAGAGAAGTGCACTCGGGTCCTCTTGTTTTCTCGCCCGCTACGACCGGTAGACTGCGCATCTTCATCAGTCGACAAGTCCACTGGCATCGAAGGTTTTCTCTCTTTGCCAGAAGTAGCTCGCGGAGAGGCCTTTCTTTTCCTAGCCGCATTGCTGTCGGAAAGACCATACGGAGTGCCCTGGATGGATCTTGACTGCTCGGCTAGGATATCCGGAGTGAAAAGAGATTGCTGAGATGGTGTGTCGGTCACAGAGGACAAAGATGCCGGAAACATCATGAGGATTTGAGAGGATCAAAAGGGTAGTCACCCCAGGCGCGGAGCAGAGTTATGAACAGGTCACAGAGTGAGAGCGGGAGAATGGAGTGTAATAATAGAGCAAGAGTAGTAGAGGTTGTGAACGGAGAACAAGCCGAGTGGGGCAAAAGAGAAAGATCACGTGACCGGTTTCCCCGACCTCCACCTTGTCCTTCCTGATAACCCTCTCTGTTCCTTCTTCCCTCTTCCCTGCGCTGCTCACGCAAAAGTGGATAATCCCGACGGAACTCGAATTAATCCCGACGAAATTTTGCCACTTTCTCCCAAAATACGACGTTCAACTCCCATATCCCGTCACTACTGACCCAAATACCTTCACTATTAAAAAATCATCTTTCCGTGGCTTTTCTGATATCATTGGAATGCCTGACGCCTTCTGAGTCTATTCATACCATTTTCGGCACAGCTTTCGGAGTATTGACCACAGGGGCATGGGCAATGTCCCCAGCCCGAAATCCTACTTCCTTTTCGGTCCCCTTTCGGCCGAATTCGGGAGCTTTCGGTGATAGTCACATACTCACTACTGACTACCAATCTACCCAAGTGAATAGCTTCTTTCATGTATGTAAGTATGTATGTATGTTCATGTTCATGGTAATACATCCTCTGAATGCACAAAACTCTCTTAAGGATCCATCATGTTGACGTGTCTGATGGTGATGTGTTGATTGAACTTCTACTAAGTACTAACACGGGCTGACGCGATTTTCCCCCTTTTTCATTCCTTCAATTCACTTCTTCTCTTCACTTCACTTCACTTCAGCATCTTCATATCTTTTTCCAGCATACATTAGCCAGCGTTTTTCATCTGCTCTCCACTGCTCACTCTCAACTGATCTCACTGCTCATTCTGCATCTGTGTGCTTCATCTCACCTTCCGCCTTGGCTCGTCCGAATTATCTTATCATCAAAATTAGAGTCTTCCCACTCCCCCTTCCTCCCAATCTCTCTGACCTCTTTGACCTCTTTCTCAAAATGCCGAACCCCTTCGACCCAAAAACAGATAAATCCAGTGTAAACCCTCCGAAGGGTTACAAATTACACCCCGACCATGTTCACTTCCAAAAGTATCTTCAGCCACAACACCCCATTTGGAAGAATGAGAAATCACTTCGTTCTTTTCAAGCTGAGATAGGGTTCTACCTCCAGCCCTGGTGGCATGCAGAGCCGAAGTATCTTCCTCAGCTTGCTGAAAAGCTAGGACTTCGGGAAGCTACCCCGAAACAAATGAAGGAAGAGGGTATTCGGGCGATTACTAGAGGGTCACGATGTTATTCGGCGGATGAGTCGGCCACAAAGCCAAACTGTCATGTCCAGTTTTGTGTTTCGGCTTTCAATTACACGTGAGTATTGGTTTATCAAATATGGCTCCCGAATTCGGGAGAAATTAACGAAACTCAATGCTGATCTCAGACATCCCGAAGTGAAATGTGTCAATGTACCTGATGGTCGACCAGTGTTTCTCAACCGTTGGGACGAAGGAAAGTTTCGTGTCTGTGTGCACTGTTATAACTCCACAAAGCCCCCTCTCACCTGCTCCCTCAAGGGCAAGCCGACCAATTTCCTTGTCGAAGAGTCCTCCGAAAGTGAAAAACGACCGAAAAAGTCATCACAAGGTCAGGACAAGCCTGAGGACAGCTCGGATTCTGATTCGGACTCATCGGACTCTGAACATTCACCACATCCCTCCCCTCCGAAACCTCGCCGGCCAGCCACCACAACACGCTCCACAAGAGCTTCGGCTCCCAAGAAATCGGTTTCTCCCCCCCCTCCCGAAAAAGGAAAAGGAAAGGGAAAAGAAAAAGCTCCCCCTGCAGCTTCCACGGCGATTGGGTTCTCAAATGCGCCACTGCAGCAACCGGTAGGACCGAAGGACAAGCGTAGGACTGCTAGGGGAGGCACTGTCGCAGCTGGGGATGCTGCAAAACCCGGTCCGAAATGGGTTGTCAGACCTTCTCCGAAACCTCTCACCGAAGCGCCTACGTCTGCTAGAGAGCAACCTCGTTCGGAGGTGAGTTTTCTAGGTTCCGAACTGAAAGCAAGTCTCAGCAGCTGACTTTTAGGGAGAAACAGAACTGTCTTCTCCAGCTGGTCCTATTCTTGTTCAAGATTCCAGCTTGGGTCAAGATGATGGGGAAGAAGGACCTCAACCGGAACCATCTACAGCCCGAAATGAGAGGCCACGATTCCCTCCCCGCCCTCCAAAATTTGCCGATGTTGTTCCCGAAAAGGAACCCTCCGAAATCGCCCCCCCCGTTTTCTCTGCAGGTTTGCCAGCTGGGGTTTCTCCGATACTTGTCCGAAGTAGTCCTGTTCATCCTCCTGTGAACAAGCGTGCCCTGGAGGATGTAGAAGAGTCCCAGGCCGAACCGAAACGGGCTCGTCCGTTCTCCATTGAACAAGGTCCTCCCCAGCCCGAAATGGATCTTACCTCCGAAAAGGTGCCCACAATGTCCCCTGTTGGTCCTGTTCCTTCTCCTGCCGTATCTGTTCGACAACAGGCCGTTCCCTCTGCTCTAGACCCATTTATAGCACAAACACAATCGGTTTTGGGTGTTACATTGCAAGAATCACCAACAATCCCTTCGCCTCACAAAGCTAAAAGTGTCACACCGGCCCCCTTCCCCAGCCCCTCCCCTGCTCCGAAAGCAGGCCCTCCTCCAAACCTTCAACCTGGGTCTTCTTCTCTCGTCTCTGGCCCTCCCCAAATCTCCCCACTACCTACCTCACTGCATACGTTTGCAGAGGTAAAGCAGTGGCTACAGCAGAAGCGCCTGGGTCGATCAGGTGTGCAGAGTCTTCCTGGTCCAAACCCATCAACCAATGTTCCGAAACCCACGATGGCTCCGAAGCCCATAGTTCCTCCACTCTTTGCTTCCCAATCGGCTCCCCCTCAGACTCCACCTCCCACTTCTCTCATTCGTTCTCATTCAGAATTCGTTGGCTCTGGTCCCACAGCTTTGCCAGGTCAGATACCCTCCATTCCTGTCACTTCGGTCAATGTGGTCAGTAAACTCCCTCAAATGAACCCACCACTCCAGCCCGAATTTCGGACCCAAAGGCCCACTGTCCCTTCCTTGGACCAGCCTGCACCCGAAAAGGTTGTCCCTTACATCCCGGCTCCACCGTCTACCATGCCCGAAGTTGAACAGTGTCTGCATCGTATGAGTGAGTTTCAAGAGACTCAGGCTCAGTTTGAGGAGCAATTCTCTTCCCGAATGGTTGCTCAAGTTTCCGAAATGATAGACTATTACCGAGAAATCAACCGAGGACGTCATCAAGCCTTCTCCGAAAGTGTCACACAATCACTTTCGGGTGTGAGAGCTATCAATGGGACATGGAGTGAATTCAAAGCGCGGTATGACTCGGTGGTTTCTGAAAGAGATGTGGCTCAAGGAGAGGTAAAGACACTGGACCGGCTGTACAAAGAGCAGATTGATAAGAATGAGGAGAGAGATCATGCTGTTGCCCGAGTCACCGCCGAAAAGGACGCCGAAATTGCTTCAATCCGAAAGCAGTTGGAGGAGACTCAGGAAGGGCTCAAGACTATGAGCCAGAGGTTCGCTAGTGCAATGGGGGATAAGGAAAAGGAGGCTCAGGCTCGTCAGTTTGCTGAACAGCGGTGTTCAGATCTGGCCAGACAGATGGCTGAGAAGGAAAACACCGAATTGGAAACTCTCCGAGCTCGTCTTTCGGAGGCTGAAGCAGCTAAGGGAGTAATGCAACAGCAAATAGACGAGGCATTGCAGTTTGTGCAAATTACCGCTGCCCTGCAAAATGAGACTGAGATGGAGAATGTAGGGTTGAAGGAACTCAAAGCGCAGTTGGAGGGAGCAAATGAGAAGTTACGGGCGGACCTTCAAGTGGATCAAGAGGAGTGGGAATCGGCCAACTACACCATCAGGCAACTTGAGTCAGAACTCCAAGAGGCCAAACAAGAAAAGGCTCGGCAACAATTCCGCTTTGACCTTAGGACCTCCCCTGCGAAGCCGAACGAGTACTCTGACCGAAGAAGAGCTCACAGTCTTGATCTCCCTTCCACCAAGATCACCGCTCGAAACTCCGAAAATACCGCACCGAATCCCGAAAATGACCCTTCCAACTCCGAAAATGTACTTTCTTCAGGACCAACACCTCATGATGCCATTCCCACAATCCCCACAAATGCAGATCTCCATTCTTCTCAAGATTAAATGTAGCCAATCAAATCCGTGTTACAGTTCCCTTGTATGTACTGTCACTTGTTCATTTTGCCGAGTTTCCGTTTCGGTGTTTTCATTTCATGTTTCGGTCTTTCTATGTTTGGGGTCCAAATGTCTCATCTGTGTGTGAACTAGCCTGTGTAATGCATTCCATGTCTGAACTCTTCCAGCCTGGCTCATGTTGCATACATCCCTGCAAGAGATACTTCACTGTTTCTTGTGTCAGTGAGCGAGAGATCCTTGTAGTAGGATTAATTGTCCCCAAAATTCGGACCGACTTCGGACAGCCTTGACCAATTTCGGACAGTCATGGCTGCATATATCACTGCAAGAGAGCTTATGACTATCCAAATAAGCACTGGGTAGACACAATGACTAGTGACCCTAAGCAGTACAATATTGGAATACATGAGATGGTCAGATGTGCTTTCGGAGGGGTTTTCGGTGTTTCGGGAGTGCCTTCGGACTCACTTGGGAAAGATAATCAAGCCCCAATCTGCATCAAACCAAGTGTATTTTTACATCCAGAGGTATATTAGTCATTATATTCATGCACAACCAGCTGTGATACCTCTCTACAGGCGATCTATGTAGTAAGTCATGGAAGGTACAGACTTGTCCATCAATTTTTTCACTTTCGGACTGAATATAGACTCATTTGCTGGATCCCGTGCAGCCATTGCAAGCACCAGTTGAAGCACACTTGTTCGTAGTTTTCTACTCTCACCTCTAGCCAGAGTTGATGATTTCACCCCAAGCACAGAAGCAGTCGGTCTGATTCCCTGGAGAAGAAGACATGCAGCGGCACATGCTAGAGGACCACAGCTGTGTGAGTCCACTTGTGTAACCCAGTCCAGGTTATCCCTGGTAGCCTGAACGTCATTATTGAGCTTGGGAGTAGTACTGTACTCACCTGAGAATTTGGAGCAATCAACCAACCCATAGCTTCAGCCTCTGTTGCTATGCCTTTTCTGACTTCCCAGGACAAACGGCGTTCTAGCAGGCGTGACCATTGCTATTGATCAGTGACGCTGCACCTCATTGAAGTAATTTTGAATGACCAACTTACCTTCTTCTGTTCTCCCGAATCATAAGTCCCCCCTGCCCCATCATACATCAACACCAGCTTCTGTGGCCCAAAGATTACCAGTGTCTCAAAATGGGAGCTCGACATCAGAACCCCAACTGTGTTCTCTTTCCTCCATTGCCCGTCCTTGCCCAGAGAAGGCCATGGCGTACCTCCAGGTATGTATGGGTTCCAGTTGTCACCAGCAGCTAGGGTTCGGTAAACAAACGAGTTTGGTATGGGGTCAGACATTCCAATCCCCAGATTCACACAATTTCGGATGAAAGCTGACACCGAAAGCAAGATATCATCGATTCCGAAATTGGTGTACCACTCATTCCTTCCGTAGAACTTACGCAACGTTTTTGACCCGAATGTGGAGTCTACACCCTGCAGCTTCAAGCCCTTATGCTCATCTTCGGCCATGTCATGAAACATAGCTTCCATCTGGTCGCACAGGTCCCCAAGGAGATCGTCCGAAAGGCTATCAACATCTTGAAATGTGCTGACGGAGATGAGAGGTTGAAAGGATTCCCCCGAACGCCACTGAACTTGTGCTAGTCTTTCGGCAATGACTGACTGAGCCTTTTCTAGTTGACAGTACTGCGGAACCTCGGGTGAGGGAGAGCGTTCAACAGTGGGAACGACACTTGGAGGATCAATGTCCATGGATGATGATGGGGAATCTGGTTCTGCTGTAATGTCTTGAGAAGCTACAGTGGGATTGAGACTGATAGCTTGATCGGGGGGAGCCGATTCACCCTGGGGTGTGTTGGTTTGGCACAGCATGTTGCTCGAGGAAGGCCCGCTTTCGGGAGGTTCATCACCAGGTGGAGAAATATGTGTAGGCTTCGGAGGGATGGTACCCTGAGAAACTGTGGGAAGAACATTGGGCTGAGAAGCGGTGGGGTCTGTAGGGGTACTGGTGGGCGCCAAGCTTGTGGACTGGACATCAACTGGGGCAGGTTCTTGTTCCGTTGGGTTTGGAGGAGGAACTTTCGGATCTCCCGAATTCGGAGGTTCAAGCGTTGGCGGGGCCGAAGTTGGCAGCTCCGAATTTGAAGAATTAGCTGGTATGGCGTCCGAAACGGGAGGTTGGGGGTTTGGTGCTTCCAGTGTTGGGCCTTCAGCTTTTGGTATTTCAGGATTCGAAGCCGATTTTGACATTGCTTTCCCACTTGGCTTATTCAGTCGTCTCTTTTTGGCAATGGGTTGACTTGCTGATGGCTTGACTTCATCTTCCAGTGTATAGAACAGCAAGACCGGGAATCGTGTACCACCGAAAGCGTCCCGGTTCAGAAACATACGAGAGGTTTTTTCGTCGTCAATCTCCCACAGCACATCATCATGCTTTATCAAAGCCACATAGTGTCCACTGGTCACCTGCACGGTGTCCCCCTTTCGGCAGAGCATTCCCTTCAATCTGTACATTGGAAGATTGCTGGGGAGTATAGGAGGAGGTACGGCTGAAACCTGCGCTGGGTTGATAGTTTCGGGAATGTCAAAAGGGTGGATCACTTGGTGTGCAGAGGGGTTTCGGAGATCCCAGACAATGTTGAGGAGTAACATGCGGGGCAGGTTGTTGGATTCCAAGGACATCTTGGCTCGTGCTCGAGTGACGGCCATTCGTCCATTACATGGTACCGAAAAGCAATGTTGGGGACTGCATGAACGCCACAATGAAAGGTTGATGAGCTGGATGAGGTTAAGTGATGAGCCATGTGGATAGATTTGGAGAACGGTCATTTGCTTCTCCAGTGAGGATGTCTCTTGCCTGACAGGGACTGCGTGGGAACAGGGCTGAAAGACATATTCCCAGGTTACTCCGAATTGGAATGTGTTCCGAATCGGGTTCTGTTCAATGATCTGATTGAATTTGCTTGTCATTCTGAGAAACAGTTCACACGGATCATGCTGAGATTCTTCATCTATCAAGTTCTCACCTGCATATCAGCAAATGAACATGCTGATTGGCAGCAATGATGGAGGAAGGGAACTCACTTCGGAGGATCGGTACAATGTCCTTCAGATCCACCAGCCGTCTAGTTACCGAAATGGCTTTAAGAAAGTCACCTAGTAAGACAATCAAAGAAGGTGCGTGAGGCCTGAGAGCGTCATTAGCTTCGTTGAATGCGGACACGAAGGCTGGAATTCGGAAGACAATATGGAACAACGACAGAGCAAAACAGGATTGAAGATAATTCTTTGCTCCAACAGGTCGATCTCGTGGTGGTAGTGCGTCCCGAGGAATGCCAGCTTTTGTGGGGGCTGTCTTTTGGCGATAAGGATGCAGAGGGCGGTGAGCTGCTGGACGGCCACCCTTATCAGCCTCTGGTCTTGAAACCGGTAACGTGGCAGTGGTTGAGGGATGGTCGTCAGCATGGTTGAGGAATCGGTTTCGGCGGGTAATGGGCGAATCGGGCTCGACAAAATCAAGGTTGGCACTATCAATGCTGATGAGCTTGCCTGTTTCGGAGGCTGCTCGGAGGACCAATCATGCCACACAGGCTCCGAAGGGTCATGTCCCCAATAGGCAACAAGGTCTTCTTGATCCAATGGATAAGATATCTCTCCCAACCGTCTTTGTAGTTGTATAGCTCGAGTCTGCAGTCGCAGTTCGTTTGCCGTGACACCATTAGAATACGTTTCGGAGGAGCCACAAGTGTGAAAGCAGTACAATGCCCAGAGACCCGAGCACCTTTTGCCTGTTTCGGTAAAGTATCTGCAGGAGCATCGTTCACGAGTTTTGTCTTTGATCCCACAGTAATGTAAGTCCGGTGTTGTTTTGCTCGATTCGGAGGATGTCACACAATATGTATGATCTAGTTGACCTCTCAATGACATAGGCATCTCGTCTCCGAAACATTCCCTAACCGCCCCTTGCTCCCAAAGCTCCAGTCCTTGAAGTATGTGTGACAGAACTGTGGGGTCACAGCGGGCAGATGTTGGTGGTGAATGGAGATACATGGGAAAGTAAACGTCGATGATGATTGTGAGGAGTTTGTCTATACGTTTGTTGGCTCGAGATTCAAGGAATACTCTGTCAAAGGTCCGAAATGCCGCTTCGACAAAGTTGTTTGTTGAGAGAGTACCATCTCGGGTGTGATGAGGTGGCAGACCATAGTCGACAAGGTATCCCCTCCATCTGTCGCTGAACCATTCAGACAGGAGCCAGGTTCTGATTTTGTCCCAAATTTCGGGATCGTTATTGCTGATTGCCGCAACATCGGCTTCTAGTCGAGCAAAAGCTTCTGACCAAGACTCCTCTTCGGAACATCGTTGGCACCTCCGAAGTGCCACAAGGAAGGCAAAGGCCTTTTCGGTACCCACCAGATCACTCCCAAATAGCCGAAGTGCTCGAGATCGGGCGGCGTGCATGAAATGGAATTGGCATAACCGAATTGGAGTTCCCGGGAAGACCTCCTCAATGGCCTTTCGTTCGGCGTCATCACAATCAATCATGAAATGTAGTGGAAGGAAATCCTCCTCGTGAATGTATTCGGCGTTGATGAGGATTTGCTCTTCATTCTCATATTCGGAGACCACTGATGATTTGCCCTTGAGTAATGCTTTCGCTTCTTTCTTGATAGCCTTTCGGATAACGCTCAAGAATTCGGTATAGGAATCGGTGTTGGCGTGATTCGAGACCATGACAGCTACTGGAGCATTGTCAGCTCCGAAACCCGAAACCCTTCAAACCACAGGACTCACCAGGGACCATATGACCATATTCATTTACTGTGGCTAGCAAGGTGACGGGACAGCGTATTGCATTCTTATTTCTCCAAGACGAATCAAGAAAGAGGCCCCGATCTGTGGCATGCCGAATTGCTGATTGCAATGCATGTTTCGGACTGATGATTGCAATGAACGAAGAGTCCGCTGGGAATGGCTGAGTGCCACCGAGTGCCAGGCCTTCAGGATATTCACAACTGACAGTCAGCTCATGAGGACAAGGAAACGCTGGCTACATACTGCAGGAAAGAGCTTGGATTGGCCTCATGTAAGATACTTATCGCCGCCAGTGGTAGCCGATCCAGCCTTTCCTGCCGCAGAGCCGTTCGGATGGCAGTTTGGAAGTCAGTGGTGGTAGGAAGACGCTCGGGATAATTTGCCTTGACCCATAGGACATAGGGGTGAATCTTGCAGAAGGAATTGTACCACCGAAGCCGAAGACGTGACTCAGTCGTTCCCACCAGAGTTGCAGCATCATGGAGTAGGTTTCGGAGATGTGGCGAAATCCGAAGTAATGTCAACGGGTTCGGTTGACCGTGATATGCAGCTTTCGGGCGGATCAGACAACAGACCCCTTTTCGGATATTGCTGGGGGTCATTCGTATCTAAGAAAATGAGCTTAGTGAAGATGAATCATCCTTATATGACCCACCTCAAGAAAAAGATCACACTTTAAACGTGCTCTTGAGGAATATCGTGCACTGGCAGCAGTTGGAGGGTGAGCTTCGGCTGTTGTTTGTGTTTCATCCTTTGCTTTCGGCTCAACATGGTGGTGGACACTGTTCAAAGTTGGCTGGATCTGGGTACAGTTGCCACTGCATCGGAAGATCGACCGAAACACTGTCCGATTCGGGTATGCGGCGACAGCACTGTCGGAGACAAAGAAGAGGCCATGTCTTCCCCTGATGTCGGCGGGTAATAAACCAGGGGGATCCAACCATTCCACTTGAACACATTTGGATATATGCTGGGTCTCAATGAGGTAGTCCTGACGCTGATATATCAACGGTTGTAACTCTCCAAAACAGAACACTGACCAAAGAGTCAAACGCTTTCGGGATATGATGAAAAGCCACCTCGAATTGTTCATAGCGATCATCATCCACCAGGTCAGGATTCGGTAAACGACAGAAGGTTTCCAAAGCACGTATGTTGACCCCAAGACTAGCGTCGGTGCGAGGAGCTTTGAGTGCCAAGAGTGGAGCCTCAGGACGTGGTACGGAGTATGATTCGGAAGAGATATTGACAATTCGGAAGCGCCCGGCCGCCTCTTGCCTAGCAGTGATGATCTCATCTTCTACCGAAATGGGATTCGGAGGTTGAGAGGGAGACCATTTCGGAACGGCAGCGGATAAGTTGGGTGCTGAAGCTTGCACGGCCGAAGACAATGAAGCGGAGGGGGAGGCCATGACCAGCTCTGTCCAGGGTACCGAATCTGGTGTCACAATACCAATACCGTTGGACGATGCAGGAGTATCTCCTGATGCAACTCTCCTGTCAGTTGATACATAAAGGGGATCCAAAAGTACTCACTGGAATCAGCCGTGGACAGGGGTATCTTGTGACCAGGAGACGATTTGGGAAACTGCTGTGAATGATTTACTGAGCATAAGCTTCAATGAACCCAGAGGAAAAGAAACTGCCTCACAGGCCACCGAATCCAAATGCGATTCCAGTCGCGTTTCGGAAGCAGGCAGGGAGGCAGAGGGGGTTGGAAGGAGATCGGGCTGAGCTACTTTATGACAAGGAGATGGAGAAGAAGCCCCTCTTGAGCTCAGCTGGGGTGGTTCAGGAAAGGGCGGCGGTTTGTTCACTGAGCATAAGCTTCAATGAACCAAGAGGAAAAGAGAATGTCTCACAGGGCACCGAAACCGAAACTGACTGGATCTCCGAAGCTGTCCTGTTGATAGAAGAAGGCTCAATAGGGTGAGAAGGACCGGCTACATAGTTAGTAAGGGGTGAGATAATCTTCAGAGGAGACACTGACATGTTGATGGTGATTGTGCACTAGGAGCATACACTTTCGGAGGTCGACCACGAAAAGGCGACTTTCTCTTTAAAGCGTTGAGAATGAGTTGATCAGCTTGATTATTCTGAGACATAAAGCTTGTGAGCTTAATTCAGTAAGTTACTATTATGTTTAAATCAATGGAAAGAAGATGATTGAAATAAGAAGAGGAGAAAAATGATTGCCCAATCACCGCCAAACAGTGCCTAGGGTTGAAGGACACATCCTTTCGGGGGCGTTTCCGAATTTGAACTCCAAATGGCTGTAGAGAACCAAGGACTCCGAATTCGGAGGTTCTGCCTGCATGAATGGCTTCAGAATACGTGTGGCAACCCATAGATATGCAAGAAGCCACGGTAGGATGCATATTCAATACAGGGGGGATTTGGGGACATTCCGTAGGTATTTGGGTCAGTAGTGGAGGGATCCTCGGGTTGAGTGACGTATTTTGGGAGAAAGTGGCAAAATTTCGTCGGGATTAATTCGAGTTCCGTCGGGATTATCCCTACGCGCGCTGCTCACCCTCACCGTCTCACCACCGACCCCCACTGTCTTGGGTCGTCCCCCGGAAGAGTACCCACCGTCCATCGCTACGATGCTGTACATCGCTTCAGTGAGTCAACTCGTCAAAGGACGATCTCTCTGGAAGGGCACTGATCGTCTTAGGCCCTTGCTCCGACCCCCGTCCTCTTCTCTCAGGCCATCGATAACTTCACCTCTCCAAGCACATCTTCTTTAGTTGTCGCTCGTCCTGATTGGGTCGAGGTCTCCGATATCACATCCGAGGGACTTGTGTATCGATGCGGGCTCCCAGTATGGGGTAACATCGCCGGGTTAGAGAGGGCGACGGTGGAGGTATGTGCTTCTATCCGACTCTTGAGGCTGACACGCAGGGAGCTCAACCTCACATCGTCGTACTTATCGCTCCCCCAAATGCACGCCTGCTCCTCATAAGATATAATGCCTTGCCGACACCGCAGCTGGTGGTCACGTCGTCGATACCCCTTACACCACCAACTCCATCCTTGCGACTGGCAGAGTTTTTCACGTCGGTCATCGCCAAAGACAATGCCGTGTTGGTCAGTTTGTGGGTCGGTGTTTTGTCCTGCTGCGAGATTGCCGCGGTGAAGGGAAAAGGTTTCACACGAAACGACGGTGACGTAGATATGGAAGGAAAAGATGCGAGCGGCTCTCTAGAGTTTAGAGATCACTTCAACCTCAGGTGAGTTCATTTTAGTCATTCTTGATCATAGCTGACATGTAGTATACGAGAACATAACCTTCTTAACCTTGCCTTTATCTCAGGGTCTGATGATCCTGCCGGGCCTATGGTTACGTTCTTATACCAGTCATCGACCTTGGAACTGCTCCTTCAACCTCGACATCTCTCTTTCACCTCTCACTCCTTCATCGATGCTTGTCCCCCGGTCAATTTGGTCACTCCGGTCACGTCCGCCAGCTTCGAAACGACGTCGACCATATCACCGGATTTTCAAGCGATACCTTTCTCCTGTCCAGCAGCACGACAGGTCCTCCCTCTTCCCTCGAACCGAGAATCCAAGTCTCTGCTTGTGATTGGAGACGAATACAGCGTGTTGTGGGAGATCTTGCCTCCGTCAGCCTCCGTGCGCTCAAAGAGAGCATCAGTCTCTTCCGGAGCGACAGCAAGTCCGAGAGCGAGCGACGCTAGACGAAGTCCACAGGCGGAAATGACGAGCAGCGTGGGCAAGAAACGAAAGTCAAGCATGGGTGATCCTCCGATTCAACCTGTGCTCCGACCTATCTGGAGAGTCCGTCAGGGCTTTGGTACTGTGCTATCGTAAGCGTCCCTCGTTATCCATCGGTGTTGGACATGAGGCTGAGTCTCATAGTGCCATTGTCCTAGACGCTGATCGAGATAATGCTGTAGTATTACTTGGGGACGATGCGGGTCACCTTACAAAGTTGACTATCGAAAGCGCTCGTGAAGATCTTTCCTCAAAGCTCTCGGCCGTGATGAAAGTTCTCAAGACTGATCTTGGTTTTGTGAGTGCTGCAGTCTCAGTCTCGTTAGCCGTTGACCAGTGATAGGCCGCTGCACCATCATCACTAACACTTTTGGGCTCTTCACATGTCTTCATGGGATCTGCCTGTGGCGACGCGTTGATCATCCGACTCCCATCTGTAACTTCATCACACTCAACACCACTCTCCCCGGCTCTGTCAGTCAAATCTATCCCCCGATCACCGGTGAGCAGTAGGAAAAGCAAAGGAAAAGCCCGTGCCGATGACTCCTTGGATGGGTTTGGAGTAGAGCACTACCATGAGACGGCCACGGTGGAGATGGTTGAACGATGGATGAATCTAGCTCCGGTCAAAGACTTTTGTGCGGTGGAAGAGGACGGGGGTGGCTTGGTGGGTTTCAGCCTATCTTGTCGGGGAAGAGCTGACAACAGTCTCATCTGGTAGTTGCTGCCGGTGCCTCGAATACGAACTCGTTGCGTGCAGTTCGAAGTGGTGTAAGTCTGGAGACCCTGATGGACATCGAAGGTGTACAAGGCATCGAGAGGATGTGGCCGATCATGTTGCCCAGTAGGTAGGTGCGGATTCTCTGCCATTGTCGAAATTGACATGATTTCAGAGATCAAGGCATCTTTCTCTCCACATCGACTTCCTCGATGCTACTAGGACTCGCCCCAGAAGTCCAGGCCCTTGCGTTGCCGGAATCAGTTGTCAACCATCCCACCATCGCTGCAGCATCATGGGAGGAGGTTGCTGTTATCGTCACTGCGAATAACGTGACAGTCTGGTCAGACTTGACGGGGTCTGTGAAGGTGGGCTCGTGGTCACACGGGCAGTCGAGACAGATCTTGGCAGCTCAGATATCTGGCGGCCTCGCTGCGATAGCTATAAGTGGCGGAGAGTTGGTGATTCTCCAAGTATCCGCCCATGGTGTTGATGCCATTCTGTAAGTCAGATCCCTGTCAGTGGTGTCTTACTGACATGATAGAACTCGTCAATTAGGAGGCGAGATCGCGTCTGTTGCCATCCTGGATGGACTATCACCCATCGTTGTCACGAGCACATGGACGAACGAGATCTTTTTATTCACCCTCGATCAGCTGCGGTCCCCTGACATGCAAGGTTCAACAATCCGTGAAAACTCCTTTTGCGCGTCACTGCAGCTCTGTCCCTTGTCAGGCGGTGCTCGACTCCTGGCAGGTCTTAGTGATGGTACCATGGTCACGTATCATATCGAATCGTCTGCAAACAATGCACTGGAGCTGTCGGAGCGCAAAGCCGTCTCTTTAGGTACACAACCACTTCGACTTTCCCCGACTAGTCTATCTTGTGGGGATGACAGGATAATCAGCGTTGGACTGTCAGAACGCATGTGTGTCATCTCTGAATCTAGGGAACGGATCGAATCGTCGTCTGTGAATCGAAACGTGAGTCCACTTCTCATGAACTCGTTGAGCGTACTGGCTGATCCCGCCCAGGATACTCGTGCTGCAGCCACTATCAACACCCCCTCTCACGGCTCGTGCCTTGCTCTTGCCACGTCGAGCGGTATATCTCTCGTCAAACCTACTTCTCTCAAGAAGGTTCACGTTCGAACCTTGGACCTCGGGCATCGCTCTGTCTCACGACTCACCAACATAAGCCCTCTCAAGGCTATCGCGGCTGGCTCGACCGAACGTCCTTTCGACCGTGAGACGGGAGAGATACATCAGTCTAGTTATGTCGAGCTACGGGATTCTACAACCCTTGAGCTTCTCGTGGAAAAACCTCTCGAATCAAGGGAAATCGTCACGACAATAGCTTACGTCACTCTTGGCGACCAAAATCTCCTCGCTGTGGGTATCGCAACTTTCTCAGAGGACGACGAAGATCTTCCGGATGATCTCGATATGGTCACGATATCTGCTCAGTCTGGGCGGTTGGTATTATACGAGCCTGTTGTAGATCAAGATTCAGCAGAACCGAATTTGATAGAATTGACAAGTGTGGGTTTGGAAAGTGCGGTGAACGATATCAAGGTGATCAAAAATCTCCTGGCAGTAGCGACAGGAAGCAACGTGGGTTTGAAACATAATCTCATATTATCACAGAGGAGTAGCTGACGTAAAGGTCACGATTTACAAACATGAGAAGGCTTCTCACCTACTTATTCCCACATCACGGTTCGCTTCTGCTTTCGTAGCGAAGTCTTTAGTCGTGGCCCCACCTGACAAACTGCATCCAGAAGAGAGGTTAGTGGTTGGAGATGGCATGCGCAGTATATTCGTACTCGACATCGATGAGGGTACTGGAATGATCATGGGAGACGAAAGGGATATGGCGACACATAGCGTCATGGCGATGGAGGGATTGAGGGATGGTGGACAAGCAGTGATAGTGGCAGATGTAAGTGTTCATCTCGGTTCCTCATCCCACTCTTCCGTCACCTCCTTTTGGGTAGCAGCTGGTCGCTTTCCATCCTTGGGCGGTGAAGCTGACGAAGAGGCTCACTCGAATATCTCAACTTTCCGCTTGAGAGAAGAAATTGAAACTGCCGCCACATTTGGTCTTCACGAGGATATCTCTGTCTTTCGACGAGGATCACTCGCCCCTGCGTCATCGGCTGAAGATGTTCTCTCTCCTGAAATCATCTTTGCCACTATCGATGGGAGATTGGGTATCGTGGGGGAGTTGACACCTTCCGCAGCTCGTACATTGGATGATCTTCAAAGGAACATGGACAGATATATCCGTGGACCGGGGGATATAGCATGGAGATCGTAAGTGGATCTTTCTCATCCTCTGTTTTCTGGCTCTAGGTTATCTCATCAAAGAACACCGTTTCATCATCGGGATGGGATCGATCATTGATTTCCAGGTATCGTCGAGCTGGCACAGAACTCGTGCAACGTGACACGGCAGGTTTCATCGATGGTGATTTCGTGCAAACTTACATTTCCTCTCAATTCTCACCTGATATGGTGGAGAAGATATTAAAGGGAACGACGGCTCCAGAACATATCATGCGTTTGTCAGAAGATGGTACGAAAATACCGGCTACTAAAGCAGAAGTTATGGGAGTACTTGAATCTCTCAGTGGACTACATTGAATGGTAAAACAACCCAATAACTCAACATCGTTCCTCCCGTGAATTTTTGTACAGTATTATATCTGTCACATGAATGTTTATCTAGATCCGTCTTGAAGTTCAGTGTCAATGCCCCTTGATGCATACAACAGATTTATGTCTGTGATTTATTTATCGTAAATTCGAGATGAAATCACTCCATTCCACCAACTCCGCTTCCACCTCCATCTCGAAAGATGGGCCAAGCCAGATAGTCGTCCAATAATATGTCTCCGCCAATTGTCCAATAACGAACTTCCAGCCTGTTGACCGAATATCAATTTGGTCAACCATTATACTTTCCACATGTAGTTGAGGAGAGAGGGTGACTGATATTCTAGAAGGTCCGAATGGTATACCGACTCCGATAGCTTTTGTATAAGCTTCTTTCGCCGTCCAGAGGAGTGCGAATGCTTTTCTTTTTTCTTCCGATGAGAGGGATTCTAGAAAGATTTTCTCAGAGGGGGATAGCTGGAATTCAGTTCCAGTTCTTCTCCTTTGGTATAAATCATGATTTTTGTATAGGTATTCACCCAGATCATCCCAAGGCAAATTGAAGAGACGGTGCATCAAGTAAAGGCAAAGATCGCGGGTAAAAGTTGAAAGGGAAAATGAAGGACGAAATGGAGCGTGGGTGAATAGGGATAGTCAAAATGAGATTGAAAAAAAGACAGAAGATGGAATAGAACTCACAGCATCATTCAATCCTTCTATCATATCCGATCCTTCAGGAGGGATAACACAAATGTCCACCCCTATATTAGAGATATTCCCAGTGACGAACAAAACATAATTTCCTTCGTGAGATACACTATATTCTCTGTTTTCCCCATTGATCAACATCTATTCATCAGCTATCTATGTGATGTGGGGGAGAATGGACTGACGTATGGTTGACCTATTGGCCGAGTGTAAAGAGTTGGGTTGGGGAGATGCTGGGTGTGGGAGTACCATCTAGGGAAAAGATGCCCCGCTAGGGATCCTATGAAGATTTAGTGGGATAATAAATACGTTGATATTGTAAAATCATAACATACGGATGGCGTCTTCTCTCAGTCTATACTTAGCTGAACGGACTCGAATATCCTCTGAGACTAGTTCGGATAATCTGTTGTATTCCTATTTGGTCAGCTTACTGTCGCATAACAATAGCTTACCTCTTGAGAAATACTTGCGATTGGAATGAAGAGGGCGAAAAGACGCATGACCGAACGAAGTTTCCTATCTCTCCTTATGAAAGATTGCCCATCTTGCAGTCTTGTATCATAAAGTGAGTATTCCCTCGAAGGCAGAATCCACCGATAGGAACTTCTTGATGATATATTCGATCGTGTATACCGGGCTCTAGCCCTAAGATCTTGTCGAGGTTTCACTGGTATGATAATGTGTGAGAAGGAATGCAGAATTATCGAGAAGAGAAGAGATGAAATTTCAACGTTTACGGCGTCGATTTGGTCTCATCGCTGTTTCTCATTCTTCATCTTTCATTTCTCATCTTTCATAATACAACCATTGAACTTGAGGCTACCATAACTTCATCAATACACCTCATAAACACATGCAAGTACCATCGTTAGAACCGGTACAGTTGCAGCTACCTTCTGGGCCTTTTTGATGCATTCAAAAGCAGATATAAGAGATGTTTCCTATATCTGACAGACTGGACGATATCTGAGCGCAAAAAGTGCCACATTCGAGTCAATTCATGGAAGATGATGCATAATGCTGACTACTGTGTTCTATACTGATTAGCATGGTAACACTTGAAAAGAGACAAAGAGGCAAAGAGAGAGACAGAGATAGAGATCAAGATAGAGCCAGGGAGGGAGGCAGGGAGCAAGAGAACAAAGACAAAGAAGATGGAGAAAGATATAATGGAGGTCGAGGTGAAAGAGGGGGATGGCGATGGTGATGATCAACAGGATGATGATGATGAGATTATAGAGATCCTTAGGGGCAAAGAACTTTCTCACGCAGAGAGGTGTAGGGAAAGAAGTGGAAGAAGATAATAGTGGAAGAAGGAGAGAGAAGGATCTAACTCACAAGAACCCCTCAGACCATATTATCTTCTCCGTCTTTTTCCCTCCTTTAAACTCTGTAGAATCTGAATAATATATCCATCCAGACTTGCAGAGACAGAATCACCTCTTAGAGCTGTTTCGATGTATCTATCTGCTTTAGGAGAAAGATCAATTGCTTTATAACTAGAATGTCAGCCTCAGGCCACAGATTGAGAGAGAAAGAAATAGGACGTACCACACAAAGAAGACCAATGAGGACAAGCAGTTAGATCACACTGGGAGGTTTACATACATTGAGAAGATATGTATGCACAGTGACAAAGTGTTGCATGATTGCATGATGTGAGAAAGTCGGATGATAAGTTAAGATGAAGAACGAGAAATGAAGATGAAGAATGAGAAACAGCGATGAGACCAAATCGACGCCGTAACGTTTGAAACGCAAACTTGAATTTTCCCTTTCCCTCTCTTCGTCTTTCCTCTAAGGCCTCTAACTTACTTAGTTTACATATTTGATACGGCTGAACCGGCCGCACAACGTGCTTGACGCTTGACGCATGGTCTGGCGCCAAGTCAGAAGAAAACGTTTTGTCTCATCTGGTTTCTGGTCAATTGGTCCTTCTCGCCATGGAAGTAGACGAGGAGTCGCACGAGGTCCGTTTTGACCTTTACAACGTATCTTACTTACCCTGATTCACTATCATTCTTCTTCCTCTTTACCTCTGCTTAATCGCTCCGAGTGTGACTCCTGCTAATTTTATCAAATCGTCAAGCTGATATCAGGACGTGAGGATGGACGAACCAATCGAATTGTCAACCACGGAGGAGGGTTTACCATCTATCAACGAAGTCCGATTGACGACACGGGTTCTTGAGCTTGAACAGGAGAAGGAAGATTTACAAGTGAGTTTCATCCTATTCCATATGTTCAAATTACCTCTATATCCTCAAAAGCAAACGAACCCAGTTTGTATCATATTGATCAATTATTTTCTCTTCGAAAAATGTCATTCTCTTTGGTCTGACGGATATGAAACGATCTGAATGGAGAAATCACTGACGAGAAGAAACAACTTGATCAATTTCGAAAAAGACAAATTCCCCCTGAGATTTTGGAAAGCAACAGGATACATATCCCCCACGACCTCCTTCCCGTTTTAAACCTCCTCCGTACACATATCGCAGAGTTGACAAGGGATAACGAAGCTTTACGTCGAACATTCATCGGTATTCCTAATAAAAGAATGAACAATATAGATGTGAAGAATTCCCAAGTAGGTGAAAGCTCAACACGTCCGAAAGGAAATATGAATATCACGAGTCCTAAACTCGTCGGATTAGGAATGACCCCTACGACACCGTTCATTCCAACAAGAGGTCCAGCTGGCCTGACGGATATAAAGCTGGAAATGGAGTCTACTACAGACTATGGAAGACCAGAAGAGATGAGTACAAGGGGAAAAGGCAAGGGAATGGAAGAAGAAGTAAAAGGGAGGATGGAATATGGGACAATTGACCTTAATGTAGTTATTGAAAGGGTTAAAAGTCTTTTAAAAGAGAATGACGAATTAGGAGAGATGGTACTTGAATTAGGAAAGATAGGTAAAGAAGAATGGGAAAAAGCTTTAGAAGAATCTAGATCTGTTATAACTTCATTAGAGTCAGTTTTCCTTCTTCTTCTTCTTCTTCCCTTTTCTCGTCCTCGATTGAAGAGAAATTATAAGAGCTTATTGAATCAGTGCAGATTTGACACATCATTTATCTACGATTCAATCACTCCGAAAGGAATTACAATCTTATAAAGAACGTTTTGGTCCTCTTATTTCCATTCCCGCTCACACTTCTAAACCTCGGAATGATACCCCTAACAAATCATCGCGGACAGAGAATATATCCACGAAATCTATTTCAAGGTCTGATTCCAGTAGACGTGGGAATGAGAGACATCATGGTGGACATGATAGACATCACGAGAGGTCGGATTCGAGGTCGAATAGAGGTCATAGAGGTTCAAGAGGTTCACGTGATAGGAGTAGAAGAGAATCAGAAGTGAGGGTTTCACAAGATAGAAGAGAGTCTGAAGTGAAGAATTCTCAAGATCGAAGAGAGTCTGAAGTGTCGATATCGAAAGAAAGAAGAGGATCAGAAGTGAGGAGTTTAAAAGATAAAAGGGAAATCAGAGATGCGAAAGACGTGAGAGAAAGTCATGATCGGTCTGATAGGAAATCTGACTCCAAAGAGGCGAAAGAATCAGAGCAGGATAAAGATAAGGAGAGAGGGAAATCTCATTCCGCAAGTATGAACACCACACATTCTCACGCAGCGAGAAAAAGTCAAGATGACAGGGATGATTTCAAAAGACGACGATGAAAAGGGGAGAAGTCACAAATATCTCATGGGATATATATCATGATGACGAGAAAGTCAATTGTCAGTAGGACAACATGATACATGGAAGAGGATGCATATGAATGTATGTACTGGCTTTCGGCTTTCGGCTTTCATAAATTCGTAAATTCGTAAAGACGAGTTTGGATCGTATACATGTCGTGAAAATCATGGTCATATTTATCGAATCATCATGTCGTCACGTCATATCGTTGATATAATCACCATCCTCGAGCGGCGAGTTGAGCGTTTAGAGAAGCGTACCATTCGTCGACATTCGTTGAGAGGGGTTTACTCATGGCAGGGAAAGAAGTTCTGTTATATTTCAAATTGTCCTCAAGACAGGAAGGATGACATGTGAACATGTTGGAACGTTGTTGACATGATACATGGGTGCATGATTGAACCGAAAGAGTACATGTTGAAAGTGTTTTATCGTCATATTGTCGTGGCAGAGTGAAATGTGAAGATGTTGGAATATAGATGATGATGAAACAAGGAGGAGCGACCGTTGGCGATATTTCTTGCTTGATAATGACCGACTCACGGTGGTCGTCCTAAATTTACAGACACCCACCACGGTTCTACTTTCTTCTTTTCTTCTTCAGTCGGTTCGGTATAACTAGCCATGTAACCTGTTCGAGAAAATGGATATATAGTTGGCATAGGTGTGATACTCGATCTATTCCAATCAGCATGTTGCTTGAAAGTCGAGTAGACGGGCATACCGTCCTGCTCGGCTGACGAGTATCACAAGTTTCTTCATTCTCATTATTTTTTATTGATTTTGTTTGGGGAAACAAGTGAGGGAAAAGATTGACGAGTGGTGAGGGAAAATGTCTGATGATATATTGAATGCCATATGGGGCGACTTGTGATTTTTATTTGACATATATCTTGTGGAATCGAAAGACAGTGAAATGAATATGAACAATTGAGAGAGTGATGTGAGATGGAAGAGAGTGTAATTTTTTTATATGTTATATTGAAAAGGAATGACTAGCGTCCAGGCCATCCCCAGATAGGTATAGCACGATTAGGAGTGACGACAGGGAGGAGAACATACGAATTCCAACCCGCTGGGGCTTTACTATTCCAATCTACCTGAGCTGCCGCTTGAACACCTGGAGCCATATTGACATAAGGCCAAGGGAAACCTTGCCATCCAGCGTTATATAATGCAGGTGCTTTATAACCATCATTCGCCCACATTCCACCCCACATATGAGCGATAGCTTCTTGTTTTTTCTTCGCTTCTTCCGCTTCTTTCTTCGCCGCTTCACTTTTCGCTTTATCCAATAAAGGTTTTGCTTTCTTTTTGATTTCAGCAGAACCTAATACCGTCGCGGCTGATTCGTTGAGTTTATTCAAAGCGTCGGTGAATTGAAGAAGATCGGGATTGGGAGCATGTTCTAAAACTTGCATGGCTTTATAACAATAAGGCCAGCCAAGTCCTAAACGTTCTTTACAAACTTCGTAAATGATTTTCTTATGATCATCATGTTTCATAAGTTCATCGATGAACCAATCGTCTTGAGGTCCAAAAGTTTCGTGAGAGTTACCACCTGTGATTCTGGTAAGATGATCACGAACAAAAGACGATGGGTCACCATATTGGTTACTACCTGTCAGCGAATTGTCACCTCAAGAATGTATTTTTGCCACCGGCAGTTTACAACCTTTCCTCACTTCCACAAAATATTAGACTCCACTTACATATCTACTATGATAAAACGTCATATCGAGATCGTTGTGAGAAGATGAAGGAGGGAGAAGATTATGGTCCGATCATGACAGAAGGAGAAAAGAATAAAAACTCACTACATGCCAGAAACCAAAGGTGGCGATGTAGCTGGGACAGCATACAATTGAGATGGCGGAGGCCACATAGCGTATGGGAAAGCCATGTGAGGAGGTTGGTTGTACTTCGGTTTACTAGGTTTGGTGGTGAAGAAGTAGAAAGTGGGTGGCAATCGAGATTGAGAGGGAAACCAATTCGGACTTGTATTGTAAGATTCTTTCGATTTAAAGATACACACCTTGTAGAGTTTGTGGTTGAGAGTTGTCACGAGTGTGTAATGGGGTCACGGAAGATATGAGAAAGGAAAGAAAAAAGGGAAAGATTATATAATTGTTTAAAGAGAAGAGATGAAGAGAGGAATGTGGAATGAAAGAACATGATGGAGACGACGTGTCACTTTTTAAACCCTGAATATACCATGTTCTTCCGTTGCTTTTTTTGCCACCGTACTTACTGTACTATTACATGACTCACCCATCATAATCGACTCGACGCGCGTACAGGACACACGGTACCGAGCTTTAAAGATCCAATGGTCCAAGGTACCAAGGTTCAGCTCCGAGGCTCACGGATGAAGGGCATAGGTCAAGAGGGAAGGGGCTAAGGAGGAGAGATGATGGGGGGGCGTCAATCGGGAAAGATCTCTTCGGTAGGGAAGGGGGGGATCAACCTCATGTCTGATTGGGAATTGAGGTTTTTGGGGGATTTGTAGTGACTTGAGGTAGAGATCTGCATGTTAAGGGGTCCATCGCTTGGTTTTTAAACGATGTGATGTGTCCCGTTGGTTCGCGATCCATGTATCATTTAGTCTTGCGTGGGGGAAGATTTGTTGAGATACCATGATGATATGATTGGCCGATGAAGGGGATCTTCTCACGCGGTACAACGTAAGGGGTAGATGAGATTAATGATTGATGTGGTCTGATGCTATCAGTCAGAAATGCGACTCATGATTTTCTTCATCTTCTCTCTTCCTATTCCCTCGTCAAAGCTGCTAGCTGCGATGGGTAAGGGAGAAAGACGGATCAGCCAGCGATCAAAAAAAGGACAAAAAGACAAAAAGACTCGCTACCGTATGTGGTATTGTTTAATCGCTGAATCGCCCATACGGATCAAAAAGGAGGTACATACAATAAAGATCGACTTTTCTACTTTCGAATTCAGATGATAGAGTGACAGTATAACAATCTTTCCTTCCTTCTGGTTAAACTAACTCCTGAAGCTCCTGAATTGGTTCAAAAACAAATATCTCCCATCCTTATGCCGACAAAATCATTTATCGTTACCCCCAACAATAGGAACTTCTCCCACCTTGAAATCAGCTTCGGCCTCGTGTATTTTCTAACGCTCTAACGGATAACGGATCAAATGAGTAAAAAGTGATAGGCACAGGCACTAAGCTGGACGAGGGAACGGAGAACGTACCATTCCTTCAGGTCTGACATCTTCACCTTCTGTGAAACTTTTGATAATATGTGTCAAAGTTCCCATTCCTAAACCCAAACTGGCACCACCGAACACTAATGTTGGTAATGGTGCCCTACGGAGAAGTATAGCGGGGGTGACGATGGCTCCTAAGGAAGCTCCTATGATTGAATAATCGTCACATCTCAGTTGACCTTGATTGTATTTCTGACATGAGCTTGAAATTTATGCGTCATTGCAACATCTTCCTATACTTCATATCTCCATATTGTTGAGTTGTTATATGATGGATGATTCTACATGACATCGTGTACGAATGAACAGGTACTTAACTGAAGAGAGGGAGATGAAACATACCAATCTCTCACACCTATCAAAAATAGCTTCCTCACTTTGAGACCCCATCCGAGCCCACCCTAATCCTCCCAAACCGATGGACCCGATACCGACCCAAGTAGTCGTTACATTCATCAACCTTCTTATGCTGAAAGGTCTCTTCCGGACTGCCAGAGTTAAGAGGTATATGGGAGGTACTATCATTCCCATTGTTTGTCCCATTTTCAACCCTGCATGAAGGGCAACTTGGGTGCGAGGGTTTTGAGATCCGAAGATGGGGTAAGAGGATGTCGCCATGGTTTATAGATCACAAAGTAACGTCTACTCGTGGGTGACTGTCAAGGATTGGTGGCCTCGGCTGGATGCTCGTTCAGAAAGTGTTTGTCAGAGCAGCAAATCAACCTTTAAACCTACTTTGCCAGTGAGAAAGTGCGGGGCTCCGGACGGGAGGAGGGAAATTGCAAAACGACTCTCTTTCCATTGGCTCAAACTTGTTTAATTTATCTCTTTTCAACCAATCTCATACCACTCTAAACAACACATCGTAGATATCAAAGCTACAAATCGATCTCGCCTGAACTACTCAATTATCGTATCCGATCCATAAACCTGTCTTCATCGAAGTCTGACTGAAAAATCGATCAATATATCTCACCTAGCCCTGCTGGGGTTAGATCAGATCCACTCCGATTCATCTCCAACATGCCCACCCCTCTTCCTTCCCCATCCCAACTCTCTTCCCTCCTCTCATCCATCCGAGCACCTATCTTCAACACAATCCACAATCCCACAAATTCAAGGTTAGGTAACAAATATCTTCGTAGGGCGTTACGCGGTCCGACCATGGTGGAATATTCCGGACAGGCCATGCCGTCCTTGAAGACTCTGAATTCTGAGGGCAAGCAAAGTCCGTATGCCGGTTGGAGGGTAGGGTGGGTTGGTAAGAAAGTTATTGAAGTTGAGAATGTTGAGAATCCAGAATCTGAAGAGAATATGAAGAATGATAATGTGAAAGATGTAGAAGATGAAAAGAGTATTGAGGAAAGTGCAGAAGGGAAAGGAAAGAAAATATTACATCCTCCACCTGGTGAAGTTAAAAGAGAATCTTGGTCAAATGGTTGGTTAGGTGATTTGGACGAACATTGGAGGTTGGAAAAAGTTGATTATATGAAATCTAGGAAAAAGGGTCCTCCTAAGAAAGGTCAGTTCATCAACATCATTCCTTTACACCATGTTATCGTCATTCCATCTTTTCAGTTACGAATGTCGTATTTGTGGTTGTATACTTCTGTTGGAAGGTGTGAAGTCAATTGTTCTCTCAACAGTCGATGGTTGACATGTCCACTTAAATTGACAAGTGAATCCTCCTTAGCATGTGTATTGGGGTACATATCGGTATGGAGGGAAATGGTGTTTCGTCATGGCTGACAATGTCAGGACAAGGAAAAAGGTCTCAAATGAAAAAACGATGATATACTCTTCTCCCGCTCCTATTCCTCATTCCAACACTACGAATCCACACTCATCAGTCATTATGTCATTCCCCCGAATATATTCTCCCTCAAATCTATCCCCCATGCCTCTATCCCCGTCCTCACGTCATCATCCCCGAGCCCGATTTCAGATCCACTACAAATTCCAATCTTCCAGAACTCCGAATTTCAGACATTGCCACAACCCCAAAATCAAACCCATAAGGCAATGCTAGAACTTCATCATGCATATGATCAAATGTCGATGGAGTTTTCATTGTTATGCTAGAATTAAAGAAAACCCTCTATTCAAACCCAAGGATCCACCCATTTGGTCTGTTCCCATACATTCGCATTGAGTCCATTGATCTCCGGCCATGGATGACATCGAACTTGTTTCGGGGGTCTGAAAGTCAGTATTCGTAAATGAGTTGAGTCAGAACTCGGTACACTAGTCACACGCGACCTCGATGAATGAATTGGTATTTGCACTCGTCTCCAATCACTCGGCTTATCGGCTTAACTCATTTGATATACCCACTTGTGGCAGAAGAATTATCAGAACTTGATGATGTGGAAAGCAAAAGGACTTACCCGTCCGGCCATTGAACAACAGTATCTAATTGCCGGGGAGGCACACCGTCAGTCCATCCTAGAGAATCTTGTTGTTTTTGAAGATCTTCCCTGATCTCCAACGCCACTTTTTTCTCATATGCCAACTATTTATCAGCAAGTCTTGAATCATGACCGTCTCCGTCATATGGCTCAGTCATATGACACCTGGACGTCCTCAATATGCGGATATTTTATTGAGAAGGTTGTGTAGGATGGTAAAGGTTCGAACCCTCACCTGAACAGAAGGAACCACCTGTACTCTTCCCCAACCGAATTTCCAATAATCACAAGCTATCAGAGTACATTCACTAGCTGCACATTCTTCTTTTTCCTTGTCACCTCGTCTGAAACGGACCCCTTGGAGAAGAGGTATGGGAGACATGGCAACGAGTCCGTTCCATGATGAGAACACTGGGAATGGTTGAAGGGTTTGATATGCTGATTTGGAAGTGGTATTGTGAAAGAGGTCGGAAGATGGGGACCACCAAGGGTTGGAGATGGGGTAGAATAGATCACCTGTGTCGTACTGTCCATGAGTCACGATTATCCTTGACAAGACAGAAGTTGCCAGCATCAAATAGGTTGACTTGAAAGACCGTGCATGGGTAAAAGGGCACTTTGACGGAGGATGATTAGCGGACGAGACGAGATGAAGGATTTGGTGAGAAGCGCAATGGGTTGCTTGAGATTGTGAGTGATGTGTGAGGATAGCAGATGGGCCAAGATGTATTGAGAGACATAAGACTTACAGTCCGTCCCACCCAGATATCATAATAATACTCCGGACGTTTCTGCCAGTAATCCATCGCTGCTGTTATCCCACTTTCCAAACCACTTTCTTCACCCGCCTTGACATGTTGATGTAGAATCTCCAATACATCCGCCACTCTCAGAAAGACGTCATTGAAGAAGACCACCGCCACCACATCTTCCACTTTTTCCTCAAAAAGTGGTCCCAGAGCTCTGTTTCTTAATCCCGCCAGAGTTTCTATCCTGTTCACATTGGTGAAATCAATCTTCTCTTCCCTCGTTTTTAGATGTATCTCCTTTCTCGGAACTCCCATTTCTAACAAAGTTGCTGAAAGGACTTCCTCCAACACTTGAGGTGTACAATCATCGGAAGGTCCTTCGAGTATGGAGAATGAAACTCTATCCGGACCAAGGAATGAAGTGAGTAAAACTAAAGTGTTGAGTAAATCCGGTAATTGAGATTGTATCTCTCTGGTGAGAGTGACGAACATGTATTTGGAGGTTGTTCGACCTGGTATGTAGGGTTTACGAAGATGGTCATAGCGTCGTTCCTGTGAAGATGTGAGAGCGGGAGAAGGATAAACTGGATCATATGCTTGTCTAGGACAATGTTGTCGGAAAGAAAGTGGTAATTTTGACAAAACTCGGTTGGTCAAGAGTGAAGAACTAGTTGGAGGAGGGTAACGAGAAGGAAATAATGAAGGGAATTGGAATTTGTTACTTGTCGGATCTGGTTTGTTGGTAGATAAGATGAGAAGACCGATGAATGTCAGGAAGAATAAGATGGATCGGATAGGATGACGTAGGAATATTGATGGTATATGTCGAGTGATGGGTCTAGGAATCATGACTCCATACCTTACAAATGATGGTGTGGTGACTAGAGTCCGGTTTGGAATGTACAAGCAGGGTACGCAAAGGTATGTTGTGCTCTTCGGAATGTCTCGGGGATCGAATATGAACGATCTCAAACATCTGCGCAGTAATTTTCGCAGTTTGCAGATGCACAGTCTGATAGATACGTAATCCTTGATCTATGATCACTTGCGTACCATGTTGAGCATGTGAGTCTTGCTTCGTGTCTCTATAAGAATTGAGATGGTCGTGTTCAAAGTCATTGCGACGTGAGACTACGGCGGTACGGCAAGAAGCGGACATTGCCGAACGCCCGAGTGATCTCCAAACCAGTCAGGCACCGAATCGGACCGAAAACTGCGGAAATGTCCCCGGCTTTTTCTTTTTTCACTCTCCACTTTGAGGTCAAAGGCGATTGCGTGCTCATCGCGATACTGACTTGGTACCTACTCTCTCGAATAACTTCAATTCGTGACCTGTTGTCGTTCGTAAATATAAAAACCATCTCCATCATTTACTTTCATCCATTCATCACATGTCTACACCACTAACATCTTTAAACTCTTTTACATCTCCATAATATCATTTCTCTTATCTATTGAAACTTATCAACATGGCTCCCATCGCTCTTACCTCTGCCCTCACATCACCCCCAGGTGTCCCAGTTAAAAAATCCCAGATCGCCAATCTCAATCGCGATGCCGGACTCAATCTCGATGCTGATGGTTCATCTACGCCTTACTCTGCTTCTTCTACCGCAGTTTCCGAATACGGTAGTGATGCACCTAAAATCCCTTCTTCACCATTAAGAACTGAAATCCTCGATGCCGCTTTACCCAAACCGAAACCTACAGGAGGGAGGGAATGGTTCGATTCATTGTTGGAAGCATCTCGACCCACTTTGTCAACCCGAGGTGGAGAAGTTGTATATGCCTCTGCGATCGAAGTGTTGGAAACGGTGGCGATCCAAAGATCGACCTCTGTATGGGTTTACGACGATGCTTCGCTTATAGGTTTCGGCGCACGGGCATTACAACATGGTCTTGACAAGGTCCATCCCGTTCAAACAAGACAAGGCGCAGGTTTGGAAATCGCTGGTTATTCAATCAAATCTTCAGGGACTTTATCAGTATTCGCCACCACTTCGACATTACCTTATCTCTTACCAAACCTTTCAAAGTTCAAAGACGACATCATCATACATCTCGCTACCACTGTGACCGATAAGGATCTCACTCTCGGCGATTCGCTCTCCGTTCCCGGAACACTCAAGCTATTGGCGAATCTTCCTGATAACTGGGATGTCGTATTCTCCTCGGGGAAGGAAATCGTTGACACTGCCTCCCGGTTGTATGATCAACCGGGTAGGATCATTCATGTGGTCGAATCCACTTTTTCAGGGAGGGAGACAACGGTTTATACCTTTCCCGGAGCCTCAAATCTCCAAGCGACAGATTTGTCCTTGATCAATTCCGATTCCGAGGAGCTCCTCGTCGCCCCTTCGTCGTACCTCACCTCGGCTATCGTTTCTTCTCTCACGCCCTCGGTCGGTCTTGTATCGCTCAATACTCTCTACCCATCGTCCGATGAGTTGTTTGCGGTTCTTGCCGGGGAACGTAGGAAAACTGTTTCCGTTTTGGGCGCCTCCAAAGCGGATGCTGACGCCCTCAAAGCTGTCATCTTGTCCATCCTTTACTCCTCAGCCGGCTCGAGCAAAGCGATTCTTCCTCTTGTGACCAGTGTCGTTGTCACTTCGCCCACCGATCTCTACCCTCCAAATCGGGCCGACAACACAAAGACTGTCGCCTTTTACACCCCACCCCCGTGCCCTCTTCCTCAGCTCGTTTCTCACCTATTCCTTTCCTCTCCGACGCTCACCACCCGCGTCGCGCAATTCGGCAGTTCGGGTGCCAGAGGAGTCAAGTCTGTCCTATCCCTTGCCCCATCCTCAGCTCCTGCTCGTCCACTATCGGTGAACGAACCATCCGATGTCGTTTGGGTATCTGATCCCAACGTACTCAAGTCGACCAATCTATTGGATGACATTGTCGACGGCGGTATCATCGTCTTCGAACTTCCTTGGTCAGTTGAAGAAGTTCCCGTTAAGCTATCTCGACAGGAAATCATCACTATCAAAGAGAAGAAACTGCGAGTGTTCTTGCTCAACCTTGACCCTTCTCATCCATACAATCAGGCTCGTGAACAAGTGGCTTTCCTCCTTCTGTACACTGGAAAGAAAACTCTCCCTCAAGGTATTTGGAAACTTCTCGATACCTTCTACGCTGGTCAGATTGGACGAGAAGAGATCGAAGATGCTCAAAGTTCGCTGGTGGAGATCACAACTTCATTTTGGGAGATACCAGAGTTGGAAGGGGGCAAAGTGGAGAAAGTCAAAACGAAATGGGAATGGGATGCTTTACCAGGTTTCTCCGGCGTTGTCGATTTCATGGAAGATGAAAAACCTCATCTTGGTCAATGGGATATAGCCGCTCGTCATCTTCTGTTCCGAGAAGCATACGCCATCTCTGATTCTCCCAAGATCGCTTCTGCAGATTCACCACCAGATGCCGATCTTCAAGGTTCCATCTCCGCTCTGCGACCATCCATGTCAGACGAAACTTTCTTAGTGAAAGTCTCTGAAAACCGTCGTCTCACTCCAATGACATACGATCGTAATGTCTTCCATATGGAACTTGATACTTGTAATACGGGATTAAAATACGAAATCGGTGAAGCTATCGGTATACACGGATGGAATGATTCCGCCGAAGTATCAGATTTCTGTTCTTGGTACGGTCTTGATCCAAATGCTTTGGTTTCTTTCCCTTGTCCAATTCGTCAAGGTACCACCGAAACTCGTACCGTCTATCAATTATTACAACAGAATGTGGATTTATTCGGAAGACCTGGAAAAGCGTTTTATGCCGCATTGTCTAAAGTAGCGACTAGTAAAGCGGATTCGATGACGCTCAAGTTCATTTCGGCTCCAGAGGGACAAGAATTGTTCAAAAGAATGGCAGAGAAGGAAACGGTGACTTTTGCGGATGTTTTGAAGAAGTTTAAAACTGCTAGACCGGGAGTGGAAGGGTTAGTAGGGTTGATACCGGAGATTAAACCGAGACATTATTCAATTGCTAGTTCACAAAAGGCCGTAGGAGATAAAGTGGAGTTGTTGATTGTGACTGTTGATTGGGTAGATTCGAAAGGTGAGTGTTATTCGTTCCTTCACTTTCCCTCTTTCTTGCTGGTCAGATCCTCATCATCCTTTCCCTCTTCTCTTGTTTATCACTCCCCCTTGATTTCCTCCGGATTAACTTTTACCATCCTCGTCACTTTCTTATTTTCCATTCGTTCAAGGGTATTAATAATAGGGAATGTAGGAACATCATCTAATCAACAGGATCTCCCCGTTTTGGTCAATGTACACGATACCTTGCCGCTCTTAAACCCGGCGACAAAGTAACAGTATCCATAAAACCATCCGTCATGAAACTTCCTCCCTCTCCTCGACAACCTATCATCATGTCAGGTCTCGGAACAGGTGCCGCTCCATTCCGAGCTTTCATGCAACATAGAGCCTATCAACGTTCCATAGGTCAAACCGTCGGTCCATTAATTTACTACTTTGGTTCTCGATATCGATCTCAAGAATATTTATATGGAGAAGAGATCGAAGCTTATATCGCTAGTGGGATCATCTCTCACGCTGGATTAGCTTTCTCTAGAGATGGGAAAGATAAAGTTTATATTCAACATAAGATGAAAGAAGATAAAAAGATGTTGGCAAAGTTGTTAAAAGGACAAGGAGAAGATGCTGCTTACTTTTATCTATGTGGACCTACTTGGCCTGTACCGGATGTTTATGAGGCTTTGGTCAGTAGTTTGGAAGAAGAAGGTGGGATGGGTAGAGGAGAAGCGGAAGAATTCATAGAGAAGTTGAAAGATGAAGAAAGGTATGTTTTGGAGGTTTATTAGAGAGAAGATAATGTGATATCTTGTTTTTTGTTTGTTATTGGATGATGCATGCTTTGTGTTACTTTACTATATCTTAATATTCTGTAATATATATATATATATTCTCCTCACTCATCCACTCGGCGGCTCTACTGTAGCGCACCAAGCAAGCTTTCTGCTGGTCTGCTGGAGCAGTGGAGTGAGAGTAAAATGTAAAAAAGAGGAAGAGAGGAAAGAAAGGCTTGGATGGTTCGATCGATCTTCTCGATCAAAATGTCGTCATCATCATTTCTCCCACTTTCACATTCCATTCCTCATCCCCACCCCCCATTTCCCTTCCATCTTCTTCATGCTGATCACAAGACCGCTCTTTCTTCCTCCAAAACCATCTTTATATACGTTTGTCTCCTCAGCTCCGTCTACTTTCATCTCTGGCTCGCAACGTCGATAAGAGAGGCTAGAAATGAGAATAGCCATAGTAGGAAGTGGTATCTCTGGTCTCTCCGCTCTTTGGGTGAGTTACTTATCATGATGTATCTGTCAGAATGGCACTGATGAAACAGTTGTTGAATGAATATTCTGAACATGAGGTGAATATCTATGAAAAAGCCGAATATGCAGGGGGACATACCAACACTGTTGAATTTTATCGTATGTTCTCTCGTCTTTGTTCTTGACACAGTTCATCTTCACTAATTTCCATCCAAACCCCATGATTAAGTGTGAAGAGAAGTTTGTCTACGTTTGCTGCATTCTGTTTCATTTGCATGCTTCCAAGCCATAAACGATAAGATTATAACATGATTATGAGGATCAAACATGCTGATGAAACAGGAGAAGGGAAAGAAAAATGTGATGTTGATACGTGAGTCTCACTTCGTAACTCGAAATAACACTGATACGTAGAGGCTTCGTGAGATCATAAGTAACTATGAATGAGATCAAGCTGAAAGTAAGATTGTGTTGAATCCTTCTACTTATCCTAATTTTCTTCAATTTCTCAAATTACTCAAGATACCGTTGTTGAAGACCGCAATGAGCTTTTCAGTCTCGAGAGATAGAGGAAAGTTCGAATGGTCTGGAAATGGGTTGAGAGGACTTTTTTGTCAGATAACAAATCTGTTCGTTTGTCTTTCAATGATGATTCACTTGTCCTACTCCCTTTTTGAGTTATGCCAGCCTTCTCTTTTCTGATTTGGTCGTTTTCATCCTCGGGGGCTTTAAGCTCCCTGCTTCCTCTCTTCTGTTCCTCTCCCTTACTCTCAAGGAATTGTCACTTTTGAAAGATGTCAAGATGAAGCTAGCGTCAACTGGCTACGAAGGGGACTCACGTCATAGTCTCAATCCTCGTATATATCGAATGGTCTTTGACATTATCCGTTTCAACCTTTTTGCACTCGACATCCTTCGTCACCGGACCACGACTGCCGACGGACGGGAAATGACCATAGGGGAATATCTCGATAAAGAGGGTTATGGACAAGGCTTCAGAGACGACTATCTCTTAGTGAGTAATCCCGCCATTGAGACTGTCCTTCATCTCACATTACAGCCCATGACCGCCGCCATTTGGTCAACGCCTGCCGACCAAGCAGCACTGGATTTCCCAGCTTCCACTTTAGTCCGATTCTTCTATAACCATCATCTTCTTCAGATACTTCGTAAGCCCAAGTGGCTCACCATTAAAGGTGGATCGTATGTATCTTTTCAGTCTCCGCGTTCTAGCTGATGTTAGGAAACGATACGTCGATGCGATACTCGGTAGATTATCACCCGAAAATCTTCACCTGAACACGGAGATTGTCAGCGTCTCCTCACATGAGAATGGGGTCACTCTTGTGGAAGCGACCGGCGCCAGACATATCTATGATCATGTGATCATGGCGTGAGTGAAGCTCTACCTTGAAATATAGAGCTGACGGAGAGGACTCACTCCGACACCACACTGGCCATGCTCCGTCGTGGAGGGGGTGCAACCAAAGAGGAAGAAAAGGTACTGGGCGCTTGGCAGTGGAGTAAAAACGAAGCGTTTCTTCATTGGGATGAGGCGGTAAGTGATTGATAAGAGTTGACCCATTGAGCTGACGTGGGTAGCTGATGCCAAATCGGAGACGGGCGTTCGCTGGTAAGCTACAAAACTCTCTTTCACCCGAGGCGAGCTGATCGAGGTAGCCTGGAATTACCTGACTTCGACGTTGACCGTTCATACTCCGTCTAGGACCACTCAGTCTGACATTGGCACAGTCTCTCTGTTAGTCCAGCTGGTAATTCTCTTCTTGAGTTTGGCTGACCGTCAGTACCTATGATATGAACATTTTGCAACACCTTCCTGAGAAGAAACATGGTCTCGTGCTAGTCAACCTCAATCCACCATTCCCGATAGATCACAACAAGATTCTCGGCAAATTCATTTACCACCACCCTATGATGACACAACGATCTGTTTCCTCCCAGGTTGATATTCCTAAAATCCAAAATACTAGGAACATTTCCTTTGTTGGCGCTTGGACGAGATACGGTTTCCATGAAGACGGGTTTTCCTCCGCAATGCGACTCGTCACTGCACATCCGTTCAACGTGCGTCCGCCTTTCCCTTACGAGCCGGCTGAACGGCCTCTCAGTCCGCCAGGCCTGATTGAAGGAGTGGTCAGGGTGATAGTGAGCGCGGCGGAGAGGGTGAGACTTTACTTGCGACCGGCGTGGAATGGGGCAAGCTGGATAGTGATGGTGATGCTTGTGTGGATCGAGCAGGTCTGCGTGATCCTAGGCTTAGGAAGAGTGAACGTCGAGGTGGCAAGACTGAAAGAGTGTTGGGGAGATGATAAGAAAATAGCGTAGTCACGAAAACAAGTCTCTCGGGTTCTCCTATGACATTACACGAAGGTGATGAACGTTACGAAAAGGTCATGACACAGACATGCATCATTTTTGGACTTTTGTGCCACTGTGCCACTATTGCCACTTTGGGTGCGAGCTCACTCGTCGGAGCTTGTTCCCCTTTACTCCTCCCTAATCCGTCACATATCACGTCTCATTCGTACACTTGTTTGAACAGCAATACCAGTGCTCGCCACTAGTCCACGGATATGATAGAACGACTCCTTCGACGACGTGCTTCAGCTCTTGCCAATCCGACTCGGACAGACAGTGTTCCTCCTCGACACTCCCCGTCCAAATCTGACCGAACGGCCATGTACGACTCTCCCAAGCTGGCGGCGTATCACACACCTGATCCTCGTGGGACTTGTCATCTTTTACGATTACCAGACGAAGTTTTAACTAGGATCTTTGTGAAATTGGATCGAGAGTCATTGACTAAATGTCATCGAGTATGTCCCTCGTTTCTCCCTCTTCCGTGCCCCTTCTTCACCTTTTCGATCTTCCTACTCATCCTTTCACACTTTTGTCTTGTCGTCTGTTCACTCTTCATCCTATATATCCCAATGATGTTTCCATGAAAATTGTGGTCCTTGTCAATGTGAGAGAGCTAAAGATTGATGCAACAGCTATGCAAACGTCTCCTAGACTTATTATCCACAAATTCATCTGTAAGACTTCATCACACACTCCTATGTAACTCTCTCATACTCAATCCAAACGTCTTTCGTCCAACTCAAAACCTTCACCATGTCCCCCCTTCTACAGCCTACCTTCTCGATACACTCCGAGAACGTGTGACACGTTTCAGAACCCTAGCTTCAAAGAATAGGAACAGACTCGAATTTGCTGAACCAGAAGGAAGATTGTACGAATATCTAGAAGGTGTGTTATTAAGGGGAGTTGGAGGTAGTAGAGGGAGTTTACCAACAGAAATAGCAGTTTATGATTTGAGAAAGTTGGATGAATGGGAAGATCAACTTGAAACAAATGGTTTGGTTAGTGATGGGAATGAAATTGGAATGAATGGTGGGAACAGAGGTCTTGTTGGATTTGGGAATGAAGTTGTCAACAATATAACAAGGGTTGTGGGTGATGGGAGTGGGAGTGGGGAAGGTGGAGGTAGTAGGACTAGAACAGGTATGAGATTAGGTGAAGAACAAGAGGAAGAAATTGAAGGGATTAGAACAACACATAAATTTCCTTTCGAGATTGCAGAGTTTTCTGTGGATCCAGGAAGTGATTTACTTGTTGTTGTTGAACTTCGGTCAGTAGTCATCTCTCTCGCTCACTCTTCCTCCTCTTTCACTTCCCCTCCCTTACACATTTCTTCTCTCCTAAAGCCACCGCCTTACTCAGGCAAATTGTCTCCGTCGTCATTGTCGTCACCTCAGTGGCACACGTCGTCCAAGCATCTGTTATACCAGTTCGAGTACCTGTTGAGGAGCTGAGTATCTCCATGGGATAGATCATCAGATCAATGGGAGGAACGAGAAATAGTACTGTAGCTGATTGGTCAGACCACGTACAGTAGAAGTCGGAACATACACAATGGTCTTTCATCTTCTCTCATTATCCACATTCGAACCTCATCCAAAAGCTACCAGACCGGCGTTGGAATGGCCCATCATACTTACCAAAAAGAAAATCTCACTAGGATTCCAGATTTGTGATGATGGGTTATTCGTTTTGAAACATAATGCCAGAGGTGGACCTAAGGATCAGGTTTGTGGATGGCAATGGACCACTGGTCGACTTGCTGTGGTGCGTTCTTAGATTCTTGCCCACTTGTCTTTTGACACCTTTCCCTTTTCTGTCTCATGCTTCATTCTTTTCATGAGCTACCTCTGCCTATGATCACGGATAAAATCTTCCCCTCCCTTACCTTCACTACGATCCCTTCCCAGTCACAACTAGATTAAAGAACGTCTCCCTCCTCACACGTGTGTGAAATCATCATTTTCGTAAAGCTATCATCAGACCATAATGGTTCCAGCGTTTTCTTTATCTGGGAGAAACGGTCGTGCTAAATATCCAGACCCTCAGAGCATTTCCCAATATGACATTCGAATCTTTCGTCCTCCTCACCCCTTCTTCATTCCTAATACCAACCATCATAACCCGTCTCGATCCCATTTCCGAAGTAGCCGATGAACTTGACAATCCCATTGATCTCCTATGGACTCATCATCTTCAGTTATATGCCTTCCCACCTTTCTCATCTATCAAGACTACATCCGACAATCCCGCTCCTCCCCCTCATACCGCAGTACATATCACGACTATTGATCTACCACGTTTTCACGTAGACGTCACAGAGAACATCCCTCCTCCGAGATTGTTGATACGTACGGATCCACCTCCGAGACATACTTTCCCTACACATCCATTAGGCTCACCATCACCGTTTGTACCCGATCCGGAAAGTGGGGTAGTGGTAGTTGAAGTACAATGTCAATTACCACAAGAAGATCCACATTTTATCTTGTTTGTACTTAAACAAACGTTAGCTCAATATTTACCTGCACCTACAAGTCCTTTGTTACATACTGCTTTTCCGAGACCGGCACCGGTGGTTACTTGGAACACTATCGCACCGTATGTGAGATTACTAGGTCCGGATTTGCAACCTGCTTGTGAGTGTTTGAATACTTGAATCTGGCATCCGTTGTTCTTATGATCATTCCTCACTTTCTCCGCTTGTTGTCTATCCTGATTCCTGAGTCAGGGAAAGTGGGATAAACCGATTTTCACTCTTCACTCTTCCTAGCACTGAAAATACACTTCACGCCAGAGTCGAGCTTCATCTCGGGCCATGCATGACCATCAAGACTGACTCTCAGCATGGGTGTGTTATGTATACGGCAACAGATTCATCTACCCTTCTTTACATTCCAATAGGACCAGTTATTCTCTCACTTTATTCGATTTTGATCCCCTCCGCACCCGTAAAGAAATCTACGATAGACGAAATGACCCCACCAGACGAGCAGACGGAGAGGAAGATGGTATCGTACTCGTCACTGCTGAAACGGTGTTGGAGGGCAAGAGTCCTCTAACAGGTCAAGTGAAGACGGGTGGTATGTTACCTTATACCACCGTGTCCAGACCGACTCCAGCGGATGTAGCTTTGATTGATTCTGAACGTATCGTCACTATCAAGGTGGGTCGTGCAATTCTATCTGCCTTGGTCTCTTCCTTCTCACTCCTACTCTCTTCCTTTCCATTCTTCGCCTGCCCCCCCCCCCCCCCCACCCACCCATATTCAATATCCTTGTACGGTGAGTTTACATACTGTGAACTCAAGGTGGTAGAAAAATCGCAAGAAGGTAGAGTCATATGACGACAGCTGACAGTCAAGTCACATCTTTTATCATTCCTCACTGGCAGACGACTACGTATGGGAGCGGAGATTATGGAATTTTGATTCATCTCGATTGTCCGGAAGATATTGTATAGATGTATGCTTGTATACATGTCTTTATCACCTCCCTCCTTCCCTACCCTGCGTCATATCACAACCTGACTTTTCTAATGATCCATGTCCGCCTTCGATCTCACCAAAGTATCCATGTCCTTAACTCCTCCATGTCAACCATATCCACATCTATCCTCCTGCTTTTCATACCAATTTGACGAAGATACAATTATCTACTTAATCAGTCTTCCCATCCTCACATACTCATGCGGATATCCATCTCCCGTAGGACCCCTCTTTATAAAAACGTTCCCATCCAAAACTTCCAAACCTGCTTTTATGTAAAACCCAGCTTGTACCTTCCTCGAGTCCAAATGCAACAATATCGGTTTTTGTACACCCTCCAAAGTCTCTTTCAAACTTTCATCCCCCTCTACCATTGCCGAAGTGGAGAAAAGATCGTAAACGTATTGAAGCATTTGTCGACCTATACCTTTACCTTGAAAATTAGACTTTACGGCGAATTTATGTAGTTGAACGGTATTTAGTGTCTCACCACCGGTAGTGTTGGAAATATGTTCAGGTAATTTACCGAGATAAGGTTCAAGGACGAGTGTAAGACAAGCTATTGGAGTTTCGTCGTGTTTACCGGTTTCTTTGGGTGGTGTGAGACAAGCTGTGGGAGTTTCATCAGGTTCATATCCTCCTTCGAGTGAATTCGTCATTGAATTAGCGGTAGGTGAGGGAGTCAAGGAGGAGGATTCATTGTGAGATGAGATGAGGAATGCTCCGAGATGAATCGTGGTGGAGAGGGTATCGTATGGGAGAGATTGAGAGAAAAGTGGAGTGTCGGGCCAAAGTTCAGATTTCCTTAAATGGAGAGTTTGGGATGAGGAGATTGATCGGATCTGGATAGGAAGGGACATGGTTTGTGGATTAATCTCAAGTTGCCCGTCGTTCGTCGTTCGTGTAGAGGCTGTTTGTGATACTATAACGTATCTAACTATCGTCTGTCGGCAGTCAAAAGATTTCTCCCTATGAATGCTTTCTTACACCGGGCGGGGAACAAAAGTTGTATGACTCGATCGAGATTGCGGGGTTCCGCATTTTTTCACGTGGCAAGTGTGGTCGTCAGGTTGACGTGGACGCGTCTTTTTTATTTTGACTTTACTCTTACTTTGACACCAACCCCCTAGTAGACATTCCCTTGAACATCATGGTCAGTATGGACATGGATGAAGGACTGCGTAGTACTTTAAGATATCCTTTGATACATGGTTTCCGGATAGGGGAGGAAATAGGAGGAGGGGGTTGTTCCAAGTATGTCCTGTACAATTTACATTCCGGCATTCCTAAACTTCGTAACTATAGTATTTTGAGAACCGACGTGGGGTAGGGGGATGATAGTGAGCAACACTGACTTTACAGAGTATTTCGAGCAATACACGATGAAGAATCAAAAGTCGCCGCTTGTAAAGTTATCGATCTTTATCTTTCTCCAACATTAGGATATCCACCGCCTAATATCAAAGAACTTCAAAAAGAAGTTCAGGTTCATAAATCCCTGAAGAGCCCGTATATCTTGGAGTTTTTGCATAGTGAAGTGGTGGAACGGGATAAAGAACGGGATGGTTGGGTACCTGGATTGTACATGTTATTAGAGCTGGCTGTTGGAGGAGATTTGTTCGATAAGATTGGTAAGTCTCCTCACATATGAACTGGCGGATCATGTATAATTAGAGAGATTGACGAAATAGCTCCGGATGTAGGAATACCAGAAGATCTAGCCAAATTTTACTTCGCACAACTCGTTTCTGGAATTGTAAGTCCTTCGAACTTTTTTGTCTTCCTTCTTTTAATGTTGATGTTAACACGCTGTCGCTTGTGTGCTTTCTAGCGTAAGTGGTAGGAACGATGAAGATGACAATCAGGATTTTGTCCATTCAAAGGGAATAGCTCATAGAGATCTCAAACCGGAAAACCTACTTTTAGCGGCTAACGGTAATCTCAAAATATCAGATTTTGGTCTTTGCGCCGTTTTTCGTCATAAAGGAAGAGAACGTTTGCTCAGCGGACGATGTGGGAGTTTACCGTATGTCGCTCCAGAGGTCAGCTGCATGAGACTGTCATAAAAAGGAAGCTGACAATTAGTTAGGAGGACCGTTGGGAGTTGGATATGCTGCCGAACCTGTGGACATTTGGGGAATGGGTGTGGTTTTGTATACTCTGCTAGTGGGAAGTGAGTCCTTGAATATTACTTCTCACTTCATTTGACCACCGTTTTTGCATACGCACACCGTCTGATGCGGCGAGGTATCGTCGTGTACTGGCAGCGAGGGGGTGAGATCTGACTGACCTCAGATACACCTTGGGACGAACCTTCAAGTCAAAGTCCGGAATATAATGCGTATCTGACCGGGGAGCTACTCAATTATGACCCATGGACGAGAATACATGGTCAAGCAAGGGGTAAGTCTGGTAGAACCTGAATGTTTACGTTTCTGGCTGACCCGAGAGCACTCCTACTGGCGTTACTCACTGTTGATCCCACTCAACGGATTAAGATGGAAGGGATCAAACGACATCCTTGGAGTATGACGTGAGCTCTCCAGACATTGCGCCTTGATCCGTTGAGCTGATTATCAAGACCCACCCAACTTCAGCGAGAGCAAATTGCCGATGCTCTCACTCAAGGTATGCGATCGAATGGAATGATGGCGATTGTCGATCCCACGTTCAATAATCAATCATCTCAAGCGTACATTCATGCGTGAGTCGCAACTGCCCTCCTTTTTCGATAAACAGTCCAATCAGATGAGCTGACAATGTAGACGGTCACAGCGAATGATGGAATCACAATGGACAAGTTCGCTCCGTCCACAAGAATCGCAATTCCTTCGCGGTACGGGTAACATTGTGTGTTCTCCTCCCTCTTAAGTTATCTTCGACTGAGCTGGCAGACACAAGGTGGAGACTTTATAAACATCTCCACTAGATTTTGGATCAACCTGTCTCCTAGGGAAGCGTTCGTGGTTCTTGTCACCTTTCTCAGCAAGGAAGTAGGCAAAGAGAACCTCGTGGAAGGTTCGGAAGGTACGGCGATACGAGTCAGGAAAATGGCCGGACAGAAGACGGTTCAAGGGACGTTTTACATCAGACCTAACGATAGTCTTTCCGCCGAGGGGCAATCATTGGTCATCATGCAACGTGGCAAGGTGAGCATCTGTTGATGTTGTCGGAGGGGACGTGGCCTACCTGGACTTGAAACGGCTGACAATCAGGGAAGTATATTACATTGGAAGGCATTCTGGTGGTCAATTGTCAGACATTCCGATCTGGCGTCATTTGTCGTCAGAGGAGATACATAGGAGATCGGTGAGTGTTTGAGTCGTAATGATTACTATGCGCTGATAAGCAGGCAGCATCGCACGCCAAGAGATATTTGCCCCACCCAGAAGGGATTGCGTGGAGAAATACCTCTCTGTCCTCTCGGGTTCCATGCCTTTGCCTCATTCAATTAAAAAATAAATCACATTCCTTTGACCATTTGTCGGCTAATGGCAGTGGCCCGACGTGTATTACGCGTGTCGTAAGACGTATGATAAAAGGAAGAAGGAGGATGGCATGCGAAAGGATCGATCAAATTGCAGAGTCGGAGAGACCTGGGATAGAACATGGAACGATTGCGACACTTTTCCCGACTGATCTCAGCTCGTTTCTTTGTATTATGGGTCGTCTGACATCTGACTGAGTTTGATCGGAATATGAACATATCTCTTGACGACAAATGTCTGACAAAGGATCGGTCCTAGTACATTTCATATATGACACAGTGTTTGTTTTGTTCTGATTCATCCTCTCTTCTACAACTTGTAGTAAGCAATAGTCACTCGTACTCACCAATAATATCTCAAGATGACCACCTATAGTCCCGATAACGATGAGAATGATATCGGTACTGACACCAGACTTCCTCTCAAATTTGATTCTTCGTTCACAACCCAACAACTGGAAGATGCTCTGTGTGGCCCGATTTCCTTTTCAGTGAGGGATGAAGAAGATGAGGTAGAAGACAAAGACCTCTGGACCAAATGGACTTCACTTCAGACTATCCCATCTGGATTATTATTATCGTCTTATCCCGTCTCACAGACATTGATAAGTCCCCCACCTTCACCAACCAGTATCAAACGATCTTCCACTGGATTCTCTTTGCCCAAAAGACTAACTTTTGGTCGAACTGATTCCATGGCATCCCTATCATCCGCTTCGGCATCACCGACAACGCCAAACATGCTTCGTCGTTTCAGTGGTCTATCTGGATATTTCGGTTCACAAACACAAACACAGCCAAGCCCATTGCCATCGCTTCCTACAGGTTTAGAAGAAGGTATGCCATTGGAATTTGATATACTCACAAGGTTCGATCCTCGTTTTAATGTCCCTCCTAAATTACGCAAGAGTTTGAAACATGAAGGAGAGGACATTACCAAGCTTACATATGACTTCTGGCCCCGACAGCCGAATGTACTTAGTAAAGAAACGATCATCCAAGAGAATGGTCTGGCCGGTAAAGGGAAAGCGAAATTTAGTTTGGAAGAATCAGGTTGGACGCGTGCGATAGTGTGTACGACTGTCACCGGTACGTTGGTACCCACGAATCATAATGAATTGTCGGCGGTTATTGATGTGTTCTCTATGATCAGGTTAAGAGTGTCGGATGGGAGGGCTTTCGAAGAAGATGAAATAGGCAAAATTCCCACCGGGGAAGATCAATTGACTTTATATAGAGCTGTGGAGGAGTATACGGATGGACTGTCAAGAGTACGAGAGGATCACGAGAGTCGTAAATCCCGTAAGAAGAATAGACCTTCTATCTATCAGAGGAAGAATATGTGTTCGTTGTTGGAGAATGAGAGTGATGATAATGCTCAGTTTGCTAGACCTGCTTGGTGAGTACACCAAAAATGTGGGTGGTGAACTAGTTGTGAGACACTGTTTGAAGGAATGTATACAGATCAGAGATGCACTGATGTCAGTATGACATCTTATATTGAAAGACGTGTCAAGGTGATTGAGTGACCAATCAGGGTGGGAAGTGTGTGAGATGCTGCTTTGACACAGAATAGCCTTTCAGCTCTAGAACGCATGCTCTACTAAAATAATCTGAGTTTACTGTCTAACAGACTTCCTACCATCTGTCCAGCAAAAGTACCACATATCCAACCGGACAAAACGAGCAAAGTCGTCATTCTTGGACTGGTAGGTAATAATACCCTCAACCCGAATCCTGAAGACATCCCACCTAATAATCTCGTCCCGGCCCATATACGATCGGATTTGGTCCAGATTTCCCATAACGCAGTTTCGACGTTTCCCGCCGTTTCTAGGTGACGAGGAGGGATGAAGGAGAGAAGAGATGCAGGAAGAATTGTGAGTGAAGAGTGGAGGGGAAATGGTGTATCGACTGTGTGGAGATCGGTTGCAGAGAGTTGAGAAGGAGTAATGAGGGTGGAAGTTGGAGATGAAGTGGACCAAATGGAAAGGATTAGTTGAAGGAGAAGAGGGAGGATAGAGGTAATTAGAAGAGTGAGAGGGATCAAGATGGGTCTGCAATTAAAAAAATTTCTTTCTGAAAAAGGAGTGATATGAGAAAGGCAAGGAAGTACCCACATGAAGTTTTCTTGTCTACCGTCTCTAAGCTTCCCTTGTCTCCGGTGCTGTGGCCACCATCCTACCCACCATAACCATCCCAAACCAAGAAAAGTAGTCACAAGATATTGCGTCACCAACTCTATCCCACTCTCCATCACAGCTCTCGCCAGATGCCATGGATTCTCAGCTAATTGTATGGTTGGTGAACGCACACGTAGAATGGTTTCAGTGACCAAAGTGAGTAAACTCAAACGTATGAGATAACCTCGTAAAACTTCGTATCGGTGATCTGTTTTATCTATATCGTTTGCTGTAGGTTCGGCATGACGAGGAGGGGAACCTCTGTTGAAAAGTATATGAAGATAGACTCTAGGTTTGAGTAAGATCAAATCGAGTAGGAGAAGTAAGGGAGGATGTTCGATAAGGGGGTCTATGAATTGATTACATCTCTCCTGCGTGTCAGTTCCTCAGATGAAGACTAGTCCTGGAGTTTTAAAGCTGCCACATCCTCGGATCGTAGGTGATCTCTTCAACGTTCGATGTATGTTTTGAAAGCCTTCCGTCAGATGAATCGATAGTGAAAGCGCCAAAGCTGTCAGAGCGAAGGTGCGGTCGATTGAACGGAGGGGGTTATGGCAGCAAAGGGGGTCGAGGAAGAAGGGGAGAGGGGAAAGAAGAACGTCCACTCACACATACCCCCAGACGGATGTTAGATTTTGTAGAGTAGGTAGTATACACATGTTGAGTTGGATAAGCACAATGTACGCAGACTGGCATTACACATTCAAGTTGAGAGAGGTCAATTCAAGAGAATATGCGATGAGTAGAAAGTCTATCAAAACTAAGTCTTACTCCATACTTACTTTACGGTGTCCGGGAAGTCCCAGGCTGAACTTTCTGGACTACCCCTTCTCTCTTCATCCATGATATCCGTGATATCCACTTTATCCATTCTTCTGTCCCATTATCTCAATTAGACCTGTCATCAACTGCCTAGAGGTGCTAAAGAGACTACCAGCAATCTTCTAAAAGCTTGCTGCATGCTGCTAATGAAGGGTATATACTTACCTACGCAAGATTCACCTTCTAGACTTTGCTAAGTAGTATTCGATTCAATTTTCCTATGGTACTACGTTTCCTAAGGTAGACACTACAAAGAGTCAATCCTCGTACCAGGTAGACATGTCGTCTCTCTTCTTCTTTGGTATCCTGGGTCTGAACCCGTCTTCGTGTTAAAGAATATTCAGCTGTCTCAGCTATCACGGATTTGAGAGAAATGATAATCAATGTTAGCTCCTAATTCAGCTTCTCACTGCTGTCAACACATCTTGCTAAATATACTGAATGCCTATTCCATGCTGGACATGCTACCACACATTAGATTGGTCATTGGCCACGGATCCCAGAGATCACGGAAGGTATGGTTCGTAAGATCGCGCAATTGAAGGAAAAGAGTTGCATTCCATCATTCTAGCTAGCTATTTATTTATCTGATAACCCATCCTACAATTCACCTGCTTAGCAATGTATAGATAAGCAGATGAGTCATCTATCTAAGAAGCTTTATGAGTGGTCTTTCACACATTCCACTACTATGAGAGATTTGGATGTTTGCCCCCAATGCCGCCGATTGCGCCGACGATCCGACGACCCCCTGTCACGAACTACGTCGTGACACCTCGATTATTCCACCAACAATGACCCTCCTTTGACCATCAAAACCCCCATCACGTCTTAACCTTTTTACTCTACACGTAACTCAGGACTTCTGAGACCAAGTACGGCGAAGTTAGACGGAGTTAGGCTAGGTAGGGACAATGGGAGCAGAAGTACAGCGAAGTTAGACGGAGTTAGGCTAGGTAGGGACAATGGGAGCAGAAGTACGGCGAAGTTAGACGGAGTTAGGCTAAGTAGGGACAATGGGAGCAGAAGTGCGGCGATGTTAGGCGGAGTTAGTCGAAGGAGGAAGAGGATGGCCGAGGGCTCGGGGAAGTTGGACGAAGTGCGTTGAAGTACGTCAAAGCGCGAGAGGGTTGGATGAACGTCTAGGAGGAGTAGATAATATTAGCTGAGAAGATCGCTGAAGTTCTTCAGCGATCCTTGATTGTTGTCAGTAGTAAAAGACAGATAGAGATAGCTATAAATCAAGATACATCGCCATCAGTAGATCAAAACCCTAGTTAGAGTAACTACGCCGAAGTACGCCGTAGTTACACCCCTTTCGACGTCTGCGCCCTCCTGGTTGGGTGAGACATCGACTCAGAGAGTGAAGTTAGCCGAGGTTCGTCGACCGTCGGTCTATTAAGAAGTAGTTGTTCGACGGCCGTGACAGTATCAAGGATCGCTGTTACCGACGACCCGTGCGAACCTCGGAGAAGTACGAAGATAATATGGAACCAGAAAGAAGAATTACACGAGGCATGAGTAGGGATGGAGACAGGATGGAGGAGAACGAGAGGAGAGCATTGGAGGAGCTTAGCAGAGCAATGGGGCAGGACCTTGGAGTTGAGGATAGTGTGGGGGGGTCAATTCAAGGAGATGAGTTCGTTCCACCGGTGCTTTCTAACCCTCCTTCTCCTCCGTCTAATGCTCTCCCACCTGTGGGATCCCCACTTGGATCAGACCAAACCCCACGCCCAAGAGAAAACACTGGAAGTACGGCGAACTTGGGAGAAGAAGGAACACAAGGGGTGGTGTTGGCCTTGATGCAGATGGTGGCGAATATGAACAAAGACATGATGGAGGAGAGAAGACGTAGGGAGGAATGGGAACAGAGAAGAGAAAGGGATACAGTGGGCGGGATTGCAGAAGGGATATCAGAAGGAGTGAGGTACGCCATGGGACGGCAAACTTCGGCGACCCCAAGCGTAGTGGGCGAACAACGGAAAGGGATAAAGCTACCTAACCCAGACCTATGGAGAGGAGATCGGAACAAGTTAACCGCCTTTCTGTCTGAGTGCGACGTACACTTCGAATTGAACTCTCATCTTTTCCCCGACGACACTAAGAAAGTCTTTTTCATGATCTCTCATCTACGCGAAACACCTCTTCTTGCAGTGCAGCCCGATCTATCCAAAAGACCTCTTCCTGAGTACCTCACGACACACGATCAGTTCGTTAAGTACCTCAAGACTAACTTTGGTGATCCAGACGAAGAAGGAACTGCGGCCCGACAACTTAACGACCTCAAGCAAACCGGGTCTGCTTCGGACTACTTCTCCGCCTTTCAGCGACATGTTGCGATTCTCAAGTGGTCTGATGATGGAAACCTAGTTGACCGAGCCAAGAAAGGACTAAAATCGCACCTTCTAGATGAAATCGCAAGACACGGTAGATCGTTTGGGACTGTAAAAGAGCTATTGGAGTTTGTGATTCCCTTGGACAACCGCCTGTGGAGGAGACAAGTGGAGAAGGAGGCAGAGAGGAAAAGGGAAGGAGGGATAAGGACAACGACAGTGGTGGAAAGTCAGAGGACGGAGAAGAAAGAAGAGAAGAAATGGGAAAAGGGGCAACCTTCGGCGCAGGGTGGTGCCCAGGCGGCTATGAGGTCGACGGTGGTAAAGAGTACACCGCCAAACATCGACGAAGTTCGCCGAAGATGGCCTAGGCCGAGCTCCGATCTGAGGGAGACAAGGAGGAAGGAGGGGAAGTGTACCGAGTGTGGTGAAGCAGGACATTGGCTGAAGGAATGCCCTGTAAGGGAGGCTAAGGTTAAGGTTGGACTGTTGCCTCCATGGGGGGAGAAGTTCGGAGAACGTGGTGGAGGATCGGGAGGGAACGCAGTACCTCTCGGACAGAGGAGGAACTTGAATGCGGTTGGAGGAGAAGTAGATTTGGAAGAGGACCAGGGAAAAGAAGAGGACCTGTCGCAGTAGGCGAGGCTCGGCGGGTCCGCCATATTCTCTCGGCCACCATTCCCAAACCCATAAAAGAAACACAGCTGATGGAGCCAGAGGATTGTGAATACAAAAATACACCACTCAGTACCCCTTGTTCATGCAATGTCGATAATCATCTCCTCATCCCTTCCGTTTCCAGAGATCAACCTAAATCGGACATTTTCATTAATGGAATGAAGCTAACTACGCTCTGGGACACCGGGGCTACTTGTTCATATATAAGTCCTAGAGCGGCGACGAAGATAGGCGCAGAAAGGAGACAATATCAGGTGAGCGTACCCGTTCACATGTTCGACGGCTCGGTGAGTGTCGCTGGACCCATCACCGAGTTTGTCGAAGTCGGATTTAGTTTGACGAAGGACGCCGAAGTGCGATCTGTTTGTCTCGATGTAACAACGCTCTGCGACGCAGATGTTGTGATAGGGTGGGATTGGATGAGGAAGGAAGGGGTTGTCCTTGATGGAAGAGACAACTCGGTGAAATTTCCCATCCCAACCCCACCAAGTGCGGCGAAGTTAGCGGCCATAGGGCTGCCGACTCTGACGGACGCGATAGACCGCCGCGGCGAAGATGAGCTTGAAGAGCTGAGCCCGGAGGAACAAGACGAGTTGTTCCAGGTAGTTCCTGAACAATACCACCAGTACATTGACGTTTTTAATCCGAAGAAGGGAGGAGAGACCCTTCCCCCTTCAAGGTCCTACGATTTGAAGTTTGAGCTTAAGGAGGGGGCGAACCTTAAGGTCGCCTCCCTCTATGCTCAAGGAGAAGATCAGAGACGCGCGCTGAGAGACATACTAGATCGCGAAATCGCCGCTGGCCGAATTCGGGCAAGTAACTCGCCATACGGCTCACCAATGTTTATGATACCGAAGAAAGCCGAAGGACAGTGGCGAATGGTCATCGACTATCGAAAACTGAACGAAGCGACCATACCAGATGCCTACCCTCTCCCTCTAATAGGTCAAATTACCGAAGAACTTGGAAAAGCAAGGTATTTCAGCAAACTAGATCTAATTGGAGCATACCAATTGTTGAGGGTGACAGAGGGACATGAACACCTGACGGCGTTCAGGACACAGTATGGTATGTTTGAATCTCTGGTTGTTCGTGATGGGCTGCGAAACGCCCCCGCGGTCTTCCAACACTTCCTAAATGAGGTGTTTAGAGAGCTACTAGGGAATGGAGTCGTGGTCTACATTGACGATATCCTCATTTATGGGAATACGTTGGAGGAATTACGAGGAACTACGGCGAAGGTCTTTGAGGTACTGCGGAAGGCGAGCCTGTACGTGAAAGCTAGTAAGTGCGAGTTCGAAAGAGATTCGGTGGTGTTTCTGGGTTTTGTGGTATCCTCTAAAGGTGTATCGGTGAACCCAGAATACATTGATGCCATCACTTCCTTCCCACGTCCTAAGAATCTACGAGAGTCAAGGGGATTCATTGGAGTTGTAAGCTACTACAGGCGCTTTGTCCCCAACTTCTCGAAGATTGCTAGACCTATCAATGACTTGACAAGGAAGGAGGTACCATTTGTATGGGGAGTCGAACAGGAGTCAGCCTTCAAAGAGTTGAAGGCTAGGATGTGTACTGCGCCGGTGTTAGCCCATTTTGACCCTACATTGAAGACGATATTACAGACAGATGCGTCGTTCTTCGGCTGGGGGTTCATAATTTCGCAGATCAACACGGCTGGTCAAGAACACCCGGTAGCTATTGAGTCTGGTGCTTTCAACACAGCTCAACTGAATTATACGGTAGGAGAAAAGGAGTTCCTCGCTGTAGTGGAGGGTTTCAGAAGAAGGAGACACTTATTATTGCAGGTGGAAACCACAGTACTTACCGACCATCTAAACCTTACCTACTGGATGGAACCGAAACAACTCAGTCCTCGGCAAGGTAGGTGGGTAGAGGAGCTAGCTAACTTCAGGTTTAAAATGGTTTATCGGCCAGGAACCCAGGCAAGTCTTCCAGATGGATTATCTAGACGGGCGGACTATCATTCCGGGAAAGGAAGTACCATGGTACAAGAGAGCAACCTTATCCAAGGTCTGCCGAAGTTCGACGAAGTTGACGCCACCACGTCGGAGTTGCGTCACCTCCTTCGAGCATTGCAAGGGACAAGGGAGGTAAAGGAAAATGATCTTGTGGACCCTATGGATCTAGTACTTGGAGTTCAGGAGGACGAAGACATAGAAGGGGTCAGAGAAGAATTATTAGGAGTCGTTTGCGCTGAGTGTTCTCATCCTACGTGTAACGATAACGTGCAGGAACCAGGATCAATCACCGAACTACGCCGTAGTTCGCGGTCTCCTCTAATCCTTCGTGGGGGGTGGAACTCAAGAGGTTTCCTCACATTCGACAATCGCATTTATGTGCCGAACTACGCCGATGCTCGGCTGAAGATCATGAAGATGCGACATGACTCAGCCTTGGCCGGTCATCCAGGTTCGGCGAAGACTCTTGAACTAGTCCTGAGGGATTATGTCTGGGTTGGAGTAAGGAAGGATGTCGAAGATTATGTTGCTGGATGCGCGGTATGTCAGAGAGCGAAGACTAACAGACAGAAACCTCATGGGGAGCTTAAACCACTGGAGGTAGCTACGAAACCTTGGTCTAGCATCTCGATGGATTTTATCGAGGAGCTGCCAAATTCCCATGGATATAATTCCATCCTGGTAGTGGTGGATCGGTTGACCAAATGGGCCATTTTTATCCCGACTACGACGAAGTTAACCGCAGCCGGCCTATCAGAGTTGATATTGGACTATGTGGTGGCCCAGCATGGGTTGCCAGAGAATATAGTATCGGACAGGGGATCGAAGTTTACCTCCAAGTTCTGGAAGAATTTGACCGATAGTCTCGGAATAAGACTACATCTCTCTACTGCATATCATCCACAGACTGACGGACAGACCGAACGAACCAACCAGTCTTTGGAACTGTATCTTCGAATCTTCACCTCCTATCAGCAGAACGACTGGTCAAAGCTACTCGCTCGAGCTAGCTTTGCTTACAACAACACCCAGCACTCTGCGATAAACAAAACCCCATTCTATGCGAACTATGGATATCACCCTCGTTGGGCTGAAGAGATAAAGGCTAGCGAGGTCGAAGTGCCCGCTGCTACGGTGGTGGTAAAAGATTTGACTGAAATACACAAAGATTGTATCGAAGGAATTGAGAAAGCTAATGAGAAGTACGCCGAAGGATACAATAGGAAACACCGGACTACGCCGAACTTCGCGGAAGGAGACCTAGTGATGCTGTCGTTAGAGAATATTAAGACGAAGAGACCAATGAAGAAGTTAGATGTTAAGCAAAGTGGGCCGTACAAGGTAGTACGGCAGGTAGGTTCTCATGCTTGTAAATTGGAGTTACCAGGAACGATGGCAGGTATCCATGATGTATTCCATGTCTCCTTGCTCCGTCCTTATCACCCTCCAATATTTCCTGGTCAGCAAGCTGAGCCACCTGGGCCAGTAGAAGTAGACAATGAGGGAGAGTCTTGGGAGGTAAAGGATATTGTGGACTCTAGAGTAAATAAGAGGTCAGGAAAGTTAGAGTACTTGGTAGAGTGGTTAGGTTACGAAGGAACAGACGATTCAGTATCATGGGAACCAGTGGAGAACGTCGATGGAGCTGATGACATATTGGCGAAGTTCCACGAACTTCACCCTACTAAGCCGAAGGAAGGGCGACTGCGAAGGGCTAGGAGATAGAACGTACTGCATACAACATAGGATTACAGCTACGTACCGCTCACTTGTCCTTACTCTTACCCTTACCTTTTCCTTTTCCTTTCTCCTTCGATCTACTCGGTCCCGCGGGATTGGTGTGGAGGCTACCGATGACCGAAGGTAGATCGAGAGTCTCAGACGGGAACGCAGTAGAGAGAGAAGCATTCCATGCCCGATTCATAGCCCCAAAGAAGTCACCGAAGTCCTGGACATCTCGAGCAGCTTGCATGCTCGGGGTCCTCCACAGAGAACGTATGGTCCGTAGACACTCGAAGGGAAGACTGAGGAGGTCGAGAGCAGTCTGGGCGGAAGCTGGGACACGAGAATTACTACGGCGACCTAACCAGTCAAGGGACGGTGGTGGCTCATACGCCATAGGAGTGACTAGGAAGGGGGTGTCGAACAGTCTTCGGCGAACATCGGCTATCTCAGTAAGGCTTCGGCGAGAGACGGCCGCTAACCTTGTCCTTGCTTCGTCGTCCAGAGCCCCAGTGTTGACTACATCTACTAACGCCGCAGTAAGATTGTTTAAAGCGTTAGCTTGACGAGAAGAGAAGTCAAGCAGGAGAGATGTATCATTTCGGGCGGCCTCAAGCTGAGTAGTGAGACCGAGGACGAGAGAACGATAAGTGGCGAATTCCTTTTCGTCCTCAGGAATACGGACGTCCAGGGAGATACGAGGGTGGACGAGGGACAACCGGGGAGCAGAGGGACCAGCACGCTGAGTATCTTCATTTTCCACATCACCATCATTGAAGGCAACCTCCTTCTCTTTAGATTTCCCTTTTGATTTCTTTAAAGAAGACTTCGGTGTCTTCTGGGAAGCAGAGGGAGGGGTGACGGGAGGGGCCGCCGAAGTGGCCGGAGGAACAGAAGGACGCCGACTTCGGGTGCTGTGAGCCGGAGGAGAAGCTACCACTGGAGAGGACGGACGTGGCGCCGAAGGACGAGAGGCCGAAGGACGGGAGGCCGAAGGAGCAGAGGCCGAAGGACGGCGAGAAGACGAAGGAGGAACAGCCGGGAGACGTGATGGGCCGGCCACAGGAGCGAAGGGCGACGGCGACGGAGGCGACGGGCGGAGGTCCGGCGAAGTACGGCGAACCGACCGGAGAGACGGAGAGACGAAGACGGTACCCGCGAACGGGGGACAGACGCTGGAGTCTGGGGAGGGGGGAGAGGAGAAGCGTCGAAGGGACGGGGCGGGATGTCCCGGGCAGAGGAAACGGGACAGAAGGAGCAGGGGCCAGACGTGCATGAAGCACAACGGAGGGCCTTGTTGTGTGGCCGGCAGGGCCAGTTTGGACGATTATACGTGATAATCTCACGTCTACTAATTAGCAGGAGTAACTTCGGCGTAGTACGAATAGGTGGACTCACCGGCAACGATCACACGCTTCGTCAACACCAACCGCGATCCAACGACCAGGCTCGGACTTCATCTTCTCCCACAAGTACTCTTCTTCCCGCAGTGATCTCTTCACCCGTTTGGGCGAAGGCTCCCCTCTGGGAGAAGGGGGGGGAGCAGCGACAGGGGCGGCGGGAGCAGGACCGGCGGCGGGAGCAGGACCGGCGGCGGCAGCAGGAGCGATGGCGGCGGCAGCAGCGGCGGCAGCGGCGATGGCGTTGGGGGGGGGGAGAACCCCGGAAGAGGAAGAAGAAGAGGAAGAAGAAGAAGAGGAAGAAGAAGAAGAGGAGAGGGAACGGCGTCGTTTCTGGCCCACAATTTGAGCAGGGGGAGGGGCAGGAGCGGCTGCGAGTTAGCAATGTCTTGGAGAGCTAAAGAACAGATAAACAAGGCCAAGTTCGGCGAAGGTGTGAGAGGTTGGACGAAGAACTCACGCTCAGGACTATCTACGTTGTTGTCCTCTACACTAACCGCCACCATATCATCATCCGAGTGTTCCTCTAACTCGGTTTCACCCTCCGACACGATTCTATCATCCTCATCACTATAATCACCCCCTTTTCCTTCGAAGTCTGACTGATCGTCCGACTCCGAACCACTGAGCGACTCCTGGTCGGAGGAGGACGGAGACTCACCAGGACGAAAGGCGGGCGTCCTGCGGCGAGGGCTGGCGGCAGGAGGGGAAGCAGAGCGAGAACCAGGAGGAGGAGAAGCAGAGGGAGAACCAGCGGGAGGACCGACGGGAGGAGAAGCGGAGCGAGGAGGCGGGACATCGCCAGACGGCTCCCCCAAAGAGAGGGTGCCGAGGCCGAGGGAGGAGACTTGGCGAGATCTGTCGCCGAAGGAAACTGAACATCAGCCAAGTCCGGCGAAGTAAGGTAAGTGTCGAGGAATAACTCACGAGCAGACGACACCATACCACCAAAGTTCCTCATGGCGGCGAAAGGGTTAGAGGTGGGAGTAGGAGGGGCCATGACGTTAAAAATACTTAAAGAAATAAAAGATGATTCAAGGTAACAAATCTGTTTTCTAGGTAAGAGAGATAGAAAGTTTTGAAAGCAGATGGGAAAAAGAGAGAAGCTCGGCGAACTGCTCAGTATTTAGTATAATCAAACCTAAACCCTCGTCGTCAACATGCGGCAAACTTCGCGTTTCATCAACAAAAGGCATCGCAGGGACGATCAAAATTCCCACGCTATAGTGTCTCATCTCAATATAAGCGAGGGTTACTTCGACAAACAACGGTGTTGTTCGGCTGCCATTCAGGAAGCGTGTCTCACCTACAAAAGACACAGGGCTTCTTACGGCAAACCTCGACGAAGTTAGGGGAGTCTCATTGTCGGGTTTTGGAGTGAAAGGAGGCCCAACTACGAAGTGCGGCGCAAAGAGCAGAAGGGTGAAAGATGGTCATGGGGAGGGAGAGAATGGGGTACTACGCTGCTAAGTTCTCTTGACACGACAGAGGTGTAATCGCTCACGAGGACGTTCGCGGCTAAAGAAGGGGGCGACTGTCACGAACTACGTCGTGACACCTCGATTATTCCACCAACAATGACCCTCCTTTGACCATCAAAACCCCCATCACGTCTTAACCTCTTTACTCTACACGTAACTCAGGACTTCTGAGACCAAGTACGGCGAAGTTAGACGGAGTTAGGCTAGGTAGGGACAATGGGAGCAGAAGTACAGCGAAGTTAGACGGAGTTAGGCTAGGTAGGGACAATGGGAGCAGAAGTACGGCGAAGTTAGACGGAGTTAGGCTAAGTAGGGACAATGGGAGCAGAAGTGCGGCGATGTTAGGCGGAGTTAGTCGAAGGAGGAAGAGGATGGCCGAGGGCTCGGGGAAGTTGGACGAAGTGCGTTGAAGTACGTCAAAGCGCGAGAGGGTTGGATGAACGTCTAGGAGGAGTAGATAATATTAGCTGAGAAGATCGCTGAAGTTCTTCAGCGATCCTTGATTGTTGTCAGTAGTAAAAGACAGATAGAGATAGCTATAAATCAAGATACATCGCCATCAGTAGATCAAAACCCTAGTTAGAGTAACTACGCCGAAGTACGCCGTAGTTACACCCCTTTCGACGTCTGCGCCCTCCTGGTTGGGTGAGACATCGACTCAGAGCGTGAAGTTAGCCGAGGTTCGTCGACCGTCGGTCTATTAAGAAGTAGTTGTTCGACGGCCGTGACACCCCCCATTGCTTCAGCCATTCCTTCTTCTCCTGCTATCTCCACCATTTCTTCACTTATGGAGGGGATCTCTTCTGCGGATCAGGCAGGAAATACTCCTCTATCTCATGCAAGTTTCCAATGCATAGATTGAAATGGTCTTGAGCTGCAAGCTTTCAATTTCTCTCCCATCCAAGCCAAAAAGACCACTTGATGTCGGTTTTTGAACCAGCTATGATAGCTACATGCATAAAACTGGCCTAAATGGGTCCAAGGGACTTTTTCTACTGGATCCAGGTGTTTCCAGAGCTCTCAGTGACCTATGGGGTGCAAGATCAGTGACTTTTGAGAAATGGAGGTTGGGAAAGGGAGTTGCCGGAGGGGAAAATCCGACCTGGGACTTCCCGTACACTGTATACTTACTTAGGAAAGTTACGAAGGCTGGTCGCTAAAGATCAAACTCTTCTTTATCTTCCCTTCTTTTTTTCCCTTTCACCTCTTTCACTCTCACACCTGTAACTTATAGTAATTCCTAGTGACATAATTACTATACAGTAAGTACATCAAGCCAAGGATTTTGTCACCTTTGTCGTCGTCTTGGCAACCCTATTCGATCATTCAACTTCACCAACTGAAACTCAACATAACCCATCATGCGACCCGCCCTTCGGAAAACTCAATCTTCACCCAACGGACTCATCCCAGATTCTTCTTCCTCCCTTTCCCTTCCTAGTGGGATTAGCACCCCTGTTCAACCTTCTTCTCCTCCTCCGCTCATGTCTTCCCACAGCTCTAAAGTGAGCGTTGTTTTACCTGACAAGATCAAATTCGTCAATGATACTCCGATGCACTCTTCTTTACACACTCCCAGTGTTGGAGGAGTGGGTTTGCCAAGGACGAGAAGTGGGAGTAGTGGACAAGGAGCTATAGAGGGAAAGTATAGGAGGAAAGTCGGATTTGAAGCTTTTGAAGCTGGTCCTGCTACTTTATTCGCTTATACCTGTCAAGTGGGTAATCTTTGGCATACCTCCCCCAATTCCACATCTTAACATTCGTCATTTTAGATTTCACCCTCCAGCCAATCTGATCGATATGGCCTTCTACTTCCAGGGGTAGTCTCGTGTGATGCCTGATGAGAAAAGTCAGAGAGATGGCGATATGGACTGAGGGTTACGGAACGAGATGGGGGAAATATGTGACATAAGACGGTTTGACTGACAGAAAGGCAAAAAGTGAAGGATATAAAAGACATCGGAACACTCGCGTGTTCGCAGTGGCCGTCTCGGCTGATGAATCTGGTGAAGATGCTCTAGATTGGCTCATGTCGGAATTAGTAGAAGACGGTGATGAAGTGGTAGCTATCCGGGTGATTGAATTGGATGAGGGAGGTGAGTGTCTAAGCTCTCCTTTTACTCTTTTCGAACAAAAGCCGGGGAAAGGGAGAGGAGAGATACGATGACTGATTATATCAGAACGGACTGATCCTCAAGCTCAGGAAGAGTTTAGGGAAGATGCTCATTCTCTTTTGGCGACTATTCTAGATAAGAACAATGAAGCAGATGGTAGACGGGTTAGTACTTTCATTCTCTCGTCTCCTTCCCTTCTGCCAGCAATACTAGATATATCTCCTCCCTATCCGGCCATCTGTGAATGTGCTTCTACTCATCTACTCCCTCGACAACTCCCACCACGGCTAAGTAACGTCTTAAATCATGTTGAACACAGTCCGTGGTGAGAAACTGACAAAAATAGATATCCGTAGTGGTTGAATTCGTAGCTGGTAGAGTTACTGAAATGTTACTCAAAATGATTGCACTCTATCGACCAGACTGTGAGTTCCTTCACCCAGTTCCAGGTGTCCTCAGCAACTGAATGACTGACGACCAGCGTTGATCGTCGGTACAAAAGGTGCTAAATCACGACTCCAATCATGGGGTATGGCTCTAGGTGGTTAGTCTTCACTTTTATCCTTGACAATTTCCCCGAGCTGATTTCGTAGCTCCTGGTATGGGCTCTGTATCACGTTACGCAGTTTCTCATTCTCCCGTACCGGTCATCGTCGTTCGTCCCGAACGTAAAGTTAAGAAAACGCTTGAGAAAAGACAAAACGATCCTAAGCGTGGACAATACGCTGCTATCGTCGGACCGGAGGGATTATCCCTTTCTCGAAGTAGGAGTAGGGGTAGTGCTGGTGGACGAGAGGATGATTAAACTTCGTGATATTTATCCCTTACCTATCTATATAAATGTATATCATATTTCTTCCTATATCTTACACTACATCACAATCCATATTGTCATATGGACAAAATGAAGGATTGAACTTGAACAAAACCACTTGAAACATTTCATATCGGATTTCAGAAAGAAAAAAGGACAGACGTTGTACATTCTTCATCTCTGTATTCAAAGTGTTCTAGTACAACAAAACTTATTTTCATTGTCCATATTTTACTTCTCAACTTCTTATAAAAACAACTACCCGTTTCGTTCCTTCTACCTTCTTCCCTGATGACAAATCACTCAATCTAGTCATCTAGAAGATGTATGTGTATAACAAATGTTCGATAAAAGTCAATACCTCGTTCCATGAACCTCACGCCTTGTCTCACCCACAGTATGAGGGATCGGGGGATGATAAGATGGTACAGCTCTAGGTGATTGTGGCCTACCCCAAAAGACTTGTTCTAAATGTGTATAAGGTTGTGCCAACCCTCTTCGTCCATGATATGTCGATGGGGAAGATCGTACTACGTCCGCTTCAGCCCGTTGAATAGCGGATTGATATTCCACTTTGACGGCTCTTCGACGGTTTTGAAACTGAATGTTAGTTGGATATTTAGTAACAGTATGAGAACACTTACCCAGATTTGAACACTACGAGATGTCATACCTAATCTACGAGCGAGATGATCTCTTTCTTCCGTGGTAGGGTATGAAGTTCTTTCGAATACTTCGAGTAATAGAGCAACTTGAGAATCGTCAGCTAACCGTAAGCTTTCTTCTCTACTTCTTTCATATCATTGCTAGGTAATTTCCATTTGCACGAAGATGTTCCCGGTATATAATTCGGGATGATGACTATTGGGAGAAAAGGGGAGAAATATGAAGATGACAAAATTGACTGCTTACTCACCTCTTTTCCTCGGTGCTTTGAAGTTTGGCAAACCACCACTAATCGCCGAAGCGGGAGAAGAACCCCTCCCTTGTTCGAAAACATTCGGTGCTCTCGGAGCCACAGCAGAGAAATATCTCATATCCGGTCTAGCGGCATATGGATGTATACTTAATCTAGGTCTTCCTCCTTCATTTCCATTCCCATCATACCTCTCTTCAGCATAAGAAACATGACCGTTCTCATGTTTGAAAACAGGTGGTGGAGCAGGTGACCAATATCTCGGATCTAAATCTCTTCGTTTTCCTTCTGTATTTTCATAACCTTGACTATCATCCCTAGAACCGCTCCTTGCAGGAGTAGGATAAGCTGATAATCCTTCTGACTTTCTTCTTTTAGGAGGAGTGGAAAGTACAAAATCAGTTTTCTTCTGAGTAGGAGGAGAAGGTAAATGTATCGTCACTGAAAGAGGATCTGGAGTTTGAATCCTAGGTAATGAAGGTGGTGAACGATATGCCATAGGAGTAGGAATAAACGTTTGAGCCGATTGGACTGCTGGAGAAGTTGATAATGCCGACATGGTAGATATGGAAGTAGAAGTAGAGTGAGAGATTGAAGATATTGACATGGGAGTACGTTTAGATGTAGATGTGAAAGAAAGGGAATGACTGTTTGGTGAAGAAGACCATGAATGTCGAATTTGAATTTGCGGTAAAGATTCCATTTTGATGGTCATGTCTGGTGAAGGAAGTCGTATAAGAGGTGGAGGAGGTGATTGTGGTGACATGGAGAATGTCTCAAGCTTTGGACTATTGGAATGGTCGCTCATATCGATTGTTGTATCCTTCTTTGATTGTTCGATGATGAAAGAAACTCTGGATAGTAGAAGAGGGGTCGTACTGATTCCGATAAACGAATCCCACTGTTGGAAAGTTGACTCAACGTTTGTTCAGTTGATGGGCGAATAAGAAGAGATCAGATAGCTTAACAACGATCTCGATTCAAACCAAGAGCGTATTCTTTCACATGCGTTCTTATTCCACTCCCTTCAACCCCCCCGCTGTCTCTCATCAGCGGATCAGTTCCCACGCATCTCCTGTTCCCCCCCTTCTCCTCAGGCATGGGATATGTGAAAAAAAAGCGAAAGAAGAAAGGAGAATATTCCTCTCTTACCTTTGGAGCCACCACTAGAGGAATACCTTTGATGCACGGGAACGTGGGACGTGCTAAACATGAGATCAGTTTGATATATGAGAATTGAGGCTTGAGAAGGGGTTGGGGGTGTCATGAGTAGGACAATGGTACAATGGGTCACAAGGGGATCGGCAGACATGCCGCCTCAAGGGGGGATCAGCAGGGAGTGAAAGGGTGGCGGAGATTGAGGAATGAGAAAGGAAGGAGGTGGTCACCAAGATGAACTTTGGTTCTATATGGACTCCTACCAAAGGTAGAGAGGATGACGATGACGTTAAGGGGCAAGTTAGTTTCATCTTACGGGGCGATGAAGTTAAAGGAAAGGAAATAATTGAAAGAGTTGGCTACGATGTGCACGGGTAGTAGAGTTTGAACCGAGTTATGAACCGATGTCTCGTGTGAAAGGATCGTTTGAGGTGGTCAAAGGTAGGTTGGTAAGTAGAGGCAGGGGTGAAAACGACTGGAGGAAAGTTCAAGAATGACGGAGATGAAAGGTATGACCTGGGTGGAGTTACAACACCACCACGCCGTATCTTCCGAAAAAAAGAGTTAAAGAGTCGGTCCTGTGTTTGACGGCTTTGGGTGGCAAGCAAATCAAGATCAGTGCCAACAGATCGAAAGTATGAGAGAATCCAAGGAACCCCCAAGTCCAGAGACTGAAACAACTGCATGATCAACAACAAGTGAAAGTATGAATGGATAAGAAAACAGAAGTGATAGGTAGGTGTCAACAGGATCCGGAAAGTGACCGAATGGCAGATTGGAATCGATACAGGTATACAGGTCGGTGGCTGAAAGGAGGTTTTACAAAAAATGAGAGATGATTACACGGGGAGACTTTGAACGATTTGAACCCTGTATCACAACCGGATGTGATAGACACCAACAAAGACGATGAACGCGAGACGACTATACCCTCGCGGTGAGTTCGCGTACCGGCAGTTCGTCGATTCTCGGTTTACCTCGATCTGGACCTGTTTCAGGCTTTTCGACGACCAGAGCTCTCTCAAGGATGTATCGACCTTCTTTGTATTTCTGTTCGGGTTCGAAGGCGTAATCCTGTGTGTAAGAGACGATCAAGTGCGGGATACACCATGTGTTGCAGAGAGAACAAAGTGCAGCATACAACATGAACAAATCACTCACATATTTCCACCCGACACACGTGTGACATACCTTGCAAAAGACATCGCGAACGGTATGCTTTCCTGTTCTCATCTCTCGATCATCTGGTTCGCCAGTATACACATTGACACTGAAGATCAGTGAATGACGATGTGCATGATATCGAGAGAAGAGATGTGTCAGAGAAGAGGCTTACGCGTGATGTACCAACATGGCCTTTCCATGTTGACCCGTGAATTGCTACAATGTCAGCATATCGGACGACATCGGAAAGTGAGGATGTGAGTGGAGAGAACATACATTAGATAGTATACCTTCTTTGACGGTCAAATGGTTGCCGCATTGTTTACACACGAAGACGGACTCGCCGGCGAGGTATACTCTGAATTGACGGCCCATGCTGGCTTATCTCGCGGATGATATGTTGCCACCTCGGATGATAGCGAGGACCGATGGACTATTCGTTGATGGGGAGGGTTGATGACTCGCAGAGAGGGGTTGGTGTTACTGAGTCGGGAGAGATGTGAGGTGATGAGCCAGTCAACATGTGCAGAGTGAGAGGAAGAAGGGAGAGATATAGCGGAGGGGGGGAGGACAGAGAAGGAGCTTAGCAGGGACCGATGCCGACAGAGTACCCGAGCTTTCCCACGGTCGCTTGTATGTACAACTTTCCCACGGTGCACCAAAAGATAACCCCTCTTCCGCACAACGAGGCCTTACTTGCATAAATGTCTAAACTCTTAACTTCTACCAGATGGCCCTACTTCAACGTCTAGACCGTCCCTCCCTCGAGCTCGTGTGGTGGGGACTGTCATCTGAATCTTCCCCCTCACAAAGGGATCTCCAGAGTTTGGACAGTCCCTTTGAGCCTTTGAATACTGACCCCTGACTTCCGCTCAAATGGTGGATTGACCATGATTAAAGCTCCGGCCATTGTGACCTGGTTCAGGGGTCAAGTCTACTATACTACACTGCCTCTTTGGAGATCCGTTCTACTTTCTCTCGTCCCTCTAGAGATTTGTTGGGGGTTCCAGGCTTTTCTTTCACTTCATTTATGATTTCCATCTGACTTTTCGCGGGATAACCGCAACCGACACTCTTTTGACATTGATATTTAAACCTTTCAATCATGCTGGGAGCCGGCCGGCAGCTGGCTGCCCTTCTCCCACTTCTTCAATTGCTCTTTCTTCCACGTATCTCAGCACAATCAACGGGAACATGGATCATCACCGCTACCGACACTTCTTCCCCGAAATCCGGCTGTATGATCATGGCTCAAATCAACGATGGAGCTTCTCCAGAAGCTATAACGTCTATGGTCCCTGTCTGTCCATCATCTGCTTCTATCCCTTCCACGCCAGCGTCGGGTGAGACTGTCACTTGGCCCTTTTCGACAGCCGCAGAAGGGGCAGCGTCAAGTATGGCTATCTACGCTCAATTGACACAGACGACAGGGGGAGTTTCGCCGGGTTGCGTCATCAGTCTCACGCAGATGCAGGTCGAGTATCTTCTTGGGAGATCGCTCAAATGGGACAACGGAGTCAATCAAGTGTACGACAACACTGCTAATGGTTATCTCCTGGATCCGACTTCTTTCGCACCCATCACTTGGTCAGTTGCCCCGTTGTCCGAGAGAGTTGTCAAGCTGATGAAGGTAGTGGAGCGGGTGCACTCCTGCCTGCAGGATTGGTCCTTCCTGATCCCTACTCGCATGCTAGAGGCGATGCGACATGGGGGCAATCGCTTCCGATAACTGCAGGGTCGACAGCAACAGGCGGAGGCGCGCCAGCACCTGCTGCACCATCACCTGCTCCACCCAAATCTTCCGCGCCACCACCCGCTCCACCTCCTACCTCATCGACCACTCCCAAAGCTGTCGTCGTACCAAGCACCAGCGTGGTGGTCGTAGTGGAGACACATACGTCAACCAGCACCGTGGTCGCTCCTCCACCTTCTTCCTCCAAACCAGCCCCTCCTCCGTCCTCTTCTCACTCTGTTATCGCTGTGGAGGTCCCTCCCTCCACCTCGTCCTCCACCTCTTCGATGACCTCTTCAGCTCCTCCGACCGTGACGAAAACCGAAACCGAGACGGAAACGCAGGTGGCTAGTTCTTCCTCGTCTCAACCGCCCTCGGTGATCAATGTCCAGTTACCATCCAGTGGCAAGAGTTCTCAGGTGGTGCAAACTTCTAGTAGCACATTTACCACTTCGAGCAGTACGAGCAGCACCACTTCAAGTGTTACGAGTAGCAGCACCTCCAGTATATCCTCCATTGGTACTTTCGTCCTTCCTTCCTCTCAAAGCACTTCCTCTGCTTCGGCACCGTCGGTCATCGACGTGCAAGTCAGCTCCACGTCCAGTTTCCCCCCTTCCTCCTCATCCTCTTCGTTCATTTCATCGAGTCGTTCTACTCAATCAACGCAGAGTACACCCTCGTCACCGCCCTTGAGCTCGAGCAGCTCTAGTACCAGTGTCACAAGTAGCCAAATATCATCGGCCCCTACACCCTCTCTGGGCGCGCCAGTGTTTTCCGAACCCACCCAAGCAGGTGACAGTCACACTTCGTCTTCATCTTCCAGTCAATCCACCGCGGCACCTGCCTCTGGTGGAAGTAAGAGTCAACCTACTTTCACCATTGGCAGCAGTACGATCGGCCAGTTCTCCCCGGTTGGGAATGGGGCAAATAATCTGGTCGCTACGCCTACACCTGATTCTAGTGGGGGCAAAGGAGATGGTAATGGCGGGGGTAATGGAGGCAACGATGGCGGAGATGACGGTGATGGGGATGGAGATGGTGGGGACGGTGGAAACGGTAATGATAACGGCGATGGTGATGGCGATGGTGATGATAAGGACGACGGCAAAGACGACGGCAAGAATGATGGCAAAGACGACGGCAAGGATGACGGTAAAGACGACGGCAAGGATGACGGTAAAGACGACGGCAAGGATGATGGTAAAGACGACGGAAATGGAAAGGGCGATGACGATGATGGAGGAATTCCAGGTAGTGGCACCATACTGGCTGTCAACTCGACAGGCGACAACGACGATTCCGATTATGGGACCAATTCCACCGCTGGCAAGGACAACAAGGCAGATGCAGAAAACGATCCCCTTGAAGATTTCTTTGGCTGGTTATTTGGTCAAAACGGAACAATCGGGGACGGTGACAACGGGGAAATGGGGGTTGAAGGCAATTGGACTCATCACAAGCATCACAAAGGCTTCATGGAGAAAGCTAAATCAAATTCAACTTCTCATGATTGGGGCGAGGAATCTGGGGATCAGGCAGAAGGTGGGGATGGCGATTCAGGAAACGGGGGGCAGGGGAAGAATAAAACTGAGACCGTGTCAATGGAATCGAGTTCGACCATATCCAGTTCCTTCTCAGACGCTACACCAACACCCGACGGACTCCTGGCCGTCGCAAACTTCGCTCAAAGTAACGACGATTGTGATGACATAACAGATCCGGTCGTCGACTCATCTGACGACACATGCGATGACGATACCGATCTTACGCATATGAACACTACGGTCCTTGCTGCGAGCGGTACGACAACCGATGGGGATGATTGTGAGGATGACTTGGACGATGGAACAGATGATGGTGACTGTGACGACTCTATCACAACCAATTCGACCTCGACAGGTACGACTGTGCTTTTGGCGGACGACGATGATTGTGACGACAGTATCTCGACCAATTCCACCGTATTGCTCTCGAGTGACGATGAGTGCGACATGGACACTACCGATGATTCCGGTGATACAGATGACGATTGTGATACCGACGACGACGACGGAGATGGTCCCAAAGCTATTGTGAATGCGGCTGTTACTGGAGGTGATGACGGGGACGATTGCGACGATGAGAATGTTACGGTCACTCAAACGGTCACTGTAACTCCTACTCCGTCAAATGGGCAAAATTTAGAGGCTGTGTTGCCCACAAGTTCAGCGAGTAACACAAGTACTATGGAATTCCCTACAGCTGTAGCGGCAGCGGTTGAAAATGCCGCCAACGCCTTACCACGTTCAAGTGCACGGAGGAAGAGACGAGAGGGTAGGACTGTGATTAGAACAAACCAAGATGCGAAAAGACACCATGACCGGATCATGGGTAGGAATAATGGACAGTGGTAATGTGGATATTTTTATGACATAGCGACGTACGTTCAATTTGGAATGTCAGTTTACTATACCCTACATTACTGACGCGACGTGGTTGACAGTATCTCCCCTTCCAACCGTCTCACGATCGGTTCATCTCTGTTTCTAACCGATAGGGTGAGAGTGGAGTTGTCAGATGTATGGGATCTCTCGCTGGAGACAAAAAGTCATTGAATAAGACTCAAACCACCCTCCTTTATGTCTTTCCTCCCGAGTCCGTCCTGCGACGCGTAACAGAAACCTCTCCACAAAGGTTGTCCTTCCACTTTCAAAATAACGGGATTGGCAGGTCATCTCATCTTCTCCAACTCACCGTATTATTAGGTTGATTTCTCACTTAATCCTGTGCTGACATCTTTGACACCATTCCACTGATATCCGCATAACGAACATTCCTCAGTGACACATATATTCCCCTGGTGGGAGAGCTGATATCAGTCGGACAGCTTTCATCGATTGAGAGTGTCAAGAGTCAACCCCTGGTGGGATAGTGGGAAGAATAGACGAGATAATCTGCGAATCTCTGGTTCAAGATGGCAGACGTACTTCCTCAAGTATTCAATAACTCTTCTATCTGTGAGTCTCTATCCACCACGGTGTTATTCTGCGAAACTAATGTTATAGTACCTTCTTCCAGTACGCAATTACCGGATGGAGGGACTATTGAGACTGTCGTATACACCTCCACAGTGACGGTAGGAGATGGAATCGGCGGGTTTGAATTATCCAAGGAGCTGGTATCTTCGACAATCCTTGTACCTGCTTCTTCCTCTTCGGTGTCGGCGGGTGGAACGTGAGTGGCCTTTCTTCTTTCATAAACCCAAAAAGGCACCGGTGTCAGAAGTGATTGACTTAAGAGATTAAAGAAACGAGGACGTGAGATGAAGTGGTATCAGAGTAGGAATCGAGCTGGATGAGAATGGAAAAAGAAGGCGAGGAAATCTACCAGAATGAAAGAGTAGATCGAAACGATGCTGACATGAAAGGTCAAAACCAGCTACTTCGGTTGTAGGAGGTGCAAACCCCAAACCTGCACCATCATCCTCAATCTCATCTTTAACCCCCAGCTCCATGTCTTCTTTAACTTCAAGTTCATCTCAACTTGCTCAACCTTCAGTTATCAACGCCTCTGCTTTCTCTTCCTCCCCTAGTTCAATAGTCTCTTCGGTACCTCTCAGCAGGACATTTCATAATGACCTCATTGTCTCTTCTTCCACTCAATCAACTCATACCACTCAGTCATTCACTACCCAAGCGGCTTTACTTCGCTCTTCTAGTTCTTCCGGATCTAGCTCGTCACGTCCTACTTCATCAAGTCACACCAGTAGTTCCATGTCAAAAGTCCCGAGTGAGTTCTCTAGTAGGTAGTGAGAGTCGGACTGATGTTAGATGCTATCACTTCCACATCGACTGTGACTGTTCCACCAGTGACCAATGTTGATGTATCAGCCTCATCAATCAAGACCTATGTCTCTGGTTCTGTCACTTATTCTGGATCAGCGGCTGTGGCTGCTATAGCTGCCGCAGATGCCATCAACACTGGTGGAACGTCGACGGAGAAGACGGGAGGGTCGAAATTGAGCTCGATCGCTATTGTCGGTGAGTTATTCTCGTTTCAAAGCTTGAAAGAAATAAGGTTGCTTATCAGTCAGGTATCGTACTTGGTGTTTTAGGATTCTTGGTTATTTGTTATTTATCATGGTACAACTGGGTAAGTCAGATTTCAACAATGACTTTCCACTGCATCTCGTTCGTCAATTAGAATGAAAGTTGAGAATCAGAAAAAGAAACGTGACCGAGATGCTCTAGGCGAGGAATTGAACGATGATCACTTTGACGCCGATGGTCAACCCATACAATTTACAGAGAAGATGTCTCATGAGAGACGTGGTTCTTCAGAATCCCGTTCTGGTAAAAGAAGACGTCAAAAGCGTAATGATCGACCAAGTCGTTCAGGTCGTAGAAGATCTAATGGAAATCCTTTCGACGATGGAGATTGGTATGCCGACCCATATGACGATCAACATGAAATCGGACCACCCACTACGACTGGTTTTGACCCGGTATATGACTATCAACAACATCAGCACTTAGACGAAGGAATGATAAACCCTTATGAAGAAGAATATCATCATGAGGATCAAACCCATTATTCTGGATTTGGGGGAGAAAGAACGACATACCCTTCATTATCAGAATATTACGATTCAACACAAAATGATCCATCTCGTTCTCTTGTAACTTCTCAATCGTATTTGGAATCATCACCTTTTGAAGATCCTCGTCCTGCACCACAACCACAGTCATTCCCACGACAACCAGAAAGAGCTCATTCTTTCGTTTCCACCGAACCTAGAAGAACATCTTTGGCTTATGCTGGAACTCGTCCTACGAGCGATACCTTCTCCGAATTGGCACAACCTACTCCAGCGACTGCGGCTTTACTTCCTTGGTTAGGAAAATCTGAACCGGTTCCTCCACCAGTCCCAGCGATACCGATTGCTTCGAGTTCGAATTATGCTGGAGGAGGAGGAGTTCCGCCTCCTCAACCAAGTTTTAAAGGTCCTATGGGAGTGAGACCTGTTGTAGGTGTGAGAGAGAACCAAAGACAAGGACCGGCACCTGTGATGGCTCAGACACCTATGGGAGAGTATGGTTATCCTGATATAATACCAAATTTCAGATGAGGTTGTGGGAATGTATGAATGTATTATCTCAAACATGTTTTAAACTCAATTCCTTTTTTCACTTGTGGTTCAGGCACGACTCCGGTCCATCGTTCAAGGAAAAAGTCATTGACTTCCTTTGTTTTTCTACTTTGTACTGCTCACTCTTTCATACTTTGGTTCAATGCTGGTCTTGTTCGACAGTCGAGTGGTAGAAAGAAGATAACACCAACTACAAAAAAAGTTCTTCCCTCATGGCTGCAGTCGCTCTTACATCTGAAGGTGAGGAAGACGTCACCGCTAAACTCGCACAAGTCCATCTCGACGGTAGCTCCGACGAAGCTCCTGAGGCAGATCAAATAAAAGTAGGAACGAAGAAGAAGAAAAAGAAGAAGAAACCCAAAAATAAAAAACCTGCCGTAAGTTATCCCTCCTCTACATACTTCTTCAACGGTCTAAATGATGAATGGACAAAAGAGACTGATGGGAAGAACAAAATTCCTCCCTTGAGTGAAATTCCTCCCGTTGAACCTACACCTCCTCCCGAAACTCCGCAAGAGACAGCGAAATGGACTGTTTTGTTAAAGAACAATCGAAGGAAATTGACTCTCCCTGCGTTTGGACTGTTAGATGAGACTGTAAGCTTTCCAATTCCTCCGCCTCCGTCTATAGAGTGGGAATGGAAGGCAAAGGAAGGAAATGCTTATGTAACAGAGTAGATCGATTTTAGATACTTTCTTAACTCCTGGATGTAAGAATGTGGAGTTGGAAACACCACGATTGAAGTTACGTCAGGTGCAAAGAGGGGATTTGACGGGAATAAGGAAAATCAAGACTGAGCCTATTGTACAGAAAACGCAACTGTGAGTAGATCTTCGTCTCGTCGAGGATCGAGAATTTCCTCCTCGGAGCCGGGGATAAACTCTATATCAACTCGATCCTTCCTCCCAAGGGTCTTGTTCTCCACGTCATTGTACCTCTCACTTCGAAACTGACAATGTGGTATATGAAGAGCAAAGCTAATTCATACGGGATTGGATCGATGAAGTGGTACTTCGGAATTGGGTTTTTAGTCCACAGAAGTGGATCAGAGCTGAGGGGGAAAGGATTGCTGATTGCAGATACGGAGCTCCCACATTGGGACTCATTCAACCAGCCTTTCAAACTCGTTACATTCGTTCATCCATTCCCTCGAATTACTCAAAGGTCATCTGAGAGGGATACAGAGAAGAATACATATTCGCCATCACAGCTCGTAATCCCGATGAAATCACTTTGAGTTCAGGTGATCAACTCAAAGCTTCCAATCGGATTTCAGATGCGAAAGGTTATTTAGGTGAGTCTTGTCTTCCCTATTTCTCCTCTTATCAGTTCTCTCAATCTCAAACTTGTCTCAGATCTCGGAAACTCTTCAATATCAACATTTCCGCTTTCTTTCCGCATGTCATTCTGACCTATGACTTGAACTGAAGTAACTGAAAGAGGGGAATTAATGGTCTAAAAAGCCGTTGGATGATAAGAGATATTGACGAAGCAGGAAATATAGCTCTTCGTTTGGATCTACATGGAAATCTTTTCCCAATTCCCGGTCAACCCGCTTTACATCCCACGTTTCAACAATGTGACGAAGCAGGATTGACAGGAACCTTGTTTTATGAAATCCATCCTCAACTCTGGGGACAGGGTTTGATGAGGGAGGCATTCCGAGAAGTAGTTCGATTCGCCATGGAAGAAGTGGGTTGTGAGAGTGTTTTGGTATGTCTCTTCATTTTTTCCATTCCATTCCTCACGATTGTGAGACACAACTTGTTTCATCCTTAGTGACTAAACGAGTCAATTTTTAGCACGGTTGACCGTCCCATTTTGTACTAGATACTTCTACTATTGAGATCCAAGCTGACTTCAGTCCGACCCAATGGTAGGTAACGAAGCATCTATCAGACTTTGTCTGGCTATCGGGATGCACCTCATAAAAGAAACCACAGAGAATCCATATGGAAAACATCAATTGGTCCATTCTATCTCTCGAGCGGAGTGGTATCGTCTCAACCGACCGGAACTCAATCTGTCCGAGGTTGGGAAAGGTCATTGGGGCGGAAAGGAGGTTTGTAGATGGTGTTTAAACCCGAGATTATGGAATCCGGTCGTAGGTTGTAAATGCGGTTGGGCGAGGTATTGCTCACGGGAGTGTCAGAGGGCAGACTGGGTCTGGGTCGGGGGACATGGGACGGAGTGTACTAGTAACCAGTAGAAGTATACAAAGTAGATATCTGGCGGTTTGATCCTGTGTAGATGATCAATGCTTGTAACATGGTTCTGGATATGTGTGCATTTCCGACATTTCAATTCCCGGTAGTCTAATTGGGTCACATTTGTCCAAAACTCAGATGATGGTAGGAGACAATTTTCATTGCAGGTCTTTTATGAGGTCGCGCTGGAATTAGCAATGTTTCAAGTGTACAAGCTGTAGACGACATTCAACGCGACGGGGATACTCGAGTGAGCCATGGCCAAGGGTGATACCGTACGCCAATGTCAAGTATGAGCACTCACTAAGATCGGCGCGACCTGTTTCCTGGTTGATTTCGTATTTCTCTGTTGCCAAACCCTCCCTACTCTTCCGTCTCCCTTCTCCAAAAAGTCCTTCACTCCTTGATCGTATACCCCCTGGTGGGTCCCTAGTGTCCCTTTTGAACCTTTTTTACTACCCCAAGCACCAAGATCTAATACCTCACCACTCTCCTCCATCCCCTTCGCGAGTTCCACTATCACTTTTTGTTCCTCCCTCTCTGGTAAACCCTTTCCGGGCCCAACGATCAATAAAATCTCTCGTCTAGACTTATCTTTATCGTCTCTGAACGTGGTGAGTATCCCCAAGATGTTGAGTTGTTTCTCTTCCATGTAATCATCTACAGCAAGGAGAAAAGGTTTCCAACCGTGAGTGTCCCGATCGAGCCAGGTCTCCAGACCCAGAGGTACAGTCGAAAGACCTAGACGAAGAGTGGGATACGTTTTTGCGGACGTGGGAAGAACGTATTCCTTATAATCCCTCAACAGGAGTTCGGGGGTGGACAGATGTGACACATTGAATTTGGCTTGGGTGAGATCGTTAGTCAACTTCGTCAGTGGAATTGGAGGGTTGGTACCGATATTCTCCGGGGTGATATCGGAAGGACCAGTCGAACTAGTGGCGATTCCGGCCAAAGTTTGAGTGACAGGATGAGAGCCAAAAGGTGATGGTGCGGACAGGGAAGTAAGTGGGTAGAGAAAAGCCGCTGATTCATTATCGATCCGAGTGGCTTTACCCCCGGGTCGTAGACCACTCGTATCAATCACCATGGCAGCAAGTAACAAAGTAGCTACTCCCGTGTCCACCAATTTTGCGTCCTGACCCTTGTCATCTGAAATCGAGATGTGATCTTGCCATGGCCGGCGGAAATATTTGATCACGAGACTTGAACAACTGCCCGTGGTAGTGATGAGTCGTTGCGCGCTCGGGTGGTTGCCCTCATCCACGTGGTGGTCAATGATCACATCCACTGCACCAGGTCCAAATTGAGGTAAGAGTGAGTTATGATCCACTAGAACGAAGTGGACCCCTCTTGCGGTTAGGTCGGCAGGAGGGCAAGGGAGTTGGGATGAGTGTAGGAGAACAGAAGGGGAAAGGGAGGCGAGCTGTAGAGCGTGGAGGTTTTCGAGACGAAGAGACATGTGTTCAGGTGCGGTCAGGACAAGAGGGATAGTGGAACGAGAGAAAAAAGTGGACGAGAGGTAGGCGTAGGAAATTGAGGAAGCTAGAGAGTCGAGGTCTGGGCTTAGCGAGGACATTATGTGATGACACTACCGGAGGCGGATGGAGGAGATCATCGAGATGTGTAGTGGAACAGATGATTCAACACAGAGAAGAGTTTGCGATCATATGTGAAGAGTGATGACGAGCAGAGAGAGATACCAAAGAAGTAGAACGAAGACGAGTCTCACTGAGTGAAGGGAAACGTAGAGGAAAAGAGAGCAAGACCCACCACCAGCTTCGTTACCCATGACAACCTGCCATTGATCTCCCTTCCCATCGTCTAGATCTTTCAGAAACTCTCTCCTCTGCTTCGAGAGAAACTTCTCCAGGGTCGAATCATCCTCGACAGTCGAATCGTCCCCAGGAGTACCGGTAACTCCATTCCCGCCGGACTGAATAGCCACAGGTCTCTTTGGATTGTTCATGTTCGTCCCCATGCTCGAATGTGAGGTACCGAGAGGGGGAGAAGTGTTTCGAGAGGGGTCTGCGAACGCTGCAGTCTGTAGTGGACCTGTAGAAGTCGAGGCTGGAGTGGCAAAAACTCTTCCAGTGGAGACGGTGAGATGACCATATACAGATATGACAGGGGGAGGAGGTTGCGAACCGAACTTGAAGAGGGGATATGGGAGGGAAAGAGACCTCACTTGGACACGCTTACCGAGTAGGAAGGACAGGATGAGGGCGAGCGTAAGGAGTAGGAAGAGAATGGAGCGGGAATGACGAAAGTTCAATATCGTGAGAAGAGAGCGTATGGTGTTATGGTGGTTGATGATACGAAGAAGGTGGAGTCGAAAGTCGTTCTTGCGATTGATGCTACGTCATTCTTCTCTTTCTCCCTTGACATGTCATCCCTCCGACGTAAATATATACAACGAGACGGTTCTCCATCGGTCCGCGTGCTGACCAAGTGGATAGTTAAGCCCTCAAGTCTTCTGACTGGTCAACGTCTGCATGGGAAGGGAGGAAAGTCTTCTGATGGGAAATTCAGCAACATGCAGTATAGTTTCTCACAGGCGTCTTCCTCGAGCCTAGAACACAACGTCTGAGTTTTCCTACCACCCTTCTTGATCACCCAGGTGGCAGTTGGGAGATGCAGTGCAGAATAGGATTCCCACACCAGGAAAGATACATATACCCTGTCTGCCCCGTATGTCCCATCATTGCTTCCAAGCCGTACTTATACTTAACATTATTCATGAACCAACAGCCAACTCACTCAATCAACAGAACCGTCCGTCGGGTGCGGCGTTACCATAGCACCTCTGATACCAGATCCTTCATGGTCGGCGACCTTGTGGACGTGGGTCATCAATTCACTTACAAGGCCACCCAGTCAATGACGTCCATCCTGCGGGTTCTCGGCGTGAGTGCGTCAACACTTGCACGCTTTGAGCTGGCAGAAGAACTCAGCACCCAAACTACCAAGGGAGCAGCCCTGATTCTATTGCTAAGTAAGGGATGGTCCTTCCATCCATTGGAGTTTGGATCGGGCACTGGCATCTATTCAAATGGCTCTGAGATTAGAATGTGGTCGAAAGGTCAAGACGTCCTCAGAATGAAGATGACCACTCGGGACCTGGAGGACTCAAAGAGGAGTGTGCATACCAGAGTGACAGTCCCTTTTGAGGTCATTGGCAATTATCCCCCAGGGCAGTGTGAGTGGCTAGTGGCTTGTAATCAGCGACGTGACAGTGACAGATACCGGCATGCTACTTGTAGATGATAGGTACACGTCGGTAGAGGTTCGACGGCCGGACGTAGGAGGAGAAGGGGAACAACAACTTTTGCTTAACCCTGGACCAGACAGGAGGGCCATTTTTTATCCCAGGACTGATTTATGGAATACATTCAGCAGTCATCGATACCAAGTTCATGAACAGCCTCCGCGCTTCCATTTGCTTTTGGATTATATAACTCTCTTCAAGGGACAGGGGCGGATAAGTACCGATCGCTGGATCACCACTGGGCAGGCGCTCGTGATACCTCTGACCCATATGGACGAAGTCGTTGAGGATGACCGGGTTGCACGAGTGTTCCGGCCGGGGGATTGACGGTTGCGGCGATGAGTCAGCCCATCACTACTGCACATGGCCCATTACCCATGACCCAGATATAGAGCAAGTAGTTATATGTATATGAAGTGGAGATGCAGAGATGATTGACGCTTGGCGCTTCATAGCTTCAGCTACCGTACCAAATCTGGGGCAAGTGATGATGGTCAAAATGATCCGATCAGTGGCGATCATCGATTGTGGCGGTCATCGATTGTGGCGGTCATCGAGTGTGGCGGTCATCGAGTGTGGCGGTTTCAACCTTTCAGCTTCGTTGCCTTCTCCGGTAGACAAAGGGTAGAACTCAGCTAGCGGTCTCGAGACTGCTCGGAATGTTCTGCTTACAATCACATCGCCTCACAAATCTCTGTTGCTTGACCGATGCACAACCAGTGGCTATGAACCAGGACGGTGATCAAGAACTGCTGATGACGGCCGCACACGTGCAGCGTTGGGTGAACCCATGGCATATGAGTCAATTCTCAGGCAGCATGCGGGAGTTTGCTCTGACTATGGCTCTGCAAGGACTGAGACTCCTTCTATGGAATACCAAGGACGGGATTGAGATTTTCAGTATCTTTCAGGAACTGTCAAGGTGCCTCACAATCGGTGACGCGAAGACGACGTTGAAACGCATGTCATTGATCAAGCTGCATGAACCGGAAGATCCGACGACCCAGGGGATTAGCTTCCAGACGACAGAGTCTAAGATCTATGTTAGCTTAGGAGAGAAGGGAACTTTATGCTGGGAAACCACTGCCGATGACAGTGAAGGACATGTAGAACACAAGATAAGCTTCTCATGGTGCACTGGAGAATGTGACTGGACATCTTCTAGATCCTTCAAGGATCCATCGGTGAACCATACGGTACAAACGATTCAAAGCCAAGGATATGTCCTAGAACAAAGGTGCAATGTGTCTGACAATAAACTCAGACTCGTGTATAATAATGTTAGGTTGTTTGAAAGTGTTCGATGCTGAAGACCATCGATCACTTTGCGAATGACATTTCTCTCCGATCTGAAGTACGACATTCCACTAACTTGCCTTGATGAGAATATCCAGGATACAACCCAGTTGATCCACCTAATACAACTGGGTGAGGAAAGACGCTAAAGGAGTTCAAGCTAAAACCAGCCAAAGGAGGATTGAGTTTGAGAATCATTCATCTGAATAGTGAACACTATGCACCCGTGTGATGCTCCTCAGAGACGTTTCATTCTTGATTATGGAACACCCTAACACGATGAAACACCTCTCGTAACTGTTGTCGTACAGTCCTCTTTCCGATTTTGATGTTACAGGTCGCAGGTACATCATAGTCGTCGTAGGGATTCATGATCGCCGAACCGACTACACTATGACTAGTCCGGATATGGAAGACCTCCAGGCCTTCACGTATCTCCATCTCTTCCCACCCTCCTTTTTCCGCGCTTCACCTATGACATATATGATTGGGACAATGGTTTGGCACTGCATTACTATTCAGTATTCACATACTCTCAACCCTTTACAAGCTATAAGTAGTATTGTCTCAGGACATGTTTTCCACCACCACCACCACCACCACCATCACCACCACCATCATCATCATACACTTCTATTGCCCACTTATACAAGATGACTGACCGAGAAACAATATCGGAAGAGCACCCATTAACAGTTGAGAACATACTCCGGACGCTGTTCCCCACCCAATCAGACGACCCCATCTTGAACAGTATGCAGACAACCTCCTTGGTCACTGCCCTATCAGGAATGAGAAAACCGCAGTACGAATCCATGATCCAGGATGAGGACACAAGGAGGTTGATCGGAGTTACATTTGAACTTGGAACACGTGCTGGTGTTGCTGAAGTGGAGAACATCTTCAGGAAAGGGTTAAATTTGGATGCTAGGGATCCACCAGGTGTCCAGGAAATAGGAGTCAGAGAGGAGGGTGTCTGGAGGATGGGGACTCAAGTTGGTGTTGTTTATCAGGGCCACCAAGGGACTTGGGAGTTGCTCTCCATCCAGAGGTCTGACAAGCCCTCACGGGAGGCAGATAGAACTAAGATAGAAGTTGATCTGAAGGACGGAAAATGTACCGTTACTTCCTACCTGAGCCCATAGCACGGCAATCGGACAGAGGTAAATACACCCTGGCGATGGAGGTTCTGCGCCCCGACAAGTGGATCCCTAGAATCACCCTATCCGGTGAGAACAGCAAGGGGGAGAAGACAAAACTTTTTGAAGCTCAGCGTGGTGCAAGTGTGCATCGGGGGAATGTGACTGTAGGCTTGACACTAGTCACGCCTCAAGGAGAGTACTGGATGCGACTACCAACCATTCTGGCAGATAACAGGGAGCAAAAGTTGCCGTTCACCCGTTTGGGTGACACCCACTGGTGACTAGCATAGCTTGAGGTATTAGTACAAGCAGGTATGAAATGCATGATGTATCACCTGGGTGGCCGTAATACCAAACAAGTTGTGTATCTGGACGGTCATCTCGGTGAAGACCTCCGGTGATCTGTGAGGGAATCCGGCTAAGCGCCTATCTTTGACTACCCACATCCTACTGATTGATTCGTGTACAAATTGCAGAAGGAGTACCATCCTTGTAAGATCGTCATTCTTTCCACTAGTCGAGTTGACAGATCCGAAATCCAATTACACCTCGCGACCATCAGTTCCATCGATTACAACCATTCGTGAATGGCACCAACCGGCCAAATCCGTGCGTCCTTGACGATCGGACGACCGGGTTGTCGACATGATGCTCCGGATCATCGTAACTTCGACGTCTCCAAACGACCGAGTATCGCCACCATCCGTGGGAAGAGAAAGGTCTGAAGTTGACAAAACCGTGGGAAAAGAGAGTAGAACTCGAAGAAGACCTCTTTTCAGAAAATTTCAAGACAATGGCTAGATCATAGCTTTCTCACCTTCCCTTTGTCCGCATTCAGAGGGCTTCTTTCCCTGGACAATGGTGATACACAGCATAGGATTTGAGAATTGACAGATTCTCACCTACTGTAGTTTACAAAAGACAGGTCAGGACAGGCCAGACTTCCTCACATTGATTATTTTAGACACATCATGAACCAAGAACAGGCACTCGTGCAGGTTCCCTTCTCAACCAGCGATCTGGACAAGGCACTAGTGCGTGGGCATAATGAAGACTCCCAACTGAGTCGTATAGCAGCAGCCACAATTGGAACGGTTGAAAATGGAGGTCCTGGTCATAACATTCTCTCCGTAGAGGCCATCCCATGGTTTGCAGCTATTGAACTTGCACACTGCTTCACCCGGGATGATGTCAAAAAGGTCATGAGAGAGCAACTATTCCCTGCCGGCATCTCTTGCGACTTAGGAGCTGGTTACATGGAAACGGTTAACGGTTCAGGCATGAATGGGCACTTGAGATGGGAGGACGTTGGTCCTCAACCGGCTACGGACATCAGAGTCTCCTGGCAAGCCAAAATGTTCTTTTGGAGGAGCCAGAAAGAGCCAGAGGATAAGTACACTTTTCAGATCATACGGCCTGGAGATTTGTTGACACATGTCGAAACAAGCAAAGGGCAACAGACACAACTGTTTGCCACCCAAAAGCAATTTAGACCGTCTTATGCGACGTATGAACTTGCACGGGAATTTCCAAAGACTTTGTTGTTCAGCTGCACCCGTGATTGGGAAGAGTCCGGCAACTTGTCAGAGGAGGTACCACTGGGGACAGACCCTGCAACGCTACTTGAAGACGTCCATAGTATTGGAAAACACTCTGTTGAACGTACTAAAGCCTAGTCTTGGTCAGAAGAAAGTCAGTTGTTCTATCTTGCACAGCTACGGCACTTTTTAGCCTGCCCCGGCTTGCAATCAGGAGGCATAAGGAATCATTGAGAGAATAGGAATCATTGAAGGCATAGATGAGATGCATGAGGAATCGGCGAGCGTCATGAGCACCTCGACGCTTTCCCCGAACTAACCTCGATGAATTTGCCGGACCATCATTCAATGTGAGAGAGACAATATGTTGATAAAGTGATACATATTCATTCCTGAAACCAACCATGCAGAATCATTATGCTCGTTTTATCATACCAGATAAGCCCACCACATAACAACATAAAACCATACTCGTATCATCCATCAACTCCTCGTTATTGATCCTGCCATTCTTTTCGCCTTTTCCCCCGTGGATCTGATCCCAGTCAAAACCATCCTTCCTCCTTGTCTCGCCGCTGCTCTTCCGAATGATAACAGATCGAACGCTCTTGGAGTCGGTGTGAACCTAGCTAAACTTTGAGTGAGAGGTGACATCGGAGGTGAACTTGGTGATTCCACCAAAGCTGCTAAACGTAGAGAACGTAACGCTCGAAGTCTATGTCCGGTAGGAGAAGGAGTACCGAGTGATTCGATCGTATCGTTTGTTGTCATTTCATATTCTTTAGTTGAAGGTGAAGATGTACGACGTTTGAGTACGACAGGAAGTAATGTGAGACAAGTGAGAATGACGAGTTTACCAATGAGCATAGGATCACGTAGTAGAGCTGTTAAAGATTCTCCTTGTCCATCGAATTCTGTTCCTGTTCCTGAAGTTGGTATGTTGAGACGGGATAGGATGTTACCGACTGAAGCGGTAACGTAAGACCAACTTGCTGATCCCGCAGCCGTAGTAAGCCAGAAAACTTTCCAATCTACTCCCACTACTCCGCAGGCGACATTCATCCCTGACCAAGGTACGAAACCCATGGCTCGCATGATCAAAAGTCGACGCCAGACGTTGGGTTTGGCTTCAACTCCACCCATGGGTGATACGGAAGGGTCGGAAGATACTTGGATAGGTGTGATAGTGTCGGTCTCGATAGCGGAAGAAGGAGGAGAAGGGATGGATTCAGGAGCGAGAGCGGCTCGGACAAGTGCGAGTGGTTTAGGGAATAAGACAGCGATCAAGGGTGCCAAAGGTCGAGACAGGAGATAGGAACCAAGAGATCCAGAGGCGGTGATTATGGTGAGGAGGAATAAAGCAGGGAATGGTTCGAGAACGGAGCCGACAAGAATGTTGAGTATCACTGCGCCAGGGACGGACCAGGCATGTTTCCAACATCCGACAAAGGTCAAAACAGCGACAGTGTGCCAATATCCAATATCCGAGGAGGTCATGTAGGCGCGTATCTCAGCGGACAGGAGTTGCAAGTCCGTCGTGGATGATGGAAGGTGTTTCAGCTGGGTTCTGATAGTCAGCGACATTCAAAAATCAGATTCAAAGAACTTACATTGGCATCCCCCGAATCATCCATAAGGCCAGAGCTGCAGTGATAAAGAACATCCCAACCAGGATCCCCACAGTCCAACCTAGCTCTCGTAAAACCTCTCCCGTCTTGCCACTGCTTGTCCCTCTGGTGAACCATGCTCCGAGGACAGAACGAAGCCAGCCCGCTTCTCCATTCTCAACTTTGTCACGAGACCACCGCATCTTCCTCTTTTTACTATCTCCTCTCGAGAGACTTCGGGCAGATAACGCTGGAGTGGGCAAACTGGCTTCTGACAATCCACCGGCGGTTCGCAAAGCCGTGCCAAAATCGATGTCATTGCGACCATCCTTTTCTTCCGGTGGCGTGGGAGGTAATGAAAAATAGCTGGCTTCGTCATCAGAATGATCCGCTTCGTTTGAACCCCAAAGACCCCAGTATTTGCCGGGACGACGTAGAGAATCCTCCGAAGTTCGTGTGGTTGACAATGTGGAATCGACAGTACCATCCTCTTCCGATCCATCGAGACCTTTCTCTGAGTCGATATCCCCATCTGAGCCTCTGCGATGGGGCACGGCCCGATATTGCGGTGGCCGGAAGAAGGTGGCGATCTTCATGACTGTCTTCTCTCCGATATTGTAGGCCCCGCTCAGTACGGAGGGGGACGTATCCATACTAGTCGCCGAAGAGAGTGAAGGAGGGAGGTTTCGAGGATCGACCGAATCGGGAGAAGCAGGAGTTACGTAGATGTCCGTCCAGGTAGGGACAGATGTCATCGCTGTCGCTATCGGCGAAAGTGTTCTCACGGGTGAGATTGTAGGATGGGGGAGTTGATCAGGGACCACAATGCTGGTAGAAGTGGATCGAGCTCTACTCTTAACTTCCTTCAAACCCAATGATTGATCATCTCCGTCCTCTTCGTCGGAATCAATGGGAAATTTGACACCGAGATGTGGTGTAGATGTCCGTCTCTTGACTCCTTGTCCTGCAGAGGAGTTGTCAGACGGTAACGTCAACCTTAGTGACAGCTCGGGATGAATGGTTTTTGTGCGTTTATTCGGGACCGTCATGGATGGTCGTCCGCTAGATACGGATTTACTTGCTTTGCGTCCTTTTGGTCTACCAGGGCTGGATGAGGAGAGTCTCGATGGTCCTGCCGGGTTTTCTTCGAGAGACCTTGAGATGGAGTCACCGTTCGAAGGGTTTTGTCGAGGTAGAGGGACAGAAGTCACTTGCATATCTTCGAAAGGGTGATCGATGGCAGGCATGAAGGATACAGTAGAAGTTCGACTCCGTAATCTTGGGAGAACAGGTGGAGGGGCTAGAGGGAAAGTGGAAGAACGAGGCGAGTTTCGAGGAGACGGATTAGGGCTGTGTGGGGATCATTTTGTTGCGACATACATGGCGGGTTACCGGCGAGGAGTTCGAAAGAGTCGTAAATGGAGTAGAGTCGAAGGAAAAGTCCGAATACAGCCAGTGATTTCCAAGCAAGTGTTTGATGAGGTTGATGAGGGATGTCGAAGATGTTGATGGTGGAAAGAGAAAGAGAACGAGGGCAGGGGGAAAGAGAGAGAAGGAAGTGAATGGGTGGTAGAGATTGTGAACAAAGGATCAATTATCAGCTTTCCACTCTCATTCCCTCTTGGCAAATTCCACAAAATTCAGGATTCTCTCCGTCGGTGTCAACTTCGGCGTCTCGGGCACGACAAACACCTCTGATCGATTTGTAGGGCAAGTGAGTAGATAAGGATAAAATGAGATGAAGTCAAGAGTACAAAAACTCACACATTCAATCCCGTGAACGACGTATCCACCTGCATCCTTGCGATTATCTCCTTACTTTCTGGTCGGGATGTATGAAAGGGGTAGCTTGAACCCTGATTGCTCGTAGATCGCTGGAAGAGAGAGAGTGAGTGAGAGAGGGAGGGATGAAGGTGATGACCGAGGGGCAGAATCAAAGGTGGTGTGGAAAAGGACAACGTGGACTGTGCCGATGAAGCTCGGTCAAGGGAATCCGTAAGTTGCGCCGAGCCCGGCCGCCGTGGCGTTTCCTCGATCTCTTTTCTTAACGGCTCTTTTGGAGATCTTTCTAGTCGTTGATGATTACGTGTTGGGTTGGCTGGTCCGACATGAGCTGATATGTACTTGTCTGAAGAGGTGATAAGAGACCGAGTGCGGAGAAGGGTGGTCAGATGAGCGCTCGGGGACTCCGTCGGCCGTCGGAAGTTGGGACCGCATACGGCAAAATTTGAGTATGACTAATGTGGCGGATGTTGGATGGGGCTCCCAACATGGTATGTTTCCGGCACCATCCACAACATTGACCGCCGTCTTCTCCTCTTTCCTATTCCACCTTCACCTATGCAAGCTGTCTTGATACCTATTGGAGAGAGTAGTCTTATCCACCCAGTCAGAAAAGACAGCGAAGAGCATGTAGGGACAGAGAGGGAAGACGGGACAAAAACCACGTCTCATATCTCTGGCATCATCAAGTGAAAGACAATTAACTGAACTCCAAGAAGCGGTGAGTACTAGTACGATGCAAATGGAAGACGACGTAAACGTGATGAATGCATTTTCAAAACTTCATGCCCACTAAAGGGATACAACCATCAACCCAAGCTCCCATCGAGAAAAACCCTAATGCTAGCAATATAAAACTCCATTTTGACCTCGCTACATCCTTCATGCACATGCTAATGATACTGCTTCGTTTCCATTGTTCCAAAGACTCGTGTAAAGAAAAAAAGACAAGATCGAACTGATCGATCACTTGAAATAAAATAAACCCGCTTTTGTCGTGTTGACCTTCGGACTGAGACCTTTCGGTAATGGATACGTCATGACCTCTCTCTTCCATGTGAAAGACCCTTTAGGCGCGCTCCCTGAACTGTTCATTTCTCCCCCCACCTTGTTCGAGATCGGGATCGGGACGCCCTTGGCAGGAGATCCAATGTCTAGACCGCCGATATCGGGCATGGCAGTCACCGCTCGGGGTAAAGCTGGTCGGGCGGGAGGTAGCATGAGACCGACGCCCCGATCTCTAGGCGTATCACAACTCGTCCCCATCACATTGGACAATGTGGGAGTCGTCAGGGGTATGCTGCGGGGGATGGCGAATCCGATGCGGGAGGATGATCGACGTGAGTCGTCCGAAGAGGTTGACCGAACGCTGACGTTGGATAAAGATGATGATCGGGCGTCTCGCCGTTCAGTTTGGCTGTATTTGACTTGCCATCGACCATCACGAACTTCGAGGGACTGACGTGGTGTGGTATCGTATACTACGGGAGCTGATTGGTCGGCCGGACTACCGATAGGAATAGGCACAGCGGCGCTGGCTCTTCGAGCGTTTTGAACGCGAGAGGCTTGCTTGCCAAAGGCATCCCAGGAGACATCTCGACCCTTTTTGGCTCGGATGGTACCAGACGCCGGACGAGATAGTCCAGAGTTGATGCTATCCCGTCGTGGACTGGTGGGGGAAACGGGAGTGTTGTCCGGAGGGTAGACGAAACCTTTATGTGCGTAGCTAGAAGAGATACCAGAGGGATGACGGACGGGGAATGCATTGGCGTAGGATCCTAGCAGATGAAGAGTGTGACGACCGTCGATGCCAAGACCAGGCGGAAGATCTACGAAAGGAGCTGGCGGAGATGCAGTGAGGGAGGTTTGTGAAAGACTTGATCGAGGAAGTGGACGGGACTGATTTGGTCCTGCTTGATCGTGATCACTGCTGACCGAAATCGAACGTCTTCCTGCACCGAAGTGGCTGCGATCGCTTTCTGGAGACACAATATTCCGTAGAGCACCACCGCCGCTGATGGATCGAGCCAAGAAGAGATCATGGTCTTGCCACATGCTACTGAGACTGTCTGAACTTGTTTCACCTGTGTAATGACTTTGATGACTCTGTTGTCTCGTCATGGCATATAACCGGTAGGTCGAATTATGCATTGATCCTCGACGCTGACGCTGATTCTCCATCCAAGCTTCTTCCGGTGTTTGCCTTGGTATTCGAAAGTACTCTGGGGCAGTGGGGGCGGATGACGCGGCGATGGCTTCGGGGTTGGATCGGTCGGATGACTCAGTATCGCTACCGCTAACACAGAGCGGTGACGGTGGACCGAGGTTGACATGATCAGTGACAATGTGTGTGTGTATTGGGTCGGGAGTAAAACCGAAAGTGGAACCTATTGGAGAGCCAAAGTCGTACGAAAGATTACGAGCCAATTGGTCGAATTTGGCATCCTGTCGACCAGCATCTGCTGCGGCACATTCTCTGCAGCAGTAGATGGAAGATCTGAAGGGAGGTTCTTTTGCTGGAGTGGGTGGACATGATCGTGACTCGTATTTGTTGGAGGCGAGACTGTCGGATGTCTTTGTACGAGGAAGGGGATTTTGTAACTTGGCAGCGCTGTTGTTGGCTGCAACAGCAGCCAGTCGACCTTGCGAAGTCTGGTTACGTTTCAAAACGGGACGTGTTACTTTCTGCCCATTTGCAGTTCGCGTCGTCGTCGTACCATCGGGATTTCTAATCTGCTTGGTCAGCATTCATGTCAAGTGACCACTGTCAAAGTTGTGATGTTTACTCACTCGAATGGTCCCCTGAGCCTTTTTCTTCTTCTTTGCAGCTCCGTTGGCCCCTGGACTCCCTTCCTTTTCCTTTATAGGAACGATGATCTTGTCGCAAACAATGCAATAAGAGTGAAAACTCATGTCGTCGTCGAAGATGCTGACAGATTGGACTGGGCGAGTGAGGAGTGGTGCTGATGTCGGGGCAGGTGAAGAGGGAGGAGAGATGAAAACAGTCGACATGATGGGGGTAAGTGTCAATAACTTGTTGTGGGGTGAAGATGGGGTAAAGGGATCAAGGGTTGTGGGGGAGAGACACAGCCGGGGCGAGACCGCCCTCGCTTAATAAGGGGGCCGGTGTGACGTGATGATTGATTTGATGATGAGTAGGTCTGGGGTAATTTCTAAAACCGCATCAGCTTGTTCTGGCCATTCGATCCGATGCGATCTTGACGAGAGATGATATTGAATCTGTGAAGATAAGGAAGTTCATGATTGTTATGTATAGCCGAAGAAGTGGGACGGATATTGGGAAAGAGAAGATTTGAACTCACTCGTCACTCAGACACCGAAGTGGAGCTTGAGACAACACAAACAGATTGTCCTTGTGGTTTGTCGTCAAGTCGTCGTAAAGATCCAGTACAGATTACCCCACGGAATATGCGATGATTATAATACTGAAACGTGTCAATAACCGGACGCGGAACAAAAGTGCGGCGGTGTCTCACTCTCTTTTATGAGATTCAAGTCGTGAGAGAAAGTACAAACGCGTGTGGTAAAGGTGCAAGGGGTGCTTGTGGTCACTCGTATGTTCAAGGAGCTCGGTCGTGACTGTTCGGCGAAGGTGACAAAGGATCCAAGTTCTAGACCATTACCTATTGACGCGGGGTTGTGGGCGCGACCTCAAGGGGGGTGAGAGAAGGGAGTCAAACTCCCTTTGACCGTGTCGGATCCTCGGCTCCACGGTCAGAAGTAGAAAGCTATAACCTATAGCGGTGTATAATGTTTTGGAGGAAAAGGACGGATATGTCTTTTCGGCGGCAAAAAGGTCGAGTGGTTCCGCATTCAAATGGACGAGTTGCGGTTATTATATTATTGGGTAAAAAGAGTTATGTGATCGGACTTGGATATCGACCGAAATGATATGGGTTCTTATACAACGTGTTTGATGTGATGAATGGTCTCAAGTGGGAATTGGGAATTATTAGATTGTGGAGAGATGATCAGCAAGGGAGGGGAAGAATAGAGTCTACAAGTAGAGTCAGAAATGTTGTGTGATGTGGGGTTTCGGGTGGGGACGAGTCGTGCTTTCGAGTGAGAAGAATTCTCGATGACGTTTCGGGCGAATTCGGGTTGGGGATTGATTTACCCGGCTACAGAGGCGATCCTCCGCGGTCGATCCGCACAAGAGTTAAATTGCGCAGTCCAACCTTTGGAAGATCTTGCTGCTTAAAGGTGTACGGCGTCTTGTCCTAGCGTGGATTAGAAGACGTATGTACGACAAAGTATTAATGACAGATGTTCAAAGAGGTCAAAAGAAAGGTGGAGCAAGAACATGTAACATGATCTTCGACATGGACAAAACTGTTAAAACGAATTATACCGGTCGTTCGGCGGCGACATTCCGGTCGGTAGCCTCCTCCTTGTTGCTTGTTCTCTCCATGTTTCCTCCGGCCTCACAGCCACACGTTACGACTCCTTTCTTACTTATTTCAGCGTTTCATGCATCGCGTTCATCTTTCGCCATGAACGGCGAAGGTATCGGCATCGCACCACTTTGTGTCAAAGGTCTAGGCCCTTGAGATCGCATTCTGACGATCTGCGGCTCTCATGCCCTGACCCCTTTTACACCCCTGAACCAACCTGTGGGCCCTCTGGTCTATTGGGGACAAAGGGAAAGAAAGGCACCGGGGTCAAACGCGCCACATGTCTGGCCAGACCCAGAGTTCAGAGACGCTTAAACGTGCGGCTTTTTACAGTACAGATGGAGTGATGGAGAAGGAGATGACATTCCGAAGACCGGAGCAATACTTGAACCCGGGAAATCCGCGAAGAAGATGGAGATCAGGAGGAAAGCCGGCGGTAGAAAAGAGATGCCATCAAGTCAATTAGTCAATTAGTGAGATGCCTCACGGCTGAATACCGACTTCGGTTTTCTTCGGTCTATATAGCCTGCAGCTACTCGTACGGGGTATGGTGGGAGGAATGGGAAACGGAACGAAGCTGGTCTTTGTGATTTCCCTCAAGCATTCCGTTTGGTGGATAGCGAGTCTTCAAAGTGCTGACGAGTACTGAAAGCATCAAGAGTGATAGCGTCTTTGAAGCCGACTGGAGCGAACACGAGTATGGGATGATGATCTCCGCGGTCATATCGGACGAAAGTGACCTGCAGGATTCAGTGAGATGGAAGAACAAATTCGGTGATCGGCGAGTATCACCCAGCACTCTCAGAAACTCAAGATATTGAATATGCATAACGACTAATCTCACTACTCGTACTCAACGCAGATGCAAATTATGCCAATTGAATGACTGTATAGATCATAAACCGAGAAAGTGCGTGATGGATGTCAAAATGATCCATACCCCTTCAACCCGGCTCAAGAGGTCGCACTACAATCCTACATTTGCATCCACAACCAGCAGGACATAAAGTCATTGTGATTTCCCCTGATCCAGATTTACCCTCAGAACTACGAGTAGTGGTAGTAGCCGTGGTGGTGACAGATACAGACAATGTGACACGAGAACCGGAAGGTTGGTCGTCAGGAGTGAAACGTTGGGTGCCGAGTTGTGGGAAGGAAACTGGAGGTGCTTTAGGTTGAGGTTGTGATTCAGCTTTGACTGTTTGTCAGACATCATCACTGAAATTGATTAATGAGTATCATTCCTTCTACAAGACATGTATCACATTTATCTCCCAATGTTGTCAGATACCGTAAACGTGTGAGGATTTTATCCGATAATGTGAGAAGGGAGAGACGAGTCGAGACAAGGCGACTCACGATAATATCGCCTCATACAACTTTGATGTCCACCATGATGACACTTATTACAACCCAATCGTAATCCCTTGACTGATTCGTGACTATTTATCAACTTTCCCTCACAACACCCCAGATGGACCATCACATTATAGTGACAGGCGATCTCGAAAAAACGTGATGAGAGTATATGAACGTAAGAACTCACCACACTGCACAATGTTGTGCTGCAAGCTTACATCTCTTACACCACCAGAACTTCTTCCCTTTCACATCTATATCTTCAAGCGAGCCAGTAGGTCTTTGACAACGTTGACAGAAGAGGATATGAGTCATCCCCTCGTCGAAGGGCGTGACGTGGAGAGTGTCAAAACCCGCATATTGGCGGATGTAGGAGGCGGGAAGGAAAAGTTTGTATCGTTCCAGAAGGTCTCAAAGGTCAGCATCGTTCGATTTATATCGTGAGATCTACTCACCGACATACGCATGGACGAGACGTTCACATTGTTGACGAGGAAAGTCGACCGCACACGAGCCAACGATGAAGATGGTCGTGGCTAGTTGAATGTCTCCCTATCGAGTCAGTCCTCTGTCCTATCATACCACTCCCGCTGGCTGGTCCTTCACGGCTGTCTAATTCTACGAAAGGGTCTGTCCTTGGAGATACAGTAGTTCTTAAAAGATGTAAGAGTACAGATGATGATAACGATTTACACTCACATGATCCACATGAGATAACCACCACTCGACCAAAGTAGCACATCTTTTTTCCCGGTACTTGTCCCATACATGGTCTTCCTCTTTCTCATTCTCTTTCGCCATAGGAACCATCCTCACCTCTTTCCTCCTTTCCTGACTACCTCCTTTATGAGAAGACGTCACCAAGGATGGTCTGGAGACACCTCTCATCTGGGCACTTCTCAGATTTTGCGTTTCAGAACGTAGAGTCGGAGTAGCCTGCGAACTAGCTCCTCTGGATGGGGCAGCGGGGAGAATACCATAAGGATCCGGATAATCATTCAAGATTCTACTCATACTCATTGGCTGAGGTTTCGGACTCGGTGTGTCATCGTCTGAGGGTGGTGATATATCTTTGGGATGATTGTTCATTTGTGCAAGTAAAGAGCCGGGACGAGTGGAATCCCTGATCTGTGAGGAGGTCAGGACGGATGTGGAGGAATATTGAGAGAGTTCGGGAGGCAAGAAGTTGATGAATCTGTTTGTCGAGTGTGATCTCGAAACAGCGGAGGAAGAGTCGCTGGAGGAAGAGGGAGATGAGCTGAGCATCTCTTCGACTGCTTCTTGGGACTGATCGGCCTCCTCGATTCTCTCCAACGTGATCGTGATGGGTGACGCTGGTGAAAGTGGAAGAGTGCCCAAAGTATCCTTTAAGGATAAATTATTCAATTTTCTTCTTGGAGAAGCATCCGGAGTCAACGGTGATGGTCCGCCGCGGAGAGAGTTTGTGAATATGGCTTCGTTGAAGATTTGACCATCAGATGAGGGAGAAAACTCTTCGATAAGGTTTTGGAGGAATGCCCAGAGTCCAGCATCGGCTTCATGTCCGCAATATTGGGCAACCTGTCCATTAGCGATTGAATCGTCAATGATTAGACGCGGAAGCGCACTTGACGATTCCAATCGCATAAATTTTCAGGAGCATCGCCTTCCACTTTATATTGATATGCCATGTACTCGAAAGCCATTTCATCCGTCCCAATATCCCGTAATGTGCCTGCAGCTTGAAGAGGTTCGTAAGGTGCGCTGGAAATACTTTTGTTGCTTTGTCCAACCTTGTCCAAGTGATTGAAATAACCGGGTCTCCTATGATTGATCAGTCGTGAATGGACGATAGGATGAGTGACGTACAAATCATCAAAGGGTATCTCTCCTTGTCTGAACTGATCAACGGCATACGCCAAATCTCCTCTCGGGCTCCACGCCATCACCTGCCTTGCTACTTGTTCAAGAGGGACAGCCTTCTCCGCTAGGTTGCACTGCGCAAAACCTCCAGCTTGAAAGCAAGCAACAAACGTACCGTCATCAGCCCATGCGGCGTCGACGGCATTACCAGCGGCAGAAGGAATCGCATATTTGGCAACGTAGTGTCTTCTCACGTCCCAGATCTCAAAATGACCGTCATCGTCGGAAGTGAAAAGATCCAGTGATCCGGGAGTGGGAGTCGAGGTACCAAAAGGTTGATTGAGAGGAAGGACTAGAAGTTCAGTTTCGTGTTCAGGTCTCCAAGCGACTCTACGGAGAGCATGTGGCGTGCGTAGGGTGTGAAGTGGTGAGGTAGATCGGTCCCAAGAACCGGACATGTCCCATATCTGACATCAGCAAAGGTGATCACTCCTAACGCTAAGCCCTGAGTTGTTGTCTGATGACTATAATCCCTCTGAGCAACAGAAGCAACAGATGATAGGTCGATCGGGCCTACCTGAACAGTTCGATCCGCCCCGGCACTGGCTAACCAGCCTTTTGATCCCTCACCCCCAGTCTTCCACTTGAGATCCAAAACGGGTTTACTCCCATGCGCCCCAAGCACGCGACTGAACCGATGAGTCGCCCGAAGATCGTATCTATGTATTCCGCCATTGTCCAAACCGACGACAAAATGATTCGAATTATCGGGACACAGTGCGAGGGAAGTGACAGAAACGCTATGCTTGAAGTGTTTACGATGTACTGGATTTCTGTCTCTCAAATCCTAGCACGTCAGCTCAGTTCGAAGGCCGAAGGGTTATTGCTCACCCAAAGCTTGACAAGACCTTCTGTACTACCTGTCAAAAGTAAATGAGCCTGAGCGGGATGTTTGCATACTTTGATACAGTTCATGGCTCGTAAATGCCCAGCGTTGACTTCCCTGTCTGAACCGTCAACATCGTCTTTGCATTTCACCTTGCCAATGATTAGGATACTCACCAAGTTTGCCTCTGACCGAGTCGAAGATGAAGAAATTTCCACAAGGAGAAGAAGTAACGATCTTGTTATCAAATCCTGATATAAGTATTGATCTCTTCGCATCGTATGAGACTGACCAGCAACGCCCCAATCTACATCCGTGACACCTTTACTGACTGACCAAGAGCTCTCCCAAAGATTGGCCATCTCGTGTACTGTCGCTCCACCTGGTCCTCGGCCGAGGAGAGAGCCATATTTGGAGTCGTTGTATGGGTTCAAGTGAGGGGTATAGTCGCCGACACCTGGAAGGCCCTCACTAGCCACTTTCAGGATTCTGAGATCTGAGAATTAGCATGTGTCGCTAAAGTTGAGGATCTCAAAGCAATCCTGGTCTCAGGTCAGTCGTCCAAACAAGGCCAATAGGACAGCTGAATCGCGAGTTGTTGCTTACCCAGCCAATTGTCAAACGGAGAATGTTAGGATATATGAGGGGAGAGTCGTTGCAAAATAGATGAAAGAAGTGAACCACTCACATTGTCCACCACCTACTGCGTACAATCCATCCGAACCACTTGCCATAGCAGTCAATCTTCCCGCTCCAGCACTGGGACTCACTCCCCATCCTCTCTTCCATCCAGCACTAACCAACAGATTGACTCTCACACTCTTATCTCTCTCAACGTCTCTCTCCCCTTTGACAGTAGGCGCGGGACTGTTGGTCCGTGTGACATCCCAATCTGTTATTCTCCGCTGAGGTACTGGTCTTCCAGGTTGAAGAAAGACATTTTTGGGAGGGATCTGGGAAGTGTAAGTATCGATTGGGGGATCATGAGGTGAACGAGGATCATCGTAGATATCTCTTCGGCGGGCAGGAGGGAGTTGAGAGGGAGTATCGGTGGAAGTGTCAAGTCGAGGAGAGGGAGCTGTGGAGAAGGATAGAATTCTAATGATCAATATATATGACTGCTTAATCTCACTTGAGCCTTGTTGACTAATATCGGGAAAGGGGCTAAGCGGACGCACGAATTGAAAGCTTCAGCCAACTTGTTCATGGCTCCTTAACTGACTTGTTCCTCCTGACATCAACTCATTTTGACCTCACCGACTTTTGACCGACTCGCTCTATCGCCACTCCGCTGCCGAGTGTGGGTACATGTGCAGAGGGTTTGTTTAAATTCAGCAGTGACTTGTCAATCAGTCAAGCTCTTCGACCTGGAGTAAGTCAGTTGCGAGTTGAGTACAGGGAACATGGGAACAGGGAGAGCAGCGATGGGGGCTCCGGACCGAATACCTCGGGATAAACTGAAACAACTCAAATAAAATAAATACCATCCTGCCTTCACAGCCATGACGAGCGACGGTGTACTGATCAGTGAACACTTCAACATTGTGAACCGTCATGCTGAACATCCGTCCAGTAGTCTCTGCTCCTCTGGGTGAGATACAGCTGAATTCATCTTTGCCCCGTAAGCTGATAGATAGCGGGGTGCTGTACCATCTTCTCCGTCTTCGGGGTGATCATCCTCCTCGGTGAGTCTCTCATCTCCGTTCTACTAAGTGTCCTCAATCTTCTACCCGTACCTTGACCCCTATCAACGAATGAAATGTTGAAGATAATGGAAGGGTTTTGAAATGTTGAACTGACTATCTTCAACGGCTTGTTCATACGAGTACCAGGAGACAAAATGGCTCTGCAACATGTAGAATGTCTTGATCTTGAAGATCATCGAGGTGGTCAAATGAATGGTAGGAAGTGAAACTGACTTTATAGCATTCGGTTCTTTCTATTCTCACCATGCTGAAGCTCTTACTGCGTCCACAGAAGATCCACGAGATCCAGATTCGGTAGCTAGAACGTGTTATGCTGCTGCTGTCATTTACGCTGTTTTCGTCGGTTTCTGTGGTCTTCAAGTAGGTCACTTCTTCTCTTCACATTTACAGCTGTTGCTTGTCATCATCCACCAAGATTATTTGCTGGTGCTATTACTTCTCCACGGTCCTGGTGCATGGCGCAAGGTCTGGTACATATGGCCCAGCGAGAGGGAGGTTGAATACTACTAATAATCAGATGTTCGTACATCATCGATATCCTCGCGGAGTACAATTATAACACCGTTGATTCCATGTAGCATTTATCCTTCTCTCCCTTTTCACTTTCAAACTCTGATCAGATCGTCTCTGAATCGCAGCAGAAACAGATATTTATGCATATATCATAACTCCACTACCTCCACCTTCCCCTTCTTTTTATTCTTCCTTCGTTTCTTCGTCTCTCTTTGCTCGCCTTCACCCTCATTGCTCTTCTCTTCCACCTGGACTCCGTGCTGTTGAGTTTCCCCCACTGTACTACCTTCCGCAAGAGCTGCAGCGGCCTTTTTCATCCTCTCATTCCTCCCCATTCTCTTTCCAGGCCGTTTACCCTTATCTTCCACACCACCTTCTGTAGGTCGCTGAAGTCTCTGTGACCATCCAGAATCTTGCTCGCGCTGTCTATCCTGATTATGTCCTCTGGGCTTGGATGCGGTAGACGGTGGTTCTTCCTCTCCAGCCGCCCTTTTGGCCAGAATCTCTTTCAGCTCACGAACACGTCGACCGAGATTTTGACCTTCGAGCCCATAGCCTCCTTTACGATACGTGGCGAGTTTCTTGAGCGACATGATGGAGTTGAGCTCGGCATCGGTAGCGAGAAGAATTTCAGCTTGTGTGAGACCATAGGTCGCGGGAGCAGTCTTGGTGTATTTGAATCGAGTGGGCATTTCACCGATCTCCGAGTCAGTATCCTGTACGAATGTCATAGCTCCCCACGCCGATAGAGATTCCGACATGGGGAGGCCAGGAAGGAGGACACGATCAATGTCACTCACCTTATCCTCGTGATCAAGCTCTCGGTACGCTTTCAGAGCCTTTTTCACTTTCTCAGCTCTTGCCTCGATAGGAACATCACCATCATCATCCTCGGCGTTTCTATCCTTCTTAGAGCGCTTCTTCTCAAACGTAGGGTCGATGTACTTGGCGTCCTGGAAATTAGCTCAGTAGACTGCTTAATTGGATCCTTCAGCTCACCGCATCGACGTCTTGATTCTCCTCGGTGCTTTCCATTGGATCATCGTATTCTTCATCATCCATATCATCCCAAACGGGCTTTGAATCGTCCTCTCCCTGCTCATCAGCACGATCCTCAACTCGATTATTTAACTCACCTCTCCTTGTTGCTCTAACATTCGACCGATGACATTCTCCCATTGACTCTCATCAAAATCTCCTTCCATCAATCTTTCCACTTCTGCCCAATCCATACCTTCTCCCAGATCCCGTTTCAAACGCTCCATCTCACTCTCAATTTCCCTCCTCCTAGATCCTTTGAGTCTACGAATCTCCTCTTCTTCAGCAGCTTTCTTCTCTGCTTCTCTCGCTTTCTTCTCTGCTCGTTTTCGTTTTCTCGTATCGTCCGGTCTTCTCACTAGTGAGGGTATGTTTCGAGGATGGCTGATGATATTTGATGCTCCAGGTTCTTCGAATCGGAAATTATACTCCGTTTCGAATGCTTCTGCACGTTCGTCAAACTCGTCTTCTTCTTCCAGGGCGCCCCAGGGATGACTAGGTCCAGCGGAGTCTGGGTTTGATTGGTCGACAGGCTTTTTTTCACCGGTGATCTCATCAAAGGTGGGAATATGGTTATCGGGCTTTTCGACCCAACCTCTGTTCAATATATAGCTTCTGGTCAGCGTTGCCCATAATGAGCCGCTGCGAATCAGGGGAGGGCAAAGATGAGAATATTGGAGAAGGGAAGGGTAGTCGATAAGAAAATCACGTACTTCATCAAAAAATCCTCGTCTTGTTTTACCTTTACATTTTTGCGTTTGTTCCTCGATGATTTCAGATCAGAAACCTTTGTCTCCTGTCTCTCCTCTCCATTCTCATCCTCCTGTAACGCAAGAGCAAGAGGTTGATCACCCATCCCCAAAAGTTTTCTGACTTCTTCCTCACCCCCTCCCATCTCCAATAAGAACTTGCGATATTCATCTTGGTCTCGTTCGTGCTCCACAACTGGTCGTGGTTGGAGGACGAACCCCTCCCCATCTTCATCTTCATCGTCATCTTTGGCCAAAGCTTTGAAAGCATCCACTGTCTCAGCTCTGAGTTTCGCCTGACTCTGTACATGGGTCAGACCCTCGGGTGCTTCTTCCCTTTCACCTCGGAGGAGACTTTCACGATGATGATCAGCTAGAAGGTACGGCTGTAACTCAATCTCTACTCTGTTTGTATGTGGAATGGACATACCTTCTCACTGGTACGTTTCTCAGTGTTGGAAGGTAAATTGAGAGACCGTGCCCGTTGCTCCGCCTCTTTGAGCTCATTGGCGAGGACGTCTTCACCTTCGTAAACTCCTTGCTTATTACGTATCTTGTGAAGGGTACGGAGGATAGCCGCGTCCAGAGCCGGAGTGAGCTCATCTCCATCTTCATCCTCTTCCACTTCTGAGGACGAGTCAGATCCCGCATCTGACTCAGAGTCGGATGAGGGGGTGGGAAGGTGTTTTTTGACCTGGGTGGGAAAGGGAGGTTGACCACGATACGGTCTAGAAGGACCAGCTACAGATGGGTCAGCTACATGGACTCCAACAAGTCTTCATAGCTCACCTTTAGGCATGATGTCTACGAGTCCACTTTCAGGCTGCAAACTGGGGAGACAGGTGAATTCAGTGTAGTGCTCAAACTTTTCGACCACTCAATGATCGATGAATGCACGCCTAACAGGCCTGTCAATTTCAGGAAAGGCTCACTACGCGCCTATACATTATCGCCTGCCCGATCGATTTGGACACCTGACATTCCGTCCGATCCACCCAGTCGTGCAGTCGTCGTCTCTTTCCTTCTCTGTCTCCTGTCCTCCCTCCCCCGCCTTCCCTCATAGCTTTTTCAGCAAGAGGGTAGAGAATCTGGAGGTATCATAAACGTCATGCGATCCCTCAAACCCCTCTCCCGACCTTCAAATATGTCAAAACCCACTCGATCCCGAAGACATCTCCTCACATCTCCCTCACCCCGACAACCCCATTCCACTCGACCTGTTTTATCACCCCCATCAGCCTGGGCAACAGCTACAGAATCTGCTCATTCCATCCTTCATCCTGCACCCCCTTCCACATCCGATCCCCTCTCTGCGATCCACGCTGAGATTTCCAACCTTCAATCAACCTTGTTCAAACTGTTAGGTTCTTCACATCCTTCTTTAGACACCATCGCAAAGTATTATTTCCGTACAGAGGGAAAACATCTACGACCATTATTAGTACTTTTGATATCTCAAGCTACGAACGGACTTGGTGGATCAGGATGGGAACATGCTCGTATAGAAGCTGGAAGAAGGGGAATGGATGATGCTTTAACTTCCCGTGGAGGAGTTTTGAATGATTGGAATCCTGAAATCATGGGTCCTGAATCTACTACAACTTTTTCCGAACCTTTTCTATCTCATAAATCTTCTTCTTCCTCTTCTTTCATCAATCCTCATTCATCTCTTAAATTGGAAACGAGTCAAAGTTCAAGTGAAAATCATTGGTTGGAAAACGATACAACGATATTACCTACACAAAGAAGATTAGCAAGTATAACCGAAATGATACATGTAGCTTCATTATTACATGATGATGTGGTAGATACTTCTCCTCTTCGTCGAGGTCAACCATCTGCACCTAGTGCATTCGGAAATAAATTATCAATCCTCGCCGGAGACTTTCTATTAGGAAGAGCATCAGTCGCTTTGGCAAGATTAGGTAGTAGTGAAGTTGTGGAATTGCTTTCTACAGTCATAGCAAATCTTGTTGAAGGGGAAGTTTTACAAATGAAAGCTACCAGTTCTCCTGAGAGTATACCGAGTAAAAAAGGATTCGAAGAATATATGAGAAAGACATATTTGAAAACCGCAAGTTTGATGGCGAAATCAGCTAGGGCGGCTGTGGTATTAGGAGGATGTGGGGAGGAAGGAAGTGATTGGGTAAAAGATGTTGCTTATGCTTATGGAAGGAATTTAGGGATTGCTTTTCAGGTCAGTCATCCAACTCCCTCTCACTTCCACTACCTGAGCTGAGCTTCACCCATCCCTTCCTATCCTCTCCCTTCCTATGATGGAAATAGTGCCCAGAAGTTCAATATCGAAAATTTGTTGGACAATTTCGAAAACGAAAGTCTGAAAATTTGGTTAAGATGTGAATCAAGTTAACCTTTTAGTTAATCGATGACACTCTTGATTTTATCCCTTCTCCAACTCTTGGCAAACCATCACTAGGGGCGGACCTCCGATTAGGTTTAGCTACAGCTCCAGCATTATACGCATGGGAAAATTCTCCATCACTCGGTCCACTCATAGCTCGTCGATTCTCACAAGAAGGGGATGTTGACATGGCGAGGGAATTAGTCAACAGATCTGACGCTTTGGAAAGGACCAGAGAATTAGCTAGGAATTTCGCTAATGAAGCTAAGAGGGGAATGGAGAAATTACCAGAGAGTGAAGCTAGAGAAGCTTTGATGGAGTTATGCGAGAAAGTTGTGGAGAGGGTTAAGTGAACGTCAATCGAATCATCATTCTTCTTTTCTCACTCTATACGCCATCGACTTTTCTTTCCGGCTCGGTCGCTGGACTTCTTCTTCATCCCAGATGGGCGTCGTCTAATGGAAAGAATGTAAATGGTTAAGGTGAAATCTTAGGACAACTTTCCCAGGATGTTTTGTGAGGAATGGATGGAAAGTTTTTTGATGTTGGAGGGCAAGCAGCGATCAACTTTGGCTAGAACAATGCAAGAAGGTGGGTAGGGGAAGTGAGGTGGAAGAAATGTAAGAGGGAAGACAGGATGGATCATATCGAGACATGAAGATCTAGAAAAAATATCTATCAATCAGTAGAAAACTTGGCCAAAGAACATCACACGGCATCGCATATGCATATATCATCTCAATTTAGCCTTTTGATAACCTCTCCAACTTGATCGATTCGTGCATTCATCGATCAGTTATGGAGATTGTGAATGCTACAAACATGTTACAGATTCCATTTCGTCAGGCTACTTCTTCGTGAGCCGTACGAAATTTACACACGTCAGCTGGATACATCGAACAAGACAACAGCAGCACAACAACAGTGAAACATAATTCGACAATCATACAAGGAGCAAGATGAGTGTTTAGGATCAATAAGAAGATAAGCACCAAAACAAACAAACAATGCATACATTACGCGCTGCGTCGGACCTGTCCTTGTATGACTAAGATAGACTATTACATGGGATCCAGCCCGTTTGATCCTTTAATCCCATATGTACAGTTATTCACAATGTCACTTTATTGACAGAGATGAGATATCGTCGAGAATTCCCACTGGGCGGATTGTTTGATTGAAAGAGGAGATGATGTTTGGAGATACGAGATGAAGAGATGATGATAAGAATTAAGACAGAACCGCAAGTGTCCAATCTTTGAAATAGGCACTTTGATCTTTTGGTGATGCCCAATCGGAACCTGAACCACCCTGAGGGTTAGTGATATGTACAGAGTGAATTCGATCGTTGATCCACGAGGAGTGTGGTAGTCTAGAAGAGTAGAGTGAAGCCTTCGTACGAGAATTGTGGGGTAAATAGAAGGAAGAAGGATATATGATAAGTCGATGGAGAGTCTTAAATTGCAATCTTGAGGGGAAGCGCATGCCCGGACATTGGATAAAGGAGGGGGAGGGACTGGCGTGGAGTGCGAGGTCAGATAAAAGACAAGAAAGTGACTAACAAAGAAAGTCTGTGCCATAATCCCATAAACCTTTGTTCCCTCTTCCACAGCAATCTCTAAATTACTCAACGAAAGTACAGATTTCCCATTAACGAACAATTCCTGTTCCCCATTCTTCTGACCGACATCATTCATTTTCAATCTTTGAGCTACAGTCACCCATTGTCCAGGTGTCCAATTGAAAGAACCTCTTCCTATAGAATCACCATAATCAGGATTACAAGTTGACATTGGTGGTGTTGAACAATAACCGGTTGGTTGAGTAGCACTAGTTGGGAAATAATTATAAAATTCTCCCATTCCATTGGTACGAAACATTAATCTTGCTGAAAAACATTCACTACGACCATCTTGTCTACCTCCTGAACATGTTTTCGCTGAATCTAATGAAGTACCACCGAAGAAACCAGGCATTTTACCACCTTTATTGAAATCGAATCCATCTTCGAAAAATACCGAATAAGATAAAAGAACTTCATTAGCTGAAGTGACGTCGACATTTGAGTGTATACCCTCGGTGTAGAAATTGAATCCGGAACCGGAAAGACCGTAGATACCAGCTGGGTAAGTAGCTACGAGAGCTGTAGAACCATCTGGTGCGGTAGTGGAGGAAGGCATTTTTCCTGCGAAAAGTGGGTTGAGTGCGTCGTTGACTGTGATCAGTACATGTTGACTGATGAAGGTAAAATCTCTAGAGAAGAAAGAACAAAAGAAGAATGGAGTCGAAATATGATTCTCACAGTACGAGTACAATATGTGAGACTGATATATTGGAAGGAAGACCCGAAAGGGATGTCAAATATCAAGGAGTTACGTTCCAAGGATAAAACTCACATGACATGGCATTACCAGAATCCGTACTTGTAGTCCAATAATCCTTTGTAGATAAAGGCATGACAGCTCCCATCTTTCCAGTATTCCCCGAAGGTGTCGTAGAATTCGTAGAAGGTGTCGACGCAGGGGTAGAGGAAGTCATACTAGAACTAGTTTGTACATCTTGTACACTGAGAGATGTACTCGAGTTAGTCCGTGGTGAAGTAGAAGGAACAGGAGCGGCAAGTTTAGCATCGAAAGAAGATGATGATGGAGTAGGTGGAACTACACAAGAAGCTCTCTTTCTCCTTCTTATCATTCTCTGTGCCGTATGACCTTTCACAGAAACTTTTCGTTTTTGATGTGAATCCGAATTTGTTCCATCTCTAGCTAACATGGCAGTAGCGGCCATTGCTTCGTCGACTCGGGGGGAACGTACGAGATGGCGGGCGGTATGAGGGTTGAGATTGGTTACATGTCGAGCTTTGGGGTTGGAAGGATTTGCTAAGGTGAGAGGAAGAAGAGGGAGAAGATAATAAAGAGCGTGCATCTTGAGAGAGATGTTTTCTTGTATTCTCTATGATTGATAGAGGGGTAAAGAGGAATGCGAGAGTGGGAATGGATCGGTGCGCTGCACCCAGTGAGATGTTATTTGAACTGAACTTTTGATAGTTGGTTGATCACCAGGATCTTGTGATTCTTGAACAAGTCAAGAGAGAAGGAGTACACAAACAACTAACGATGAGAGGGTTTGGAGGATTGAGGGGAAGAGAAAAGAAAGGAAAGGAAAGGAAGGTAAGTTGAATGAGATGAGAAAAGAAGAAGAAAAGAGGGTTGGTGACAAAGTTTGTGACGGACAATTAGTACGTCAAAAAACGAAACGCAAAGGACAAAAAGGGGAAATCTCCGAATTTGGTAAATCCGTCATGGGTCACTTTCCGCGATCGGCGACGGCCCCACGTCCAGAGCCCAAACGCGTCTTGACGTGTGAGTGGCCACAGTGGGATGGCGCGTCAAAAAAGAGGGTCTGGCTGGCACGCACACACACATACTGACATACTACACACACATACTTCACAATTACAATTAAAGGTATCCTCTATCCTGACTCATGGAAAATTCTCATGGACCAAAGAATGTTTCAAAGGTTGACCGTGTGGGGTGAAAGGGACCCTTCTTTCAACTTGGCTCAAGCCTCCTTCCTCATGACACGGACAACTACCTGACTGTCACCCTCGAAAGGTCGTCGGCCGACGAGATGGTTGACATGAAATAGACGTCGGATGCAAGCAATCATGCATTTATATCACCAGATCTCACCATCACCTCATACTAAACACTAATCGGGCATCTCACGTACTACCAACCTCTCAAACCTCGCTTCTCTCCATCCATCATCTGCTAACCATCCGAACAAGGCATCTTCGTTCAATCCGAACACGCTCAACTTACCGTCCAATCCTTCTTGGTACACTTCACCGCGAAGTCGAGCTCGCTCTCGTTCACGTTCCGTGATAGCTAACGTGGCGCGATTCCGACCTTCGAGGATGGAGAGAATTTCTTCTCGGTCGGGATAGAAAAGTCTGCAGTCAGCAATGTGATCTGGTATGCTGTGAAGGATGTATCTACCTTGGCTCGAGGAATCCTATTATAGCGAGGGCAGCACGGAATATGTAGCCATCGCCATCCAGCAAGATCTGATAGTTAGCGCCCATTACCGTCGCCTATTTCTGTGTTGTAAAGCGGACGAAGACTGCCTGTGAACCGTAATGACGTCGCAATACGTTCGGCGAGAAAATGACATTGGTGTACTCACCTGATCCCACAACCTGCAACAAGCCTCAAAGGGCACTTGATCCACCAACATCGATCTGAAATAACTCTCCGGTAATCTGAGCCCTAAATTCTTACAATTCGCGAAGATCTTAGGAAACCTATCCGCCTGTAGGTTTTCGAAAACCCGGTAGAAGGCATCAATCTCGTCTTTCGTATCTGTGAAAAATGCATGGAGACATGGTCTAGAGAGGAGGTTGATCAGAGTATGAAAGGCAGTCGGAGGAGGAGATGAGACGAGTAGAGTAGCCGCGATGAGATTTATATAAGGTGCCTGAACGTCAGTGTTTCACTTGCATCTCCAAATAGAAAGGCCAGGTGTTAACAGGAGACGTAGGCGGAGATAAAGTAGATCTCGAATCAACTCACATAACCTCTTCCCTCGTCCGAACGCTGTACCACCCATGCATACAGCAGATCTCTCAAATCATCACGCATTGGACTTCCCCTGTCAAACAATCTAAGCGTCACAAGTGTGTCGTCCAGATCGGATTCTATACGATCCATGACGTCCTGCGGGAACCGACCACTGCTTATTGCTCTCCTCGCTCTTGTGAGATAAGATTTGTACACATCTTCAATCAGCATGAGCAGACCTGCAGGAATTGAATGTTTACTCACCTTTCGACAAAGCTAAAGGATTTCCCAGAGCCAAACTCCAAGCCTTGCCTCTCAGATGTCCTGGCACGCCTTCAAACCACAATGTCCGTAATTCTGGATCTCCGGTCACTTTCGCCGCACTAAAATCGGGCGTATTTAACAATGATTCCCATCGAGAAGCCGACAAAGCTAACCGCCGTTCTTTCTCCAATCTCCTATGTTCCTCCAATTTCCTCCTCTCCAATTCATGATGTCGAGATTGAGCCATCATCTCTTCCCACTGATGCAGATGTACTTGATCTTCGACCCTCTCTTTAGGTGGAAGCCAAGCCGGTCGAGTTTTTGACATGACCGTTTCTGTGTTGGTTCCGCCTTTCACTCCTAGTCCATGAGGATGTTGAGTGTCTTTGTGTGTGATGTGCAGGTCTGATTTCCTCGGGGAAGGTGGTGGAGGGGTGGTCATATCGGGTAAAGGAAATGGATGTGGGTGAGCTGGAGGAGCAGCACGAGTAGGAGTGTTAGGACCAGAATTGATTTTGGATGACATTCCACTACTTGATCGTCTGCCGATACCATTTCCGTTGATTATTCCATTAGGTGGTGAGGTCGTATAGGCATATCGTTCACCATCTTTCGTCATGCCTAATCCGTTCCAAGATAGTCTGGGGCCTTTGTTACCGTTTGGAATCGGGCCGGGAGGATGTGATGTCGGTGAGAGATGAAATGGGATTGGTGACTGGGGTGGTGTGGATTGTAAAGCGATAGTCTCGAAAGGAGCAGCATCATCGGGGTTTTCGTGCAAGGAAAGACTTGTAGCTCGTGGTAAACGTGGTTTGGCCGTGTAGAATTCAGGTTCCGTGGCATCCAAGTGTGAAGGAGTGGTGAGATGTGTGGAAGCTATCGATGATGAACGGGAACGGGGTGACTTGACGGGTCTGGTGCTTGAGGAAGAGTGAGAGGGACCGGCATGGTGGTCGTCTCGCGAGGGTGAAAGGTCGCCATTCCGTAGAGATGAGGGTTTGTTGATAGACTCGGCACTTTTAGGCGATGACTGATATGACGAGGGAGGATGAGACGGAGGGGTGTTTGGTCCGGGAAAGTTTGTGACCGGTGAAATGGTCGATGGAGGGCTTTCAGGAAGAGGTGGTAGCACACCCAGATCGCCTTCGTCGGGGAGAAATATGGGACTTTGTGCTATGGGAGATGATAGAGGGTAGTCTGTTGGCCCTTGCTGATTCGTCGGAGTCTCCGGGAGGTCTTTGTCCAAGGAGTTAGTCAAAGATACCTCTGCCAAGTCTTCCAGAGCTGCGGAGATATCTTCCCCATCTTGGCCTGAGGGGAGCATCTCGAAGGGGTCATCGGGCCGATGTTCCTGTACATCTCAGCTTTACCAAACCTCAACATATCTGAAAGATACCCACGGGAGACATGGAGACTAGTCATGAAGCGCTGAAGGAAGAGGGAGACGAGACAGATGGGTCACTTTGAATTGAGGGGGAAGATGGACAACCTCCACGCTCCGGCCATCTGCGCAGGGGAACCGCCACATCCGAATGTGTCGGGATTATGATAAATCACCGCGGTTGTTCCTGATTCAACTTACTGACGAGCCATCTGCAAAGACAAAGACGCGTCGGGTGGTTCATTCAACTTCTTGTCCTTTTCCATCTTCTTCACCCGTCAAACGTTTCTTGATTGCAATCTTCCCTCTTCTTTCTTGCCTCGGTAGTTGGGTCAACGTTTCATATCCAGGAGCTGGTCTCTTGCTTCTTTCGCTGCTGTTGGAGATCATCCTCTTCGATCCGTTCTTCTCCAACAAAACGAATTCGAAACGATCGTCCAACCTTTCTGATCACTTTTCCTTCCCAATCGATTCAAGATGCATTCACCGACCAAACAATCCGGCTGGCCCGGACAGATGGAACCTCCATCTACTGTTGAGAGACGACGAAAAGGTCGTAATGCTGATGTCATCATACCGTTCGTCTTCCTCTTGTTCTCTAAGTTCATTGGCTGATGTTAGCCTTCCTACGCCTCCTCGATCAAGACAAGCTATCCATCCACCTACACCCGATACCGTCCGTCATGTGAGAACGTCACTTAAACCATCTACAAAAGATCAAACTTCGAGCATGCTTCCCACTCCGCAGACCTTACCTCGACAAGGACGTAAACAACGATTACAAGAAGACTCTCATCCTGCAGAAGAAGAAGAGTCTGATGTACCCAGTCCTACTGGTCATACGACGTTCTTCCTTTCCTCATCCTCTACCACTAACCAAGAACATGTCATCAGACGACGTCCAGGTTTGACATTCAATCAACAAATGGGTCTTATAAATCCGCAATCTCATTCTTCAAGTAGTAACGCTTTTGGAGCCAGGATTGGTCCTGGCGTAGGTATGGGTGGATCAAGAGCTGTTGGCCATAGAAAAATAGGTCAGATCATTTCTTCCGAATCCCCAGACGTTGAAGAAAACCCTTTCCTATCATCGAACTCGACACGTCCAGGAGTGACATTTGGACTAGCATCGCCCGGACCGGTCACTTCGCATGTTCCAAGATCCGATCTGAATGAAGAAGACGCGGAAATGCGTTCCCCCTCAAGTTCACCTCTTCGACAAAAACGTAAATCACACTCCTTCTCACTCGGCGCATCGGCTTTACTTTCCCCTCCCCCAACTCAAAAGACGATTCGTCTAAAACCCTTCGTGTCATCTAGAGAAGAGATCGAACGACGAAGAAGAGAAGAAAGAAAGAGGATGATGGATGAAGATGAAAATCCTTTCCTTGCTAAACCAGGAGAGATTATCCAACCTCGTCGATCGATAACGGATGAAACATCACCGACAGTCACCTACGTTTTCAGAGGAACGAAAAAGGTATTCGCCAACCCATTCTTTTCTTCTGATAGTCGATATCCTCCAGCAGAATTAGATAGTGATCATCCGGAATACGACCCTCATCCTTGTCCCGCTCCTAAACTATTATGGCCTTCAAAGTCGAATCAAACTGATCCACCTTCTTCACCTCCTAGCGAGATCATGCGGACGCCTGTGGCGCCCAGACGGGGAAGAGATGTTCAGGTAAGGAATCATGAAGAGGCAGAGGAGGAAAGTGAGGAGGACGAAGAATTGCCTGTGAAAAGAGGCATGTTATTTGCGTCAGGTGCAGGGACGAAAAGATCTTTGGAGATGGAGCACGAGCAGGGAAAAGGAAATAAGCGATCCCGAGGATTGAAGCGATTGTGAGGGGATTGAATGAATTTTGAGGAAAAATAATATATGAAGAGGTGGATCTTGTACCTTTCATGCATACGTCTTGATGCGAGTGAAGACCTACCTGTCTTGGTCCTATAGGTTCTGTTGCCATTCGAGAACATGCTGTATAACGTGGTCATGCTGCATGTCACATAGTACAAGGTACAGTACTACGTTACTAGCTGTACGATAGACTACTCGTACATGGACCATGGACCATTAACCATCGTCAGACATTGTGTTTGGTGCACGATCTAAAATCTGACTTGTGATTGGTTCAGATTCCGCCACAAACGAATTTCTCCGTTCCCCTCCGTCTCTCCATACCATCTGCCAGAATCTCAAGATCGACAAAGTCAACTTCCAACATCCTGCAACCACACGCATACCATAATGTCAAGAATGTTAACCCCTATCCTGAGCCAAACCTCTCGATCTATCTTATCCCATCGTCTCCTTCCACGTTCCCTCCCACCATCCTCACTTAAAGCTAATTTCTCTTCCACCTCATTCCGTTTACTAGCAACACCTCAAACAGGCCCTCAAACCGTATCATCTCAACCTACCCGAACGCCGAACCCTATGGAGAGTAGCGTAAAGCAAGAATGGCCTGATTATTCTAAAGGTCCTAGTGCTTTAGATAAAGCTGCTCAATTATTTTTCTTCACTGAGATTTTGAGGGGTAAGTTTATTTGGGTTTGCTTCTGTTCCATCCCTTTCTCCCTCCTCTTCGACGTTGTGTTCTCTTTCCTTCCCTCTAGAGAGGTCGATCCACTTTGCTTCGACTTCCCTTTTCTCGCTCGATCTTCAAAGGAGTCTTGATTTGATGAGATACTGCTGTGTTGACAGGGGGTATGATGGTGTGGCTCAATATAACTCGCTACTTTGTTTATTCCACATGGCAGGAAATGAGAGGAGAGCTGGCCCAGTATCAAGAAGTCGTCAAGATGATAAATCTTGTTTAGCTGATTAAAAGGAATGTGGATCGTACTCGAACAATTCTTTAGACCTCCATATACCATAATGTATCCTTTTGAAAAAGGTCCATTGTCACCTCGTTTCAGAGGTGAACACGCTTTGAGGAGGTATCCTAATGGTGAAGAGAGATGTATCGGTGAGTTTCTTCTCTTCTGTTTTCTCCTCTTTCCTTTTCTCCCTTTTTCCTATTTTCATCTTCCCTTCCTTATCTCCTGTAACACCTCAAATATTCGTATATCACTTATCCGCTCTTTCTCCTTACCATTGTCTATCCACCTTATCATTCCACATCTCACCCGATGGAGAAAATCAAGAAATAGTAAAACCATGAGCCTTTTACATCTCCCATCAAGCTGAAACTACCGGTATAGTGAACTTACGATCAGCTTGTAAATTATGCGAAGCTATTTGCCCAGCTCAGGCAATCACCATAGAATCTGAAGCTCGAGAAGATGGGTCTCGTCGTACGACCCGATATGGTAAATGTCTTCTTACTGTCCAAACCTGTCTTTTGTGTTATTGTAAGAATCCAAGCTGACGTGAAGATATCGATATGACTAAATGTATTTACTGTGGGTTCTGTCAAGAGGCTTGTCCGGTGGATGCGATCGTAGAGAGTGAGTCATGGTTTTTACGCCCTGCCCTCCACATCCCCGCTGTAACCTACTTTGCGCGTCATATCTCTAGCTTGTGCTGTTTGCTCTGTCACTTGACCGTAATTGCTCAGTAAAATAAGAGACGCCACCGGTGAATGTGAATAGTTCCGTGCTCACACTCAGCCCAAAACGCAGAATATTCTACTGAAACCCGCGAAGAATTGCTCTACAACAAAGAAAAACTTCTCTCCAACGGTGATCGTGCAGAAGCTGAGATCGCTGCCAACCTCCAAGCTGACCACGTGAGTTTCTTTTCAGCATAACATGTTCGTTCAGCTGACTCGTCAGTTTTACCGATAATTACCCCACTTCATCAATCATGGCAGTTGGCAGTTAGGAACGACGGGTAGGAATCATACCAGACGAAGATTGAGCATAGTGGTGAATGCATTGATATGCCATGATCATTGAATTGCAAGATGCCTTTTTCTCCCCTTGACTATTTATACTTTCAAGTTCACCCCCGTCATAACTTCGCATCCAACTTCAAAGGCTCAATAGGTAAAGGCGCTTTGGAAGGTATCAAACCAGCTTTAAATTCTTGTATATCTTCAATCCACACATTCCCTTCTCTCAATTTCAACTCAACTTCTTCCCCAGTAGGTTTAAGAGCTTCGATGATGTTTTCCAATTCGGATTTCACCTCTTGTGACAAACTCTCCACTTTGGCAACTGCAGATCGAGCGAAAGTTTTGACCTTTTCCAAATCCGGTTTCGACCCGAGAAGACTTTGTAAAGCGGATTGATCAACGGCAATACCGTGTTTCCCAAATGCTGTAGTTATGGGGGCAAGTGAGGTAGCGTCGAATTTGACGCCTTGGTATTGAGATTTCATATGGACTGATATTTTGCGAGTGGAGGATGAAGAGGGATGGATGTGTGTCATGAACGTTTTGAGAAGGTCAGGTTTGTTGGTATTACGTATATTGGCGATATCCGTTTCGCCTGTACTAGTCAGCATTATGTTACAGCCACCCGATATCGACCAGTGCGTTCTCCTCTGATTGTCCACGATGACCCCAGGTCATGATCGTACCTATCCCGCTGAGATTGAGGCTGGGACAATGGGACGAGCGGAGGGAAGAGATGAATGAATGCAGAAGAGAATTGAAGATTGTAGAGATTACGTAGGAAAATCACGACTCACGCTTGCCAAACTCGTAATACCGATCAGTGATGCTACTCCAAAACCTCGACGTTTCCTCTCCCAAATTCTTCGGAGTTTCTTGTTTCTTCGAAATGATTGCTTGTTTATGTTCCTCCCATTCCGCCTCACTCATCTCTTCGATATGTCCCTTCAACCATTCAAGGAAAGCTTCTATTCGATTTTCCACATGTATCGGATCTCTTTCGGATTGTACGACGATACGATATCCCATCGTTCCCGGACCTGAAGTAGTGCTTCCCATCGTTATATAACCCAATTGTTCTTTCGTTCGGAGATGGTCGAAAAGTGGTTCTTTTGCGATTTGATGGAATATTTGCAAATGAGCTCGAAGAGGTGTATCAGATGGATCTCCAATTTGTAGACGATAATCTACAGCAGAGTTTACTTCGGCAGTGTTAGGTACAGGTAGACGATATACGAATGATGACGCTGAGCTGTTAGTAAACTTATTGCGAGAATCAGTCAGGGAGATGGACTGACAATCGGGAAGAGAGAGAGAACGTCGAGCAACTTTCTCAGCATCTGTCAGAGATCGAGGTCGAAGAACACGTTCGATCATATTTTGTATCTCTCTCGCACCTTCAGAAGAGATGTTACCATGAACGAGCATCTCAACGTATAATCTTCCAAAAGCATCTTTGGCGAAGGCTTGTACATCGGCGGCAGTGACGTCTGTTATGTCAGCTTGATATTCTCAGGGGACGAATGTCACTGACGTTGGATCTCGACTAATCTCTCGGCTGATGTCCACACATTTGGTGGACACTGGGTATAAGAAGCCCAATACGAAGCAAGGCTGTGCGGGGGATTTAAATCAAAGCTCTTCCATGAAAGCTCCAGGGCATCTTTGATCTCGTCAAACCTCTGTGGATCCACTTCAAAAGCCACGAGCTTTAGCAACATGGCCTCGGTGAGAGCAGAGAGTTTATCACTGAACCCCTGAGCGGAAACGTATAACTCATGATTGCCGCTACTGACTCCGAAACTGAGATTGGCGAGGTCAGCATCGTAGATATCTTCGGTGATCGAATCTTGGAATAATTCTGTAAGAAGCTTGGTCAGAACATACTGGCGAGGGGTCACATCGAGGATGGGTCTAAAGGCTTGTCAATGATGGTCCGTATAGATGAAAGAGGACTTACGAGGAGAGGGAGATTATCACATTAGATTTTGGAAGCCAGAATCGATCGTCACGTTTGTACCATAATCTCGACAGAGGGGTATCGCTGAGCAGCTTGGGTCGCAAAGCAGGCTAAGCGTCAACTCAGACCTTATACCTCTATCATTTCACTCACATGGTCAACGTTGAACTTTTCGACATCAAACTTCTCAGGAATGAACAGATTGGGACCTGGAAGTTTCATGGCTGAAACAGGTTTACCACCCATGGCCTAACGGATTAGCTGAGCATTGTGATACGCTGGAACTGCTCACTTCTTGAAGGAACTTGTCTGACAGCTTGATGGTCTTATACTCTGTCCCATAGATAGGCTCCTTCTGATCAAACGAGCCTTCGACACTTTTAGGCAATTCCCGACATGTGACCCCAATGAGAGCCTTGCGAGGATCAAGTAGATTTAGAGCCGCGGTGATTTCATCCGGTTTGTATTCCTCGACCAGGTAAGCGGAACTGACAATCTTTTCTCTAGGTACCGGCCTCGTCATCCAGTCGGCCAAATGGTTGACGTATGATCCGACTCGTTGTCGCTCAGCAAAGCGGAAAGTGATGTCAGCGATAGCTTTGATTTCGTCGAAAGCTTCTTTTGACGGTGGCTGAGAACGGAGAAGAGTGAAGTATTTGAAGATGGCCATCGCAGTTTCCTCGTAATGTTCTGGCATGTCAATTGATTTACAATGCAAAAGAAGGTGCTCACCTAAGCCCTCTGGAGTGAAATCGACAGCAATTTTGAAGAGGTCAAAGCCATTATCCCCGCCTGATGGACCCGCACGAAGTGTGTTGACCCAGCCCTGCTTTTTGAGATACGACAGGACAGACCCTCTGCCTTCATGCCCCAAAAAGTGACTCAGGAATTGACTCGGCTGTCATTCAGCAAAACGATCAAAACTACAACAGTCTAACTGACCTTAGACTCATAGAGATGTTGAATGTCGGGGAAAGGAATGGTAATTTCCATTCCTCGAGTTTCCGTTACAGGTTTGACGAACGTGACCTGCTGATCTGGTCAATGACTAGGTTTCAACAGGCTCTGGAGAAACTCACACCCCATTGCTCAGGACCCAGAGGATGATCCTCAAAAACGATCCTCACCCCCTCTGGACCCACCTCTGGCCAGCCCTCCGAGCGCACGGGAACCCGCTCAAAGTATTCCCTAACCCATTTCTCCAACGTGGCCACGTCATCTTTACCAGCGATGGCCAACTTCATACGACGAGCGCAGTAATTCTTCTCCCACCATTTCATCAGCTGTTGACGTGGATCTCGTCCTGCGGCTTGAGGCTGAGACCACAGCGTTTCATAGTTGCCAGTTCCGAATTTTCTATATGGGTGACCGGTTTTGGAAAGATGCTTCGAGAGTTGGTAAAACCGCCACATGTCATTTTGAAGATTTTTCTTGTGCTCAGAGTCGACGGCTTGAATTTCGCGTTCGGTGCAGGACTGCAGATCAGTATCGAAATGAGAGCATATAAGCGGCATAGAGCTGAATGACTCCATGAACCAACATATTGATATGGTAATGGACGCTCGAACTCACCTCATTGAACAGAGGTTCACTGAAGAATCCGGAGAATCGTTCGAGAGCACCTTGCAAGGCGTCGGGGGATACGTCAAAGTAGTAATTGGTAGATGTCATACCGGTTCCAGCATTAGAGCCGCCGCCATTTTTAGTCAAGAAATCTTGGTATTCGTTTTCCTTGGGGAATGACTTGGTACCCATGAACAACAGGTGTTCGCTGGTGATCAGTCTTCACACTTCCTCCTCCTCCGCTCTACTTGAAGTCTGACAACATACCCGCAATGACGCTATCAACCCGTGCAAAGCGTCCCGGCGAAGAGATGAGGCCGAGATGACAAGGATGAGGTTCACTTGAGGCAGGTACATGGTGTAAAGGACGGATGAGGAGAGAAGATCAAAACTTACCAAAAATGAGCACATCCAGGTAAATCATCAGGATCCGATAAATGTCCTACCCCAACTTCCATACTAGCCGCCGCTTTGTCGGCTTTAGGATCAGAAACAACTATAACCTCTATCCCATTCGGTAAGGTGAAATATTTGTGAGGTCGATCTTCGGTTGGAGGGAGAATGAGTTGAACTGGTCCTGACGCTTTTGGGATAGGTGGAGGAGGAGAAAAAGGAGATTCCATGGTTGGTTGAGAAGGAAGTGGGATAAAAGGTGAGAGACTGTTCAAAAGATAGGTGATCAGCGGGAGAAAGAGATATGAAGCTAACATCTAAAGGAATTTAGGTGATATACTGCATCTACGATCGGGTACTCGTCATGATTATTCGCCTTGTCGAGTAGTATGTATTCCTAGAGGATGTTTTGTGCAAGATTAAAAAGGTAATGTGATGCTCAGAGAATGTGAGTATCATGGATGAGATAGGGATAGGACCAAGTTGAAAATGACAGAAAGGAGATAGTGATTGGGATAATGACTTGAATCAAGCTAGTCAACGATTGTAGGCATAATGCACAGGTGACAATGATATTATGATGATGATGATCAGTTCATAAAGAGGAGAGACTCACCCAGTTTGCATGACACCACTAGCGAAAGTACGTCTTTGTCCAAGTAGGGAATTTAAGGATGTAGTAGTAGTAGTATCAACGACGCTGGCGTGTCGATCGTCAAGGGTATTTGTATTTGTATTCGTCACAACCGAGGTTTGGGTCAATATCGAGGGCGTCTGAAAGTTTTTCAAATGTATAGAAGGTATACGAGTAAGAGTCGAATCGATAGAAGTACGAGTCCGTGATGTACGGAAGATGGAACTCGATAATCGACGTACGGAGGGAAGAAGCATGGATGGGTAATTGACGAACTTATAGGGCACCG